>NW_026902209.1:600000-947418 GCF_033783945.1 Neopsephotus bourkii | reverse complement strand
CCATGCCACCCAAGGCTCTGTCCAGCCTGACCTTGAACCTGCCAGGGATGGAGCATTCACAACCTCCTTGGGCACCCATTCCAGTGCCTCAGCACCCTCACAGGAAAGAATTTCTTCCTTATATCCAATCTAAACTTCCCCTGTTTCAGTTTTAACCCATTACCCCTTGTCCTACCACTACAGTCCCTAACGAAGAGTCCCTCCCCAGCATCCCTGTAGCCCCCCTACAGATACTGGAAGGCTGCTACCCTCTTTCCTGGGTAATAAAACCAGCTGAGAAACACTGGAGATAGGAAATGTAACAGGAACCAAATACAAGCAGCAGGGTTCAAGTTTACCCACGTGCAATAAAACACACAAGTAAATGCAAACATTTTTTACATCACTACATTGGAATAAGCTCTCACACTCTGGGCAAACACCAGCTGGGCATCACTCTTCTGCTTTGCACCAGCCCCACCTTGGGCCAATGCCGGTGGCTGCCATTCACCCGGGCTCCATTAGCAACATCTGTACCAGACAGCTGGAGAATTCAAAGATAATTACCTCAGCAGCATCACAGGCATTTGTTATTAACATATTGATTAATTGTATGTAATGTAAACTACACCAAGTGACATTGAAAACTTCAACACTGCCTTTGCTACCGGCACAAAGCAAAAATAAACTGTAAACCCCTCCAAGCCACCCCTGTGCCTGTTCTTAGCTGCACTGTAGAGTTTAGACTGTTAAAATGGCTTTATTTTTCTTTTAAAAGTGATATTTAAGTGTTCTTTTGTAATACTGAATCAGAGATGCTGGAACTGCAGCACTACTGAGGTCAGTGATTTCTTTATAAAGCATGCACTCCCCGAGGCTCTGATTTCTCTTGTTGCATGTGGAACACAGAGCTGTGCCAGCTGATACTGATGGAGAAATACACTGCCCCAGCACACATCAAGTCCCATGTCAATGTTACCATGCAGGGCTCTATGCAGAACCCCCCATCTACTTCCACAGGTGCTATTCCTTCACCAGAGGCACAGCCCAAGATGCAAACACCAGCCTGGCATCATTCTGTTTCCATCGATATCCCAAACTTTCACTTCCCACACTGTATCTGAAACATGAAATTTTTCCCTCCATTCATTTTCATTATCAACCCTTTCATCCTTATGGGGATTTAATTCCCAGCTTGCTCCTGGGCAGCAGGTAGCACTGAGAGCTGTTCAAATGCATTGCAGTGATTTATCCGATAGCCATCTGACTCTCCTTCTCCCCCATTGCAGAGGGACTAGAGCTGAAGGAGAAAGAAAAGCTGTTTCTCACCCACCCAGCTTCACAGCTTCCGAGTCCTGAACTTGGTCCTAGGGGAGAATTACAGTTACCCCGTGAGCAAACTTCCCCTGGTCAGCACTGAAGGTGAAAGCTACACAGCAATAAAAGTACCTCAGATTAATACCCTGTCACCTCCCTCGGCTCTGGTAACTCTCGCATCTCTGCTGAGGGGTCTGGATTCCCACCGGCAGCTCTTGAGCAGCGTTGCACCGGGCACTGTTCAAGCCACTCCACTGATCTCAGAGCTGATTTCCAGCAAGGTTCTAATAATCCATCACTGTAATCCTGCAGGTTGATGAAAGAGAAGAGGCAAAGGGATGGTTCCAGCAGCTTGAGGAGAAGGGGAAAGGTGAGACTTGGCTTTACTCACTCTGCGACAGCAGCAGCTGGGAACGGGTTGGACAGAAAACGTCAAACTTTGGGGCTTTTCAGAGCATTATGTTTTTTAAGGGATTGCTGTGCCTGTGCTGAGAACAGTTCTTTGAAAAGCGTCCCTGTTCAGGGACACTCCTCCAGTGCTTTCTTCCAGGAATTACACCATTTCTGAGGCTCAAAACCAGCAGTTTAGAGGTGATCGCTCAAGGCAGGAGGTTTAAAGATGTTGCAGGTGTTTTACTTAGCAGCTCATTGAATGCCATCTTAGACTATCCCATTCATTAACCCACCGTCAATTCCAGCACCTCTCTCTTAAACCTTCCTAGGGTGACCTCATTGAAATTTTACCCAAAAAGCCAGGGTAAGCAAAGACTTTGGCTTCGCCTTGGGTGGAAGCTGGTGGCAAAACATTTTGGGTCATTTCTCTCCTTCCTCTGCTGGGGAA
Source organism: Neopsephotus bourkii (assembly GCF_033783945.1). Lineage (NCBI taxonomy): Eukaryota > Metazoa > Chordata > Aves > Psittaciformes > Psittacidae > Neopsephotus > Neopsephotus bourkii. The sequence continues at coordinate 945,281 of NW_026902209.1, read as the reverse complement.
CACATTCACCAAGGGCAGCAGAGCTCCCAGGCACACCAGCCACTTGTCCTCACTGTTGCTGAAGCTCAGGGTTCTCACCAGTAATAATAATGCCCTTTTATCACCCAAAACGTGACCCAGTGCTACAGCACATCACCCATTGCTTCTCCAGCACCCAGAGGAACCCAGCTCTCAATGGCTGCAGTGGAACATCAAAGACATGTCTGCAGTAAGAATGTGAATATCCTCTTTTCTGGCTTGCTCTATTTCCCGGCTGTCCCCTTTACCATTGGATGTTATTAGTCCAGCAGAAGGATTCACTCATTATACACGCAGAGCCTTGGGGAATGAGTTTCAAACATCTACAACAAAGCGAATGCGTCCTTCAGAGCTCGTCTTGAAATCGGCATAATACCATTCAGAATTAAACCAGACCGTGGTTTAATAAATCATCGGATCATGCTTCATGTGCACACTACCTGTCACATATCAAGCTTGGCTGATACCCTGTGGGGCTGAGCACTCAGCCAGACAGGAGCAGCCTTTCAGGTGCAATTAAATCTACTCGTACGTCATTAAATAAGAGATATCCTTGAACAACAAGTGCATCACCATCACTCGGACTGATGGGGTTCACATCATCACTAGACAGCTGGTAAACTCCAGGTTATTTGGCCAGGAGATGAAAACAAAATGCTTTACAATGAATCTTTTCTGCTTATTAGGAGGTGGTCAGTCCTCATATGGTGCTTTGGTAATGAATATAATTGCTGTTCTCTCCTTTACCAGAGCTTATCTCAGGCACAGCCAAGCAGCTGAGTGCACTCACCTTTGAGTATGTCTTTTCAGCAAATCATAACCAGACCAGCAGTGAAGCATGCCCTTGCTGGTTCAAGCTGGGCATTGCTTGTCTTGCGTCAGAACTAGAAAGCATATGTAGTAATAATAACTCAAAAGGAGTAAGCCTCAGAGAGAGGAGGAGAAGGAAGCAGAGCCAGCCCCATAGCATCCTGAGCCTGAGCAGCCAGACCCAGAGCTGCCCCTTGGGCCCGTCTGTGTGTGCACAGACACTTCAGCAGTGTAAAAGTCAGTGCACAGGGGAAAACAGAGCAACTGCATGGCCTGGCATCATCAGCTTGAAACAAATTGTTAAGGGTTCAAAAGCACTTTTGGTCTTTTCTCTCCACAGTGCCCATTACTCAGCCTTGTGCACAGAGACACTGTCAAGCACAACACGGAGCAGCAGCAAAAATAAGGCAGATTCCTGCAATCAACAGAAGAGGCTTCTCACGGCAATCGGCCAGCAAAAGAGAAAACACGGAATAGCAGAGATTGTGAGGCAGGCTGTGCTCATGCAATTTTCAGCTCAAGAGGTTCAGAGGATGTGGACAGCTACGCTAGCTTTTGGGTCCTGTATGAGGAACAAATCAAAGCTTTGAATGCAGTACTACTGCAAACTTGTTTGCTTTAAAGTTCCTGACACTGTCTCAGTTAGCAGAGATGGGGCCGCCTTGAGCCAGGGGGTAACTGCCCTCCCCATCAGTGTGTTTCCCAGCAGAAATCAAAGCTCCCCATAGGATGTTCTATTGGGGTCAGGGAACTTTGATAGCAAAGAACCCCTGAAAACCTGCTCTGAAAGACCCCACATTCCCCACATTTTTAAAGTCAAGAGAGAAAGAGACACAAAAGTGCATAAAGGTTAAAAAAACCCAACCAAATGTCCTGGGTTCAGCAGTAGCAATCATTTTTGTCCTTCTTAGTAGCTGGTGCACTGCTGTGGTTTTGACTTTCGGCCTGGGAACAGTGCTGATAACCCCGATGGTTTTAGTTACTGCTCAGTAATGTTTGGTCTGATCAAGGACTTTGTGAGCCTCATGCTCTGCCAGGGAAGAGGGGAAGCCAGGAGGAAGCAGAGACAGGACACCTGACCCAAACTAGCCATTGGTATTCCATACCACAGCATGTCATGGCCAGTATATAAACTGGGGGCAGTTACCTGGAAGGGTTAGATCGCTGCTCGGTCAAGCTGGGTATCGGTCGGCGGGTGGTGAGCGGTTGTATTCTCTTCCCTTGTTATTTCCCTTATCATTATTATCATTGGTGGCAGCAGCAGTGGTTTGTGTTATACCTTAGTTACTGACTGCTCTTATCTCAACCCATGGGAGTTACATTCTTCTGATGCTCCTCTGCATCCCTCCTGGAGCTGGGGGGAGGAAGAGGGAGGAGTAAGAGAGTAACTGTATTGTTCTGAGTTACCACCAGGCTTAAACCATGACATCAAATAAACAAGAAAACCCCAAAATACACCCCCCACTCCCCCAATAACAGAAAACCAAACCCGCCCCGCACTGATTTCAAACACACTGGTATGGGTCTGGCTGAGCAAACCTTAAATGGGGTTAAATCCTCAACTCATAGAAGTTTTATCTCCCAGGCAGAACAACCTGTATGGGTTGAATCAGTCACTGATACTTTTCTGTATCTCATATTTTCCAGGGTAAACCCAACATTTTCTTCCATGTTCTCATAGTCTTTCTATGGCACTGCTGGAAATTAGAAGTTAGTATGATTATAATCAGGATCTGTCAAGGTATTTATGCCCCTAAGACCTCTTTTATTACCTGGATTTAAGCATATAAAGGTCCAACACTTGACAGTTGTGTTGAGTGACTTCTTTATTAGAAAACCCCCCTAATCCTGTTATTCTTGTGCCTACTTCTATGTGTGGTTCCAGCACTCTGCCTGCAGAGAGTTGAGGTATGTGTTTTATTTAGTTAAGCTTCTAAATATAAGTTATTGCCCTTCCTAGAACTAGGGCAATGCTCAAAAATTTAACCAAAAGACTTTCTGTGCATTAAAATCAGCTCTAAATTCAGTGAAGTTTTGTGCTGTGTGTATCTGCTTCCTATGGGTGCTTTAGTCAGTGAGTTCCCTTCTGGATACTGGAAGAAGCAAATCCCTGTTGCATACTCTTTGGAAAGTTTCGGAGGCCATACCAAAACTGAAGAGTCTTTGTAATGAAACCTCATTGTAAGTCCAAGAATGCAACCATTAGTTGGAAGCCTGAAGAACCAAACCTCTGCCACAAAATAATCGAACAAATTCAATCATCCTAAGAGTCTACTTAACCAAAAAGACAGCAGAAGAACTTCCCAATGTGCCTACAAGGTATGCCTTTCATTTGATCTACTCTGCACTGAGCATAGGTTACCTGTGCCACTGAACTCTCCTCTCCCGCCCAGCGCAAACCAAGATTAGAGCCCCAAAGGGCAGTAAATTCTCCCTAAAGGACACATCTTCCTTATCTCACCAGGAACATGACTCAGTCCTACATCTTCTAGCAAGAAAACCTGTTTTTTCTGATGTGTACTGCCTCAAAGACAAACTTCATCTTCCTTTCAGGTGTATATATACATTAGAATCACTCAGTCAAAGCATTGGTGGAATGTGTGAAACTAAGAAGTCTTTTAAGTTCAGAACAAAGCAGAATCCATGCCCCAAATGTTGTATTTTCCTACTTTTAAGATAATAGACTGAAATTAATGCATGTGTTTCAACAGTGTAAGACAAAATTGATAATTAGAGGCATTAAAAGCTAAAGTTACAACACAACATTAGCAAATCCACTAACATGAAGCACAGCTTCCTTCATCATTTCCAGGCTATCAAACTGATCAAAACAAATGTGGCCCAAGAGACCAATTTTAAGGCCTCCTTTCCTCCCACTCCCCCTGATGGTTGCAATCACTTATGTATTATATCCACCTATTTAGGTGCAGCATCTGCATCTCTGCAAGTTTTTCCTAGTAGTTGTTAGCTACATCTAGTTTAGATCATTAAGAGAAAGCGAGGGAGTGCCTAACGGGTACCCTCACATCTCTGATGCATTTATTGCTGCTTTGATGATGAGACAGGAGAGAATCCTCCAAACTGATTGCTCTTGTGAAATACTCCAATAACACTTCATAGAATCCCAGCCTGGTTTCTGTTGCAAGGGACATTAAAGCTCCTCCAGCTCCAACCCCTGCCACAGGCAGGGACCCCTTCCACTGGAGCAGCTTGCTCCAAGCCCCTGTGTCCAACCTGGCCTTGAGCACTGCCAGGGATGGGGCAGCAGAAAATAAACTGTAAAGGAAGGGCAGGGTTTTTGCTGCCTGGTGCTGTGCTTTGAGCAGGCTTCACACAGCTGACTCAGTTATGTGCTTGCAATGAAAAGCCTCCAAATATCCCCCACCTTTGTTATGTTTGCCATTAATAGTATCCAAGGCTGCACTTTGACTTTCAAACATTTCAGACACAAACAATAGAAATTTTCCAATTAAAAAGCATAATCTCCTGTCAGACAGAGAGCAGTAAGCACGGTGAATAATTTAAAAGCTTTGGGGACATAAAGATTTATTCTATTTCCCAATAAGCCAGAAGCTTTGAGTATTAGTTAAAAATTTTCTAAATAGGAATGGAATCGAGTTGTAAAAGATCCCCCCAAATAATCATTTGTATACTGTTAATAGAGAATCACAGAATAGTTAGGGTTGGAAAGGACCTTAAGATCATCAAGTTCCAACCCCCCTGCCATGGGCAGGGACACCTCACACTAAACCATATCAACCAAGGCCTCGTCCAACCTGGCCTTGAACACTGCCAGGGATGGAGCATTCACAACCTCCCTGGGCAACCCATTCCAGTGCCTCAGCACCCTAACAGGAAAGAATTTCCTCCTTAGATCCAATCTAAACTTCCCCTGTTTCAGTTTTAACCCGTTACCCCTTGTCCTGTCACTAGTTTGAAATGTTTTCATTGTATGAAACAACCTTCCTGTCTCATTTTTCCTATTATAATAAATTGATCAGAATTCATTTTTAATACACTCATTTGGAATTAACTTCCAGATTCAGGATAAAAATTGCAAAACCAGCAAAGTTTTGTGATATTAAATACTAGGGGTTTAAATCTTGAAAATAAGAAATTGAAATGCATAAAGTCTCTTCTTGGAGATCTGACCTTGCAAAACCACCCATCACAGCACTGACCTGCCCACTGTGCCCAAGCACATCAGCATGGAGGGCACCACACAGATGCCATGGGGTTGCTATCCACAGCACCAAAATCCTAGAATCCCAGCCTGGTAGTGCTGGAAGGAACCTTAAAGCTCCTCCAGCTCCAACCCCTGCCATGGGCAGGGACCCCTTCCACTGGAGCAGCTTGCTCCAAGCCCCTGTGTCCAACCTGGTCTTAACAAATATATTCATAAATGGCAACTTGTTCTACTTAAAAACCAAAACTAAAAATAAAGCCTTGTTTCAATCTATTATGTAGCCAAAGGCCTCTATAGGAATTGTCAATCATTTTGTTCAAGTTTTCTTACTGCAGGCTTCTCATTTGCCATCAGTTCTGCGTTATTTCCCAAAGCAAAGATACACTTCTGTGTTTTCTCCATAGGGATGCTCTGTTTATAGCCAATATCATTATTCAGTAGCTCTAAATACAAATGCTTTGTAAAATGCGATTAACTTTCTAGTGCTACATATGCATTAGGATAGTTGGATCCTGCATAAAGTGTGCTGCTTAGCAGCATGTAGCAGTGGCATGTAGCATATAGAGGTAGGTGGTATACAGCAGTAGGCATTATATAACAGTATATAGCATATAGCAGTTTATAGCAGTATGTAGTACATAGCACTATATATTATATATAACATAGAGCAGTTTATAGCAGTATATAATATATATCAGAACTGCTTACAGTGTATAAACAATATGATAGTGTGATTTCAGCTTATTATGAAGAAGAGCCCACATGCATTAGGATACATATACCCTACCACTGGCTTAGGGATATGTTTGCTATCTAAGCTGTCACAGCTCATCAGCACAGTGGTACTTGGTGTTCTCGCACGGAGTCTTTCCGGAGTAGGTCAACAGACACATGAGCTCAGTGGTAGTGAATACAAATCAGCTTTTCTCACCTTAGATGTTTTTGGCACTTCCAGCACATCCTTAAAGGTGCTATAACAGAAACTACACAAACCCTTTTTGTCTAAAGGTAATTTAAATGGGGCAAAAAAAAAAAGGTGAGTGCGGAAAGAGACCAATGGATGTGTGTGAAAAGCCATTCTCAAGAGTGTGGTGGGAGGAAGCATCCCTCCTCCTCCTCCCTGCTCTGTGCATGGGCAGCCAGCATCAAACCCAGCAGCATGTCAGCAGGTCCCAGGGGATCTGTTCCCATGCAGGTATCCCCAGCCCTCCTTCCTCAGCCTGGGGGCAGAGGGAAGGTGCTGGGATGAAGATAATTCCTTCTGTAGTGATCACAGCACTTCTCCTCCCAGCCCAGCCTTTGCTCTATGAGCAGCTGCGCTTTGTATGCCAAAGCACTGCAAGGTGTTTCCTCGTCTCACCATTGCAGCGTGGGCTTTTCTTGGTGTCTGAGGAAGCAAATGGAAGAAGGATGAATTAGAAGAGGGTTTGGGGACACACCGACAGGTACTGCAAACTTTTTGTTGTCTTATAAGCAGCAGCTGGTGCACAGATCACTTCTTTCAGAACAACTTCTGGGAACTGAGATAGGGACAGCACCTCCAGCTTCGAGACAACTGGATCTCACAGATTCTCCAATCCAAGCTGTGTTAAAGTCAAAGCCCCGCTCCAGCTTTCTTGAGGGCCTTGTTAGGTACTTGAAGACTGTTATAAGGTGTCCCCAGATCCAAAGGATGCAGCACTGCTGCTTCAGGAGGGTTTCAGCTCACGTTTGGCTTTGCTGAGTCCATCCTCCTTGCAAGGTCCTTTTATTTAGACTTATTAACCCCTAAACCTCCTCAGCCCTTACTGAAGAGATGGTGGAGAGTTCTGACAGTCTTCCTTAGCCAGGGACACATGTTCCTGCTGGTGTTCTCCTGCAATCAGGGATATTACTCCTTCTCAGGTGCTGTCAAGAGGTGTTTTCTATCCAGTGACAGTCACCCATTAACAACACACTGTGTAGCTCCAACAAAGGACAACACCCCTGGTGAGGCATCCCAATGGCCTTCTGCATGGCTCAGTCACAACCAGGGCATCCCTGGGCAGCTGAGTGCATCTGTCACCACATCTGACTGCACTGCCGCAGTGTGCTTCCATGTGTGGGATGGTCACCTTAAAGTAATTACTCCGGTCAGCAACAGAGGTGAGCCTTCCACCTCCCCACAAGCAGAGTGAATGGGTCTTTACAGAGCTGCTGCCTCTGGAATAAGGGTTACAGAGTGCCTGTTCCCTAGAGAAAAGCCCTGCTTTATGGGAAAGCGAAGTCCCCGCTTAGGGGCTATTTAATGAAGGCAGACAGAGTACAAAAGGCACAGGCGAGAGAGAAGGCGGATGCAGCTCTCCCAGTTTGGGGAGTGATGCTACAAGCGTAGCACTTCTTTCGCACAATATTTCCCACTCATCTTTGTCATTAGTGTTGGCTGGATGCCAGCTCCCAAGGCTTTGCAGCTTTGCAGTAGTTGGATGTGTGTGATTGTGGAAGTGATAGGACTTAAAACTCACAGGCCTTGCCTGAACACACACATCCATGGGCTGTGCTGTCTATCTGGGTTTAATCAAATGAAAAAATGCTGCTATTCACTAAGAAAATTATGTGTGTTTTCTTACTCTAGCATGTAGTTTTGTTGCAATGCCACACTTAAACAACAGTGTGACGGTAATGGAGAAAGCTTAATAGAGCTGAACTTGCACTTTGGACAAATAAAATGGATGTCTTTTCTTAGAGGCCCAGAAGGCACCATGCTTTCTCCTATCCAGGTTCCCTTCCCCTTCCTCTCATTGCTGGTTTTCTCTGTACTTGGTTGTTCACAGAATCCCAGCCTGGTTTGGGTTGGAAGGGACCTTAAAGCTCCTCCAGCTCCAAAGCCTGCCCAACACTAGAGCATTCATTGCTGTTTAATAATGAAAGAGGCACCCCTGCCCAAGGAAGGTTATAAACTTCCTCATAGTCTGATTATTATGGGTTTAACTAATTTTTCACTGCCTGAACTGCTTAGAATCCAGAATTTATGTTCACAAATCCAAAGTCTTTGTGGGCAGGAAAGCTTTTTCCTTTTATGTTTTCCCTTGGGAATTGACTTTCCCTGCACAGCAGCAGGATGCCTTTTTCACGTGAAGATCCCCATAAAGGTGTGCTCGTGCCCTGTGCATTTCAGTGGCAGAGCTTTTACCTGCGAGGCCATCAGGAGAGGAGAGGAGAGGAGGGACTGAGGCTCCATGTGTCCTGGTGCTGGCCCTCACAGCCATCAGGGAAGCTGCCTCTTTTGAAGGTTTGGTGGACGTACACAGGTACTCCAAATGCTTGTGTGCACAAAGCATCCCTCAGCCTCTGTTCACGTGCTCATTTCTGTATCTCTGATCCAAGAGGTTGCTGCTCGCGGCCTCTCAGGGCATCATCAGGGTGTGAAGCTGGTGCTACATGCAGGGGAGGTATGGAGGACCACACGTCGATCTGCTCTCAGAGAACACTGCTCAAGAAAGCTGCTAACACAGCCTGTTTTCTGCTCAAGTGAGCAAAATATCCTCAGAGGAGAAGTTTGTTAGCTTGAAAATAGCAAAGTTTTATGCATGGTGTCGTTCACTTGAAGCTCCACTGAGCTGAAATTGCCTGACCTTTTGATCTTCTGCAAGTAAATGAACAGCCCCGGGGAAGTCTGCAAGTGCTGCACCTCCAGTGGAGGAGGACCGGGTGCCTGAAGGACCTGAGGAATTAAAGCTGCTTGGTTTTGTTTTCATGTTGCGGATGAACACGGATAGTATCATATAGTTCAAACGCTGACTGAAAAACCCCAAAATATATTTGTACAAAGGTTCAAAGAGGAGTTACCTTTGCAAATATTGCCCACCACAGCCCTGCCCTTGGGGCTTGCTCCACTACTCCCAAGCCCTGCATCACTGTCATGCAGAGTGCTGCCTCTGCAAAATGTTGAGGATGTATTTAAACCCCACAAAGGAGCCAAGTCTTGATGGATAGGCTTTGAAAAGTCATTAAGGTAAGAGATAGAAAGATGAAGCTGGTTTGAACCAAGCAGCACATGAATGGCGTGGTCACTACGTGACCTGTCAGTGAAGCGAGGGAGAGCCTGGTGGGGGTTTAGATGGAGAGACTACAGCAGCGTACCTGAACCATTGTATGAATTGGCCATAATTGGTTGGATACATCCCAAATGGCCAATCTCCTCCATTCTGCAAGGCAGGCAATTCCTATGAACATTGTTCAGCTATTAATCAAGACACGAAGGGGGGGATTTATTTTGTTTTTAGCCATCACATCCACTTTGATAAACCATCTAGCAGAGCATGATCCTGTTTGCAGAGTGATGACACAGGAGGATCTCTCTCCTTCCTAGGAGATTTCTTTAAAGAAGGAGTTGTCCAAGTGCTCCTGCTTCTCCTGCAGACATACACCAGGATGAAGGAGACTTTTGCAGACTTCTTGAGGTTAAACCCATGGTGCATGTTCATCAAGTTTCTCATTTATGGCCTAAAGGGGCTAAAATTTGGATAGTGCAAAGATTCTTTCCCAATCAAAATAGAGGATATGAGTTTCAGTCATTAGCAGGGGTCAAAGCTGTTGGAAAGCCTGTCATTTCCACCTTCTGCTAGGAGTTTCAGAAAATGCATTGTGAAACAAGGAATTGTGAATGAATATTAATAACATAATTATTTAAAACCTAACCTGGGAAAACCGGCTGTGAATAAAGCCATGACTGGGGGAAACAAGACCTCCAGCTCTCAGAAAGACAAGCAAGAAGATAATGAAGCAGGACCCTGCAAATGGCAGGGGGTTGGAACTGGGTGATCTTTCAGGTCCCTTCCAACCCAAACCAGTCTATGACCTGCACAGCCTTTTGCCTGTGGGTGCTGAAGGTGAAAACAGATGCGTGCTACCCCCGACAGCTCGGCAAAGCCCTTGTGCTGCAGCTACCACAAGCGGGTGGAGGAGTGACCTTGCAAAGGAGACAGCTTCCCTCCTGAGAAATGCACTCGTATATTCACACCAGGGATAGCTCGTCCCTTGGGAATGGTGGTCTGTTCCCATAAGAACATCACAGCTCTTGGGAATACCACATGGGTCTCATTTTCTTGCTCCAAGCTGGTATCCCCACCTGTCAGATGAGTGCACTACACTGAGCGCCAGTGGGATCCCGTGCTGGAGCTCCTGCTGACCCAGAACATTGTAAGATCCCTGCTCATGCCTTCATGATTTAAGCATCCCTGTGATATTTTTCCTGTATTCCCGAAACACGGAACGCTTGCAGACATTGTTTGTGAACACACTTGCTACTGAAACACTGAAATCCACACCCACGTGGTGCTTCCTGACAACAGCTTTATGGATCGAAACTACCCAAGAATAAATGAAATGGCCCAAGTCGGTCATGGCACGATGCACAACAACAACTTCCATTGCTCCAGGTAAGCAGAATGGAAGGCACAGGTTCAACACTGCATCCATTGGACAATGCTATCAAGGCTTATCATCCTTCCCACTGGAAAACAGGTCCACCCCAAAGTGGAAGTGGATCAGAGAAAATCCAAGTCATCCAGATACACAGATCTGGCTTACACCACATGCTCTCTTAAAAAGGAAAAGCACAACAGGAGTATTAAACCAGTATCTTGTGAATACTGTTATCCTCTCATTGGCTCTTCACATCAAACCTGTGGAAAGAGCTTCCTCCATCTATGTGGATGGGCCAAGAGGAAGGAGAGGTGGAGAGAGTGAAAAACTGGTCTGAAACCACAAGAGAAGAAATCACAGGGAAAGCAAATGCAAGGCAGATTTTACCCTCCCTTTTGCAATCGTTCTCCCTTTCCCTCTCCCTGCCTTATGAATATGCACACAGAGCCTTTCAAAATCAGCCAAGACACTTTGGTGTTTGGTACTGGTTTCTCCTTCTAGTTATTTAAATTATAAACAGGGCTATCGATGCTAAACCTGAAGTGCTAAAATTATTACATGCAATGCATGGCCAACTCGGAAATTCTGAAGTTAATTTAAAGCATCACTTTTAAGAACAGGAGGCCTTGTACTAATAGATCCATGTTGGCCATATTGTGGGGAGAATTACTGATATGTGTATAACTTCTACATGCAAGTAAACTAAAATTATCATCATATTGATTCAGTAGCAACTGCTCTGGTAAGGACTAGTCTAAATGACCAATAAATCACAAAGCCTACGAAGCAGAAAGGGAGAAACATAAACGAATATTTGGCTGTTATCTGCCATCTCCCATTGTCCTGGTTTAACTTGCTGAACTTCTTTTTAAACAGAAGGAACCAGTAGCACGTTTGTTTTCCAGTCACCAAAGCATTAAGCAACATATTGCCAACCCTGCTTTGGCGACTGGCCACAGAGATGTAACATCGCATCCTCCTGCCTGGCTTTGGACTTGGCTTGGCATCAAAGCTCACTCTTGCATTCCAGAAAGTGCTCTTCTGGGCTTCGCCCTATCCTCTACTAATGTCTCTCCCTAGCAGCTCCAGGACAGTTTTCCCCTCAAGTACCTGGACAATGAAGCAGTTCAGTGCTGGTCCATAAATATTTAATACTTTATATCAGAGTTGGGCTTTCTCCAAAGCAGCATCTGTCGTCTTCAGGGGTTTGCAGCTTGTGCATATGCATTTATGGGGACATCAACCCTCCCACTTGTACAGAGCTGAAAGTAAAGAATAAAACAAATGTTCACAGATCTTTATGTCTGTGAAACCAGAATTTCTCTGAGCTTTAAACCCTGCATAGTTTACTGAATGCCAGAGCTGGAAATTACCCAGCAAGGTCTCTCTTCTGAGCTACTCTGCATAAACTCAGTTCAGTGCTTTAACTGTGTTTCCACAATGTACTGACCTTTTGCTATGGCCTCTTTTTTTCTCCCACTACCCAGAAATAGGTGTTTGTCTTTCACTTCGCACCATGTCTCACACTTCAGGTCTAGCAGGATCCAAGGGAGCTCTACAGGTAGGGGTGATGGAATATGTGCTGCTCTCCAGGAGGGGATGGAAGTGACTGGAGGAGAGAGCGGAGCTCATTCAGGAGCCAGTGATGCAGAGGGGGTGACATTTCCCAGAGCTAATACACTGCTGGAATAAATGGCACGGCTCAGCAGAATTAATCACACACATTAACCCCATTGCTCGCTCACAGAGTACGTGGAGAGTAGTGGATAAGGTGCTCCTACTTGAGAGTGCAGCCAGGAGTGTTTCACTCTCTATGTTCAGCTTCCAGTGGTAGTTACAGAAATGCCACACAAAGGATTTCCTGTTAGATCAAACAGTTCAGTTTTGCCTTAAAGACATTATTCACTTTAACATGTTACTGTCAAATAACAGCCCTGATTCATATACACCTGGTGGTGCATGAGCATGCATACACAGGCACACCAGTCCAATGCACAAGGAAGAGATTAAGTGACACAACATGATCATAGAATAGTTAGGGTTGGAAAGGACCTTAAGATCATCAAGTTCCAACCACCCTGCCATGGGCAGGGACACCTCACACTAAACCATATCACCCAAGGCTCTGTCCAACCTGGCCTTGAACACTGCCAGGGATGGAGCATTCACAACCTCCCTGGGCAACCCATTCCAGTGCCTCACCACCCTCACAGGAAAGAATTTCCTCCTTATATCCAATCTAAACTTCCCCTGTTTCAGTTTTAACCCATTACCCCTTGTCCTGTCACTACAGTCCCTAATGAAGAGTCCCTCCCCAGCATCCCTATAGGCCCCCTTCAGATACTGGAAGGCTGCTCTGAGGTCTCCACGCAGCCTTCTCTTCTCCAGGCTGAACAGCCCCAACTTTCTCAGCCTGTCTTCATATAGGAGGTGCTCCAGCCCCTGATCATTCTCATGGCCTCCTCTGGACTTGTTCCAACAGGTCCATGTCCTTTTTATGTTGAGGACACCAGAACTGCACACAATGCTCCAGGTGAGGTCTCACGAGAGCAGAGCAGAGGGGCAGGATCACCTCCTTCGACCTGCTGGTCACGCTCCTTTTGATGCAGGCCAGGATACGGTTGCTTTCTGGGCTGTGAGTTCAGTAGAACTCACTCAGTTTGGGTTCTCTGTATGCCAGGCAAGAGGCTTCTATAACCAGTATGAACAACATCAGAAGGCCAAACTGTGAGCACAGCACAGTGGGTAATGCTGGAAAGTTGGTGTCCAACCTAAGAAAATTAATTTTGATTTTTCTTAATTTACAGATTAATTTGATTAATAAATGTTATTAATTTCAAGATTAAATCTAAACTTACCTTCAACCAACAAACCCAGCCGTGCTACACTAAAGTGTCCCTGGCTACTGAAAAGCTGAGCAAGCTGGGAAAACAAATACAAGTGCTGCAACCTACAAAAAGTTGGGTTTTTTCCATGCTGCTGCCTCTTCCATTCCCCAGCCTTATTTCTATGCTTAATTAAGCAACCTCGAGAGTTATCCAGAAATAGAAGGAAGCAGCTGAGTTTAGAGACATGGAGGAATGTTTTAGTGTCCTGCTTTTTGCCTCAAAACCAGCTTCAGGTGAAGAAGTAAAGGAGTAGAATACTTAGTTTTTATTCTACACTTACAAACTGCAATTCCATGACGTGGAGCTGCTTCATTCTCTGATTTTAGATCTTCTGTAGCAATGATTTGTTGAAATAGTTTGATTACTGTATTATGCCAATACTACACTCATAGAAGTTTCAATCTCTTTAGACAGAAAGAAGTGCAAAATTACATTAATGGCAAGCATAAGGAAATTTAAACCCTCGGTGTCTCTATTTCATGCTGCTTTCCTGTGGGTTCCTTTAAAACATCTTTCTTTTAACAGCTTGATGCTGCCTCTTTAATGCAGCTTGCTTTTTACAAGGAAAACAGTTGAATACTTGGAGAGAAGAAGGAATAAGCGCTTCCCTCCCACTCCTCCTCCCTCGCTGCTCATAGGGACCACAGACCCCACTGCCTGACGCAGCAGGCACTGGGTGAGCAGCTGCTGCTCCATGTCAGCCCAGCCACCACATCAGTGCTTGGATGGAGCCAAGGCTCTGCCTGGTCAGACTCCTGACCAGCTTTCATCGGCTTTGCCCACCTGAATGCCTTTGTCCCTCTATTTCTCTCCCCTTCTATACACACTGTGCATGCTTTCTGTGAAAGAAGTGTCACCAAATCACAGGATCCCAGCCTGGTTTGGGTTGGAAGGGACCTTAAAGCTCCTCCAGCTCCAACCCCTGCCACAGGCAGGGACCCCTTCCACTGGAGCAGCTTGCTCCAAGCCCCTGTGTCCAACCTGGCCTTGAGCACTGCCAGGGATGGGGCAGCCACAGCTTCTCTGGGCACCCTGTGCCAGTGCCTCAGCACCCTCACAGGGAAGAGCTTCTGCCTAAGAGCTCAGCTCAGTCTCCCCTCGGGCAGGTTCAAGCCATTCCCCTTGGCCTGTCCCTACATTCCAGACCCTGAGGAGCCATTGCTCACTGTGAGGCCCTGCGTCTAGAGCCCAACCAGAGGATCCAGAGGGAAAGAAAGACCTGCAGCACACAATACTGCTGTGACCCGACAGCTCCTCAGCAATGAATTCCACTTCACCGCTTTCCAAAGATAAGTTAGGAAAAAATTCAATAAAACTCATGTTAAGCTAATTCCACGGTGCCGTACAAACAATATCTGGAACAGCCTAATCCTCTTACACCAGGGAGCGGGCTCCTAAAGTAGTTATTTAATAAGATTAAATACCACAGGTCATGAAACTGAATTTATACAACTGTCATGGTTTAATAAACTACGTACCTACAGAGTGGGACAAACTTCTTCCTTGTGGGAGAGAGGATGCCAAGCACAAGACCAGCCCCAGAGCATCCTTCACAACACTCACATAGCACAAACCCTGCTCTCAACTCAAGCCGCTCAAGTGAATAACTGCAAAATAGGATTTAAAGGAGTAGGAAGCCTGCCATGTGAGGAAAGGCTGAGAGAGCTGGGACAGTTCAGCCTGGATAAAAGGCTCCATGAAGACCTTAGCACCATGTTACAGCATTTAAAGTGTGGGTACAAAGAAGACAGAGACTGCCTTTGTACAAGGATTCCCATGGGAAAGGTGGTGGGCACAGGTTACCCCTGGGGAGTTTCCAACAGGACACAAAAGGGGAATTTTTCCCAATGAGAACAACCAGCCATTGGAATAATCTCCCCAGGGAAGTGGTGACTCCCCAACACTGGACACTGTAAAGGCTCAGCTGGACAGGGCACTGGGCCATCTGGTCTAGGTCATGCTGTGCCTAGAAAGATTGGACCAGATGATCCTTGAGGTCCCCATAAAACATGGTATCCTGTGATTCTATGAAGCTTCTCACATTGGACAATTTGCCAAACAATTGAACTTGACAGAATTCCTTGTGAACAGCAGCATTCATGGCTACCGTGCTTATACATCCCATATGAAGATAGGCTGAGAAAGTTGGGACTGTTCAGCCTGGAGAAGAGAAGGCTGAATGGAGACCTCAGAGCAGCCTTCCAGTATCTGAAGGGGGCATATAGGGATGCTGGGGATGGACTCTTCATTAGGGACTGTAGTGACAGGACAAGGGGTAATGGGTTAAAACTGAAACAGGGGAAGTTTAGATTGGATCTAAGGAGGAAATTCTTTCCTGCAAGGGTGGTGAGGCACTGGAATGGGTTGCCCAGGGAGGTTGTGAATGCTCCATCCCTGGCAGTGTTCAAGGCCAGGTTGGATGAGGCCTTGGGTGCCATGGTTTAGTGTGAGGTGTCCCTGCCAATGACAGGGGGATTGGAACTGGATGATCTTAAGGTCCTTTCCAACCCTAACTGTTCTATGATTCTATGGTTCTTCAGCAAAGCAGAGGGAAACTCCACATGGAAATCTCCACGGGAGGCACCCGCCTGCTCTGAACACTCAGGTCTGCTTATGCTGCAAGGCAAAAACAATCAGCTCCCTGGTTTTATGTGCAAAGCAGGACTCTAATAGCTCTGCATACTTACACAGGTACAACAATGAAGACAGCATCTTAACTACCCTCTCTTACACCCCTCCTGCAGTATATTCTAGAGGGATCTGCCATTGGCACCCACAGCTAGAAAGCAGAGCAGGTGCTATAAATACCTCTTCTCCTCCATCCCACAGGAAGATACACTAGAGGAAAAAAGGTTTAATCTGGAAAAACAGACAGCACACAGGAAGGTCACGGCCTGCTAGAAACTGGGAGAGGGGGAAAACACATTTTTGCTCATATGATATGCAGAGGTATTAAGAATAAAAACCTTTATAACTCAGAAAGTGCTGCACAGGGCAAAGCAGTGCATCAAGGGCTGCAATATGGCTGGGGAGGAAGCAACAGTAGGAAACTGAGAAGGAAAACATAGCCACTTATGGAGAAAGTGAGACAGAAATAAGCTGGTTAGAGGAATGGGCAGGACACACGGGATTTCTTCTCACAAGGAATTAGAAACAAATTTAAAAGAAATAAATCCATCAGAGAAGAGAAACAGGCTTGCAGAAGTGTTTCAGGAAAGTAAAACACTTCAAAATCAGAACAAAATCTGCATTGGGCCACAAAAATCAATAATACAGCAATGCAATAGACTCAGCTAGAATGGGGAAGATCCAGGTTTCTGCCTCTGCTCCAAGGCAAGAGGATTCACATCTGTTTTGCATCCCTTGATCAGTAATAGCAGAACAACAGAACTAAAAGGTCTATTTGAACAAGCTGCTCTAGTGGAAGGTCTCCCTGCCCATGGCAGGGGGTTGGAACTTGATGAGTTTTAAGCTCCCATCAACCTAAACCACTCTGGGATTCCATGATTCCAAGTTTTGCCCACCTGCAGTTACTGGGCAGCCCAGCGCTATCGAGTGCCATTGGCTAGGGGAGCCAGCAGCCACACAACTGACAGTATCCTGGGTGCTGCTTTGCTCCATTTCTCACCACTGACTTTTTGTTAAAGCAATACTTCAACAAGAGAGAAAGATACTTATATCAGCTCATGGAAAAGCAAGCCTGCGGTGAAATAAATATCGCTTTGTATCAAAGAGATTCACAATTCCTTTGATAAATCTTATCACAGCAGAGTTTTTCTGCGCTGGAACAACCCCACGAAGGGCTGAAAGCATCATCTAAACACATCTGAACATCTCTGTTTATTTTGCATTCAACAGTGCATGGCACAAGCACAGCGTTGCCCTTAGTCTTTAAAAACAGTATTAAAGGACATTCCCATCTATTTAAATCATGCCTATTTTCATTTTAATTCGTTGCTAAATAACAAGTTCTGTACCACCATCGTGCTGGAATGTGTGACTGCTGGAAATACACTTCAAAGGAAACAAATTAAGGAACCTGGAAATACATCCAGCAGAGCAAGGATGTATTTTAGGTGAAAGTAAACAGAGAACAACGGCAAGTCATCAAAAATATAACAACAAACCAGCCCTTAGTTAAGTGAGCAGAAGGATTGGCCCATGGAGAATGTCTCACTTTACTCTTACAAGGGCTCTTTTAATTCATAAAACAATGCATAAAATATACAGTATTCTTCATTAATTTGAAAAGGATTAATTACATTTTGGGAGGCCTATTTTATTGTACCTGGGGCTTTTGGGAGGTTTGAGCCATCTCAGGGCAAGACAGCTAGGGCACATCCCACAGCATCATCCATCACCCTGGTATGGCTGCCATTCCCAGCAGGAGCCAGGGCTTAGACCTGGACCACCCCACCCCACCACCACCACCTGCAGAACCAGGGCTCAAACTGATACCGGGGGGGTTTAGCTGGAGTTCCAGTGGCAGGGTCAAGGGCAGGATGGACAGTTCTCCCATGGGATGCCTCATTACTAGGGACAGCACTGGTGTGGGGTTTACAGCAGCCCAAGTGGAGTAAAGCGGCAATTTGTTGCTGAATGGTAGCAGTTCTCAAGGAAGACTTTGGAAGGGCACAGGCATGCCAGGAGCTGGGGGAAACAAAGCTTGAGGTACGTAATAACAAGCGTGAGACTGCCTAACCCATCCCTCAGCCAGGAAGCCCCTGCAACAGCTAAACCTTTTCCCTGGAGGTGACATGAACTGGAGACAGGAGGTTCCTTTACTCATGGGGCGGTGACAAACCTGAGCAGCATGAGCCCCCACCTTACAAACTCATATAAGGAATGAAGTCCGAGCTTACTGACTTACCAAAGTTTTCCTTAAACTAAAAACAGTCCTTCTATTACACATTATGAAAGCACATCATCACTATATCAAAGTGGGGCTAGAGAAGAAATGGATCTTGTAGCCTTAAACACATTACTGGAGTGAAAAACACACATGCAAATGTGTCTGGAATTTTAACTTTGCAGAGCAAGCTCAGCACCTCCTTCTCCAAGCGATGCCCGAAGTCCATTACTCTATCAGCTAATACCAACACTGATTTTTAATCACCACCAAAATAATTTAGCTCCTCATGTTTTGCAGCAAATTGAGGCCAGGCTCCTATTTAGCCACGTGCTGTGTTCTGCTTGGATATGGATCATTATTTCTCAAAGAGTGTCTGGAATATTTTCGTTTAGCACTGACTGATCTGGATCACACACCATCATTTGCATTCTCCAAAAGCCACACGGGTCTGGCTTCTAACTCCCATAGACCCAAAAAAAGCATCCCCCTACTCCTTCTGTCTTGGGAGCTGAGTTTTCTCAGCATGCTAGATATCTTCTCATTAGTTGTGTTGGGTTTTATAAGCAGAGTTCAGTTTAACAACAACAAAGCACATTAGTAAAGGCAAAGAAAATAAATCACAAAGTAACTGGATGTAAATATATCCCCAGACTAGCATGATAAATACAAATATATGAAACAAAAATGGGGATCGAAGTGCATGTTCTGACTCATTGCAGTTAAAACATATATCATTCCCACCCCTATTTCTAAGGGGATTCTCCCACAGCTTTGTCTTCCCTTTCAGCAGCTGGATGCCAGGCACCATTCTTTTCACACAATACTGGTCAGTTTGTAACTCCCGATTCAACAGCAAAATGCAATCCCTAAATCTGAAATGTTTCCTATAACAGGAAAGATTTGGGTCTTTTTATTGATATATTTCCAAATGCATCATCTATAAAGAGAAAACCTCAGAAGTGTTCTCAGTGCAGGTAATTTACATATATATTTACCCTCTAGACAATTCCCAGCTTCAACTAAACACAGAGAAATAATTTAGTGTAAGCATTTGAAACTCAAGCCATGCAACAAATCCTATGAATTTAATTCAGCAGTGCTCTAACAAAAAAAGAACTCCATGAGTAATCAAGAGCGTACTTAACCTTTCTCTAAGCAACAGAGAAAAAAAGTTAGTGTGAAATATGTGGCAATCCCCTAAAAATATAACTAGAGGGCAAGTGGTAAGGTATGCTGTAAAAACACAATCAGCACCAAGGAAACAAAAACCTGACAAACCAGAAGGAAAACCTGCTTATGCTCAGTAAGAGCTGATGGATGCCCACAATAAAATGAGATGGAGAATGCAAAACCTCCCTGAAAACCAAAGACAGGGTAGTTCCAGCAGCAAAGAGACAGAGGAAGGAAAACAAAGACAAATCTTTGGGTTTGCTTTCACTTAACATTAAACATTGACTAAAGTACTTGGAAGTGTGCAGGAATCCTGGATGTGCCATGGAGAGAAGAAGCACCTGGCTTTGTACTTGTGACTCAAACGGGGGGGGGACCTACCAATGCTTCTGAAGAGTCAGGATCCTGTTTTACCATGTTAGATCCTTCAGATATATATAAAAAGCATCATGCTTATCTTTCTCCTTCTGACAAGGCAGCCCAGCTCTGAGTCTTGGGAAGAGCAGGCTCATTAGAAAAGAATTAACTCAGCATCTCAGGACAACAGGGAAATGGTTGAAATGGAAAGATGAGCTGTATGGCACAGGAGTGCAGGGAGCTGAAAATCTGCTCATGGGCAGGCACGAGACCAAAGAACCAGACTAAACTAGCACCATTCTTTAACCATAATGATGTCTGGGGTGTGATCGGCTTGGACAGCATCTGATGAAGGGGAGGAATCATCCCATGCCTGGTCCCAGGTGAGGCTGGGCTGTAACCAGCACATGAGACCTGGTAGAAATGAAGGGTGGCTGTTTCCAGCCTTCTGCTGCTTAGGCTACAGTCGGCATGTTCCTTCATTGTGTCAGATAAAATCATCTTCTGCATCTTCAGTTCAATACAGAGTTGTCTGTCAGCTTAAATCACTGACTCCATTCAAGCCACTGAGCTACTGATGCCTATAGATTTTGAGGGAAAGAATAATTGGGAGTGGGAACAATGCAGAAGGTGCCCTGAAGGGAGAAAGTTGTGAGGAACAGCTTCCTCCTGCAGAAGACATGAAGATCTTGTTACGCACAGACTGCAGGGTCCATGAGCTGGCACCGCAATGACAAGGATGCTGCTGGAGCAGGAGCGATGCTCCTCTCCCTGCATGGGCACAGCAGAAGTGCTCTGAAGAGGAATCTCTGCTGCCTCCCAAATAGCAGAGAATAAAAAGTTAAAGTCACCTGAGAATGCACAAAGATTTCCCAGCTGTGCAAAGCATTCTCCTACCTCCTGTATCGCTGCTCCTGCTGAGGCCACCCACTGCAATTGGCTTTGACCCCTGCTGACAGCCTGAGCTGCTCCATCTGCTGAGGTACGAGGCAGAGCTGAATCAGGCTTGGGAGTTTTTCTGCAGATCTGAATTTGGTTCAAGCAGTTTTGGGAGCTTAGATAGAAAAATATATCTCTACTTGCTGAAGCCTCAGAAGTTTTTGTTTCTCAAAGGTAACCTGGAGCCAAGGGCAGGTTTCCCAGCACCAGGTCCTACAGGCTTTACTGGCAATTTGGTGCTGTCCCTGCACACAGTTTTAAAATGAAGAAATAATGGAATATTCAGAGCTTAAACTCCTGAACACAAGACTTTGAGTCTACATTTAGAAAATTAAGTGGTTTTATCTCCAGAAGTCCCAAATGATGAATAATTTCTGCCAACTTGCATCTTTCGTAGAAGGGGAGAACTAAGGCATTCTGATATATTTGAGCAAGCTGCTCTAGTGAGAGGTGTCCCTGCCCATGGCAGGGTTGGAGCTGGATGAGCTTTAAGGTCCCCTCCAACCCAAACCAGGCTGGGATTCTATGAGTTGTCAGGTGAAACACAGATTTAATTCAAGGGATCCATGCTACAATACGGTTCCAGGCAGGCACTTTAAGGCAATTACTGCATTTGCTTCCACAATTTCACAGCAAGATCATGGATCTTGTGTATTTAAAGCCTGAACTGGTACATTTAACATATGAAAACTGTCCTGCTCAAAGACACTTCTCCAGCAAATCCAAAGGGCCGACAGCAGAATGCTTCCCTGAGCATCCCGGTTTTGGGGGACCAGAGCCCAGCACTAGAGCAAGTGGGACTGGGCAACAGTGGAAACAGGAATCACAGCCAACCCCTTCCTGAGAGATTCTGCCAGCTTCCCACACAACTGATAGAAGGTTCTACAGTGTCAAGACCTTTAAAAGCAGCTGGCAAAACCACTTAGCTAAAAAAAGGGGGTCTGCATTCAGCTGGGAAGGGCAGTTCTGCTTAGTTTCATGCTAATAACCTCGGGGGGGCTCCAAGGGGTCATTTCCATCTGAAAACTCTTATGGAAAGGTCACAGACCTTATCACAGGGACTGGCCAAGCATAAATACTGACTGTGTTGGGGCAAATAAATCAGTTAACATGACTGGGCATCATGAGGCCAAACACTACCAGCAGCACTGCTTTCCCTCCTCCATTCCCACCATCTCAAAGTACTGTTAGCAGCAGGTCTGACTGACAAAAGGTGCAGAGGCTTTATAAAGTAACACAGGAAACTCAAAAACCCATTTCAATAAGGTCCTCATTTCTGGGAAAGCAGAATAAGCAGAGTAAATCATGTAAGGTTGGAAGCTGGATTTGGAAGTTGAAGTTGGAGCTACTGATCGTTCACGTGACTGTGAAATGATAATTACTGCGGCAATACAGGAAGTAACCAGCTGTTTTTAGTAGTATTAAAATCCAAACTAAAACCATAGATGCAGGTATAGGCTCCATATTTAAAAATAAATATATTAAATCCCAGGGCAAAATGTGACCTCTCACTTTTCTCATTTCCAAGCCAAAAGGTATGAAAAACACCCAAAGTGTAGTTCTGCTCAAGGTTATGTGTTCAGTACTCCATGCCCTCACAAACCCATAGCCAGAACCAGTTAGGGAGTGGGTCTTTTCCCACTTTTTCACTATTCCATCATTTTATCTGCTTGATCTCATTTCTCTTCCTGATTCCCTTCTCGATGGTGATGCTCTTGATTACTCAAGTTGTTCATCAAAACCAGAAAAGCAACTTTTTGCCACTCAGATGGGTGATACAAATTATGGTGGTCTTCAGACATAAAGGATCTCCAATTTGTCCTTTACTGGTAAATTGTAACTCTCATGTAGATACAACTTTAACATGTGAGCCCAATATCTCAGTTTAGATCCTTGTCTTTTCTTAACTTACAAAGTCTGTGGGTTTAGTCCATTTTTAAATTAAGGCAATTCAACAAGTGTCTTAACAATTCTGTGACACCTTTAGCTGTATTTTATATGTATTTTATATATCACGATATTTAAGCAAATAATGTAAGACAAATGATAAATAATAAAATCCGTAGATGAAAACATCAGGAATTTTACTGCTTAAACAGAAAAGCTGAGAATTCCATGCCTAAAACGTAATTTCAATTACAATGAAATGAAGTGGATATAAACCCAGCAGTGTTACTGCACTTATTTACATCTCAGTTACTATAAAACATGCAGTGCAGCTCCGAAGGAGAATTAGCATTCAAGCTCTAACCTGGTAACCCTATCAGTGGGATGAAATCTAATAGGAAAATTGAATCTCTAAAATTATTAACATTATGACACAAAACCCAGGTAATTTCAAGTCAGCATTCACCGGGCTGCTGCCTGGTTTACTCATTATTCCATGGAGAAGAAAACCAGTGCTTCATCTTACCTCAACAACGCTGTAACAATCAGTCACGTCTTGATCGAGTCAAATACTCCAGCATATGCTTGTTTACTCCAGGCGAAAAAAGACTGAATTTCTTCTTATTGCCTGGAAATGGCTTGGTTTTCCTCATCTTCCTTATCTTCACAGCAACTGTATTGCAAGGCTCTTCAAGGAGCATCATAGGGAGGATGCTGAGGATAAAAATTAAACCCTTACAAGAAAGATCATTTGATGGATTGTAAGGAAGCAAGGACAGGAGCATCAAAAATTGGGGAGTTGATTGTTAGTGTTACTTGACTGGATTTTCAGAGCTTACCAGCTCTCTTGTATAGTCATATAAGATCCAAGACAGATGCATTCCCTTTAAATGCTTGGATGTAGACACACTTATTTGCATAGAAATCCCCAATATTTGCATGGAAATCCCTAATTCTGGTTATTCATTATTATTTCTCTAACAAGTTAAAAGAAATACCTCAGGAGGAGGGGACTTTCCCAATAAGGGAAAACACAAAACTTGTAAGAGTTCCTCTTACGAGAAATGTGTATAAAATTAAGTCAGTATAATGAGATAAATAGTTTCTAAGATAGGAAATAATTCTGAGCATTACTTTAACACTCCACAGGGCAGCCTCATTATAACTCAGGATGCCAGTACTGTCATGGAGTAATGGAGTAATTGAACCATAGAATCCCAGATTGGTTTGTGTTGGAAGAGACCTTAAAGCCCGTCCAGTTCCAACCCCCTGCCATGGGCAGGGACAACTTCCACCAGGTTGCTCTGTAAAATCCTTCAGACTTGCAAAGAACCAACGGGAAAAATTAGGGGCAAAAAAGGAAACTGTAAGATTAGCTCTTTCCCTAAGCAGTTCAACCCACAGGAAAACCAGCACGGAACAGTCTACACAGCAGAAGCCAGAGAAATAAACCCAGAAACTCCTCAGCCTCTTGTTAATAACCACAGAAACCAAGCAAACTGCTTTGCAAATCCAATTTGCTGCTTAGTTTCTGTCTGTACAGACTGCAGGAGCAGGCAGACAGCAAACATTCTGGCACACATTGAGACAAGCAGGATTTCCAAGTGCATTCCCAGAAGGATGCTGCCATTTGTCATCGTTTCATCAGGCGGTGGAAGCGGCACAGCTGCTGGTGCGGCTCACACAGAGGGCTCTCCCAGCGCAGCGCGCCAGTTTGCAGGGACACTGGGGATGAGGTCTCAGCCTACCTGAGACATTAACATAACCAAAGTCTTGCCCTCTATTCCTTAACAGCAGTTGGGCTGCACAACCTCCTACGGCAAACTCCGTGCACACCACATTGCACCTCATTATTCTCTTTAAGCAAGAAAAGGCTCTAGAGACAAAGAATCAAGTTAAAAATACCAAGCTAGGGGTCAAACCTCCATCTGGCCTGAATCTATGTGGCTGCTTTGATTTCCTCTGATCCATGTGGATTTGGGCCAGTGGAGGATCTGACCTTTCAACCATGAGCCACCAGCCATCTTCCTACATGAGAAGGCATATCATCACTGGGTCTCCAGGCACAGACCTCCTAAGCCCTGGGCTTCCCCTGGGGCTGAAGGAGCTCAATATAAATCAACTGTATGTGTAAGGAGGAAGGAAGAACTTGGATTTCAGTTTTGGAAACCAAAGGCAGGATCCAGCATAGGTTACGTGAGATTCAAGCATCAGAATCATAGCACCACAGAATGGTTGGGCTTGGAAAGGAGCTTAAGATCATCTGGTTCCAACACCCAACAGTCATCTGAGAAGACCGTGGCAATGGCATACAGGGTATACTGAAAATACCAAGGAGGTTGATCATTCAGGGTCTTCATATGCAGTTTAACCACTGAATATGTTGTGCTTTCAGTCCTACTGCACTCTGGCTATAGCCAACTTGCCCAAAATCTCATTATACAGATTCAGATTTAAACCATTTGAAGCAATAAGCACAAGGTGTGCTCTGGCCAAAGCTGTGGGTGGTTCTAAAGAAAGCTTTAAAGAAAAAGCTTTCTCAAAGAATGTAAAAGCTAAGGAATTGAGAAATCAGGGTTTGTATTAGGGGCAAAAGACAAAAGACAGTCTCAAATACTAGGTATAGACTGAATATCCTTTAATGTCAATACTAAATTACTAAACAGTAACTGAAACACCAGCAAATTATTCTTAACCTGAGCCACTTCTGTTTACACTGAGGTGTGTCAGAAGATTTAAGCTACAATGGTCTATACAAGTACAAAGAAATATAGAGAAAATATAACTCAGTCTGGTATTTGTGTCTCCACTTTGATGCGTTTTGATCTCTCAGCCTTTCAGATTTTATCTCTACAAATTTCTCCTAATCCTTGAAAAGCAACAATTAAAATCCAGCCATTAAAAGAAACAGTGATTATGGGAAAAAAAAAACAGAAAAGTCCAGGGACAAAGAACTTTCACAGACTGTCCAGAGCGGAGGTGAGATGACATCTGACAGGAGATTTCTTTTTACCTAAATACATGCAGATCTTGAGTGGCGTATAAACAGAAATGTGCTGAACCCAAAGCCTGGAGGTGGGATGGTTTGGGGTTTATTTGGGTTTTTTTTTTGAGAGTCATCCCTTTATGCAATATTGCTATTTCTTTGCCGTTAAAAGGCAGCTTTGGGCTGCTTTGCTGCCATGCCAACACTGCTTGGAAGCACAGATTATGATTGAACAGAAAACAGGAACACCCAGAAGCTGCCACCAGTCAAACCAGCACCGACTTTCTGTGTCAGTGGTCATTTTTGGCGTGTTATTCCCAGGCATCTTTTTGGGATATAATTCCTTCAGAGCAGAGAAGCACACAGCTGGTCTTTCTTCAGACCCAGTGCTGCATGATCACCTCCATCATTTCATAGGATCACAAACTAGTTTGTGTTACAAGAGACCTTAAAGCTCCTCCAGCTCCAACCCCTGCCATGAGCAGGGATACCTTCCACTAGAGCAGCTTGCTCCAAAGCCCGTCCAGCCTGGCCATCACCTCCATCTTCATGTCACAGTGTCGATATCCAGGTGGCACTGAGTGGATACAGGTCTGCAGCAGACAGACACACGGCATCCCATAGCACACTCCAGAAGCAGCACCAGAAATTTCTCACAACACTGGCTGGTCAGGCAAAGACCAGCCCTAGCCTTCAGAAAGAGTCAGAGACCAACTTCGGTGGCCTCTTGCCTAGGAAGCACCATTCCATTAATGCTTCCTAATCTTGACTACAAGCCATTCCTTGCCTGAACTGTTCTCTTTGCAAGTGCCAAGCAAACTCCTGAGCAAAGCAGAAGTTGGAGGAGCCAGTCTTGACATGGCACTGCAAGAACTGGCGATGAGCATTCAGGATCCTCTGCCCTTCCTGAAGCAACACAAACTGAACGCACGTGTTAGTGCTGCAGTAAGTGACGTTGTCTTCAGAGTTATACTTCCAACAGAAGCATAATAAATAATATTCTGCCACAGCTATTGTGACCCAGAAAACTAAACATGAATCACAGCATCAGAAATCAGCACACAAAAGCAGCGGCTCAGGGGACAGGTATATGGTAAGTCTACTTCTTAGAGCAAGGTTAAAATAAATCCAGTGTTTTCCAGTGGTGCAATACATCACACTGACAAGATAGGTGAAAATACCATAAATAAAATGGATTTTATCATCTTGTATCAGTCTCCTGTGGATAATATTGGTTATTTCAAGAATACATCCTCCAATATCAAATATAATTCAGCAGTAAAATGGACTTTAGTTGCTCAAGCCAAGCAACGAAGCAGGGAGATGCTACACTGCACTTTTGCTAATGAATTAATAGATCCATATGCAATCTGTGCTTTAAGAAGTGGATGCTCCCAGCCCAGTCCCCATCTTGGTGCCCCATTGAATAAATTGTGACAGCAGAACAGATGCTATTTGCTTAATGATAGAGGCTTTCATTTCTGAAGATGAATTAGAAATCATTGTTTACCTTTTCAGCAGAAACTGCTCATTTTCTAACTCCAGAAGCCTGAACGCTCATTGCTATTGTTTGCATTGGGGGTTATCCTCAACCACATTCCCACTTATAAAACTGGAACTTCTGCTAAATTGCAGACTTTAACCAATACTTTGCTTTTAATTACTTTCAAAACTGTTCACTGCCTGACAGCACGGGTGCACTCCTCACTGTGTGATACATTTATTTACTCCACTGTGCTTTTGGAGCTCACTGAATGTTTATAATTAGGTTGTGTAACCATGCGAACCTTCAGCTGGTGTTGGCTGGTTTTAAAGCAGTTTTGTTCTGTGTTTTGAAAGAAGGAAGAGCTACAACACACCATGAAAAATATGCAGCAGACTTTGTATTTCCAGTGGAAAAAAAAAAAAAAGAATCCCACTTGACAATTATAATTGTGCTATTTTAAATGCCGCTTAGGTGCAAAGCAGAGTGATGTTTCCCATTGCAATGCAAATGGCAGCAGTGACATTCAATCAGCTCCAAAGCCATTGCCAGAGGTTTCATGCCCTGGGCCTACACCAGCTCTCACAGGGGGCACATCCAAGTGGGAAGTTCTGCTCCGAAACATGAGCTGCTGGAGCAGGCTCTCAGATGCTGCAGGCTTTAGGGGTCTGCTTGTGCATTTACATGCAATGGGAAAGTTCTGAGCTGGATGTGCAGCTCTAAGCACTTTGGCAATAGAATCAGACTGGTTTGGGTAAGAAAGGACCTTAAAGCTCCTCCAGTTCCAGCTCCCTGCTATGGGCAGGCACATCTTCCACTAGAACAAGTTGCACCAAGCCCCATCCAACCTAGCCTTGAACACTGCCAGGGATGGGGCAGCCACAGCCTCTCTGGGCACCCTGTGCCAGCTTTATTGCATTAAATAACCTGCACATGCTGCCTCCAAAAGCACTCAAAATGTGCAAGTCCCAAACAGTTTTCAGGTCTTCTGGAACTGTGACAGAGCCGGTGGCAGGGAGAGATCTTCCCTTGGGAAGCAGGACCAAGATCACCTGAAGCAGAGTCCTTCCGAGGCATCTTCCTCCTGGGTAATGGTGGTGATGACTGGTGATGCAATGTGCCAACCCCGAGTCCTGTATCACAGCACAGGGATGGAGCTATTGCTGCTTTCACCTACTGAGGCTGCACTGGGTAAAGCTTGTATCGGGTGCTGCATAAATCACTGCCACTTTCTGAGCCCTGAAGGACAAAGGGATTTCAAACATTTAGGTGGCTCTTGGCTGCTGCCACGCTCAGCAGTGGCATTGACACTTGCTGTGGAGACAGTCCTTGAGGATCAGGCTAATGTTAGCTTCTATCGAGCTCCTGAAGTCACAGTGATTTAAAATAGACAATCTCTTTTCACTTCAGTAGTTTCTAATCCAGAATTAAGAGTTTGTTTGGAGGCTTTTTCTTTTCATTGTCATGAAAAGATGATTTTTAAATTGTTCTCTGTGCTTTCTGCACTAAGAACTAGCATTTGGTGTCAGGTTTAACCATCTGTTAACACACACAGGACTGCAAGATTCTCCCTCACATCACCCACAAACAGAGCCTCCACCCCATAACGTGATGAAGTTACCTCCACCCAAGTGTTCCCAGTCACATCTCCACACATCTTGTTAATCCTCCATGTGCATTTTCTGGTAAGCACTGAGAAGCTGTGTGAGCTTCCCTTAGAACAATGACAAAGATTGAACATGGGCCATATGACACGTCTCTGTGGAAGCTTTGTCATCCTCCCGTGCTTCTGTTGCAGTTGTAGCTGGAAAGTTATGCAAATATGAGAGTTTTCTGTTCAGACTCAAATAGTAATCAGGCAATATCAGATGCATTATTAATTAATAATTCCTCTATTTTTTTTCCCTTCCCCAAAACAAACACACAAATTTCCATTTTCTTTCCCTTCAGAAGTTTTCAGTCAAAACCAAATCAACACAAACTGCAGGCTCTGCATTGGTATCATTGGCGAAAAGGGAACAGGAGGCAGATAAAGGTGCAGACACCTTCAACCCCAACCCTCTGCTCTCAGGAAGGATCTTGATTTTCCTTGGAGATACAGATTTGTACCTCTTGCCTCTTACGACAGTTACTGCATTTAACATCCTCACATGAATGCCATGGCCAAAGACTGACATATCAAACCTGAGACTGCCCCATCCCTGGCAGTGCTCAAGACCAGGTTGGACACAGGGGCTTGGAGCAAGCTGCTCCAGTGGAAGGGGTCCCTGCCCGTGGCAGGGGTTGGAGCTGGAGGAGCTTTAAGGTCCCTTCCAACCCAAACCATTTTAGGATTCTATGATGTGATACTCCAACACAAGCTGTGGAGGAATCAGGATTTACCCCAATGCACCCAGCAGCAGATGGGAAGATTCTGTACAGAATCCAAGTAACTTTGGGAATGTCTCCGTGAAGAGGTTTAGCTCCTCAGAGATCCCTGCAGCAGGCAAATAGTGGAGCTCAGACGCGATGGGGAAGTTCTGCTGCTGGGGGCAGCCCAAGGTGTCCTCATGCTGCAAAGACTTGTAGGAACAGGGGAAATGAGACGCAATTTCTGCCAGCCTGCGTGTCCCTCGGTGTTAGGAGGCAGCACAGCATAGTGCAGATCATCTTTATTCCCTTCTGAGATTTAAATAGGTCAATTCCCTCACTCAGTGTCATGCAGGAAATTGTACATCCCCACAGTCGCACTTCAGAATGTATAATCAGCCCATTTATGTATTATCATTACAGAGCAACAGCAAACTAGAGATTGATATGTACCTCAGCTTACCCACACACTCTTGTGCTATAATGCCTCTAAGTTATTCCAATATTCAGCTCTTTGCTTTATATCACTGCATTTCAAACATACAGAATAGAAATTGGATTAAATAATGTGCTGAAGAGAATACTTTGAGACTATGCAATATACGCTGTGCTTGGCAGCATACAGGACGCACGTGTCAAGATGAATTACTAAAGCTCAGGAGTTAAAGTACTCAGGCATGATAAGAGAAAATATGACACACTGATGGCTTCCAAACACCGCTCATAAAAACAGTGATTTTAGCAAAGCACAAGTAGCAACATATTCCCTTAACAAAAATAATGAATCAGGGAAGGGAGAGAAGTAGATGGTAGAAGGAGAAGTGAGAATATCTCCACAAGTCACTCAGTCTAGGACAATAACCCACTCCTTCGTTTCTGTGTCTGTAGCATCCATCCAAATTAGTTGCTGATGCACAAGTCTGTCACAGGCTGCAAGCCTGGCAGGAAGGACTGGAACATTATGTTAATGCAACACGAGCTGCGAATACTGAACCCAAACAAACAAACAAAGGAACCAGAAGACAGAGCTTTGGCACCACAGAGGCTGTCGTGCATGGGAACAGCAATAAACTGCCAAGTAAAAGGAAAGATGCGTCTGATCCTGATGTGTAGGAAATCACCCATGGCTGTGTAAAGGTGGAATCGGCCCTCGGGGGATGCACGGGTGCATCTGTCCAGGAAAGCTCACAGAGCTTTGTGTGCAGGGTAGTCCAGGTCTCTCTATCTGCTTCCATGAACTGGCACTGGTAAAACACACCTTAAAGTAAAAAGAGCATTAAGGTGAAGACATAAGTCAGAGTCAGTTGTCAGGGTGTCATACAAGGGATCAGCTACAGCCTGAGAGAGCTGGGCTGGGTCAGCCTGGAGAAGAGAAGGCTCCTGAAGGGGAGACCTGAGAGCAGCTCCAGTGCCTAAAGGGGCTGCAGGAAACCTGGAGAGGGGCTTGGGACAAGGGCCTGTAGGGACAGGCCAAGGGGAATGGCTTGAACCTGCCCGAGGGGAGACTGAGCTGAGCTCTTAGGCAGAAGCTCTTCCCTGTGAGGGTGCTGAGGCGCTGGCACAGGGTGCCCAGAGAAGCTGTGGCTGCCCCATCCCTGGCAGTGCTCAAGGCCAGGTTGGACACAGGGGCTTGGAGCAAGCTGCTCCAGTGGAAGGGGTCCCTGCCTGTGGCAGGGGTTGGAGCTGGAGGAGCTTTAAGGTCCCTTTCAACACAAACCAGGCTGGGATTCTGTGATACTAAAGAATAAAACAAACTGATGAGAATAAAGAGAGTAACGAAGCCAGCCTGCGCTGTGATTTCCTTTTATGGATCTAAGAGCAATACCTGGATAAAACACCAGTCCTGAAAGGACCAAGGTCAGAAGACATCCAATCCTATAGCAAATAAAGGAGGTACTGAAGCAGGAAACACTGGAACAAAAGAGCACAGACTTCAGAGCCTGCTGCACCCTTACCAAGCAGGAGGATGCAAACATGCCTCAGCTCTTCTTCCTTTATATTTTTGGGACTGGCCCATGCCACTGCCACATGAAAGCATTGACAAGGGAAGCGCATTCCAGGAGAGTGAGTCTACATGAGGAATACTTTGGCATGTTTTTCCTGCAGGCAGTTTGCTCAAAGCCAGTGAGCTGCAGTCACTGCGCTGCCAAAGCTTGGTTCTTATTGATTGCAATGGCAGCCAGGGGAAGGCACAAGAAACTTTGAGGTGACAGGGCTATCTGGGCTGAACACCCCAGCAGAGTCCCTGCACATCCCAGAGCCCAACCACAGCTCCTGATACAGTGGGGATGTTGCTGGAAAAGACATGGCCTGCCTGGATGGGTTTGGGCAGTGGGGTTCAGCACCCCCTGTCAATAACACAGCACTACTGAAGTCACTACAGGAGAGACACTGAGGGGCTGGAGCGAGGCTAGAGCAGGGCAATGGAGCTGGTGCAGGGCCTGGAGCACAGGGGTGATGGGGAAGGGCTGAGGGACCTGGGGGGTTCAGTCTGGAGAAGAGAAGGCTCAGGGGGGACCTGATGGCTGCCTCCAACTGCCTGACAGGAGGATGGAGCCAGGAGGGGCTGGGCTCTGCTCCCAAGGAACAAGGGATGGGACAAGAGGAACCGGCCTCAAGCTGCACCAGGGCAGGTTTAGATGGAGCTGAGGAACAATTCCTGCCCCAGAGGGTGCTCAGGCATTGGAACAGGCTGCCCAGGGCAGGGCTGCAGGCACCGTCCCTGCGAGTGTTCACACCCCGTGGAGACGAGGCCTCAGTGCCATGGGTTAGGGGTGGCCTGGGCAGTGCTGGGAATGGTTGGACTGGAGGAGCTTGAAGCTCTTTTCCAATGGTGCTGATTCTGTGCTTTTTATCCTCTTCCTGTAAATATTTTTCCTGCGGTGCTCCTGGGGATCTCACAGCTTCCCCTGTGCTCTGCGCTCCCCGCTGCTGTCCTCCTCGGCACTCCACAGATGCACATGAAATTTCAGTAAACTGTGAAATGAACTGTCATTCAGCAGAGCCAAGCTCTGAATAATGTGCGCTTACCAATACATATTGCCATCAGCTTCTGAAGCACAAAGTCCTCATCAAAATTGGGAGGTCTTTCAGAAAGCTTAACTGTAGAACAGGTTTTTAAAGGTACAGGGTTGATTTTGCCCCTCTTTGCCAAGGAGGGACATCCGTAAGAGCAAAGTTAAATCCTTTCCACTGATCCTAAGAGGAAGGAAATGAGAATGTTAAGCCCTACTAAAAGGATCCGGATGAGCTACCACGTTACAGTTTTTATTCTTAAGTGATATTTTTCCTAACCGAATGAAATTAGGATGCTTAAGCACTGCGTACCAGTGATCCTGATTAGTTGTATGTCTTGAGGGATGTCTGAAGGATTCAGATAACCAGCGCTTGGTATTACATTTAATTTCTATGTGAATTTTGGATTCAGGGGAAACATATGAATTTCAGATTATCCAGACTTGGATAACAAGGTTTCATGTATTCAAAGCTTGTCTACATTAAGAAGTTGCCCAAGAGCTGTTCTGCATTTTATGCGCAACACATCAGCAAACGAAAGAAAGATTTAGAGAGACGTTAATAATGCTGGGAAGTAAGAAAAAGAGCACCTATAGTGAAGCACATTTTGTATGTGATTCAGAAACAAGCACATTAACCTCCTGCATGAAAGTGCTTCACGATCCCTCTCTAACTGGATTCAGACTGGAGCCACTCCAGACCCTCTTGCACCAGCAGGGGTTTTACTCAGAGGTAACCAGCTCACTTGAACAAGAGGCAGTGAGGAGCCTTTATGGGGGAGATGCTGTAGCTGTACTTTATTTCTTGCACGTTCACATGTGCAGTGAGACTTCTGAAGGACCTAAATGGCCATAAAGCCTCAGCTGTGTTCAGTGCTTTGGAGAAGGCTGCCCTTGATAAACACATACGGCCAGTGCAGCCAAATGACAGGGATCCACAAGAAAATGCCCCAAAATCTACTTACAGTTGCTACCACTACTACATGGGGAATATCAAAGAGCAGCTACTGAAAGCAGATGATTTCTGACTTCTGAAATACTGACATCCTGTTATAAAGAACATTAGATAGCTCAAAGAATTTAAGAATACACAGCTATTGAATTATGGTGCCAAAAGACAAAGACTAAATGAGCAGAACCAGGCTGATTCACACAAGCTTTACTGTTGTACCCCAAACGTGACACCAGGCAGAGGGGGACACAGCACTCAACCAGGACCTCACTGTGCCATCAGTGGTGGCAGAGCTGCTCGGGAGAGTTTCCAAAGCTCCGTGCAAAAGCTTTTATATCAGTTTATTTAGCCTGAGATAAAACCAGTCTGAGTACTGAGGAAGACAGCTGTCACCTGAGCTGGCCAACTGCCCCCCGAAGCTGCTCTCTGGAGTCTTTACTTTTAAGAGAAGGAAAAACAAACACTGCAGAAGCCAGCGAGCCCCAGCTTCAGCCCAGGGGTGGTAACAAGTGCTGGCTGTCAGTGCATGTGGAAGATTCACTCATGAGGGTGCTGAGGCGCTGGCACAGGGTGCCCAGAGAAGCTGTGGCTGCCCCATCCCTGGCAGTGCTCAAGGCCAGGTTGGACACAGGGGCGTGGAGCAAGCTGCTCCAGTGGAAGGGGTCCCTGCCAGTGGCAGGGGTTGGAGCTGGAGGAGCTTTAAGGTCCGTTCCAACACAAACCAGTCGGATATTCCATGATTTCCCCCCTCCCAAAGTTTGCCAATCTTTGGATACAGTTTCCAAGGCATATTAAGAGTAAGCACTTCCATACTTTTGAAAAATAAGAGGTTAAAGATACTTTTTTTCCAGCATTTATTTACCCCAAGTGATCCCAGCTGTTGACATTCTGTCTCTATATTAGATGCTCTCACTTCTCGCCATCAAGCAAATGTGCCATCTTCAGCACAGTCATTTCCTCTTACTCCATCACCCTAGCAAAGATCCTGCAGGACAAATAAACTCTGCTTGGCTCTGTTAAAACTCCTTGGTCCCCAGGGCAGGCTGGAGCACACACCTGACTCTCAAATGCTCATACTAGAGAGCCTGCGAGCCTGCATCCCTGCACTTCCTTAAACAGCAGGAAAAGGGGATTCTAAATATTACATTAATTTCTCATTTAAATAAATAGAAAGAGGGTTAAAAACTGGAGTAATTGCAGTAGCACAGGGTGGAGGCTGAGCTTGAGCAACGGAAAAGTTGACCATCACTAAGAGCTAAAGCCTCAAATAGCTGTTTGCTCTGTGACAGCTGTGCTGCCCAAGGATCAGCACACCAGATGGGAAGAGGCAGATGCTGGAAGCCTTGCAAGTAGGCAACAGGGAAAACGCAAAGGGGAAGAAAGGTTGTCAATATTAAAGGAACATCAAACCTTCCTTGAGCACTGACACCAGGTGATCACAACGGAACAGCCAAACAATCCCCTGCCAGGGAAGCAGCAGCAATAAAGGTGAGACAGCAGCAGGAGTTATTGATTCCCGGCTGGTTGGAACAGCACAGGCTGCAGATGTATCCAAAGGCAGAGAAGGAACTCTGAGACCCAGCGAACAGCAGAAGTACCTACACATGGCTGTTCTCCAGCATCATGTCTCAGCGATGGTCAGCTCACTCCTCCAAAACACTGACAGACACAGCTCCCTGCACTGCTTTTCCTCAAATGCTTCCGCGCTTCTTTACTTCTTTCCATTTGTTTCAATGAAATGGTGATGGTAAAAGTGCACCAGCAGCAGCAAAGATTACCTGAGTTTTACCAGTCAGTTACTACAGGAAGGTGGCAAGTTTATAGGAGATATAAAGAGGAGGAGATTTTATATCTTTCTGGGCTAAAAGAATAAAACCTCAAAGTTTGATCCCATTCTTGCAAGCAGCCAGGAAAGGAAACTTCTGAAGCTATAGCAGCAAGCTGAATTCAGTCAGGGAGGTGGGTAACACCGAGTGTCTGCACCCCAGGAGCAGGGGGATGCAGATGGTGACAGCCCACCACCCTTTCCTCAGCCTCAAACCCACCTCCTGCCCCTGTCAAGGTACCTACATAAAACATTCTCCTTCTGCTCTGCACCGAGGTGTGACTTCTTTGGCCAGTCCAATTTGAGGTATTTTATCAAACAAAAGTATTATCCTTGCCCCTTATATATCCAAACTGCTGCTGTTCTGGCAGCAGCTGAGACATCAACAACATCTCACTGATGAGCCAAAGCCAATGCAGGCCCAAAGACTTCAGCCTAGAGGGGGTAAATTGACAGCAGGATTTGTCCCTTGTGCCATAGGGACTTTTTATATTATTTGGCACTGTACTTCAATAGTCTTATTTTCTTTGAACCCCAGCCTGGTTTGTATTGGAAGGGGCCTTAAAGCTCACCCAGGACTAACCCCTGCCACAGGCAGGGACACCTTCCACTAGAGCAGCTTGCTCCAAGCCTGTCACCACATGGCCCTGCAAAAAGTCCTTCTCAATAGATTGAGTCTTATTCCTTCGTTTAGGGTAAAATTAAGATGAAGGCAGACATGGGCTTACAAACTCAGGAGATGAGAGGAGCTGGGTTTATAGATCAGCGCTGCACCTCCCTGAAACAACAACGGCCTGTTGCTGTTTGCACCAAACGTGCTTCTGACAAAGTGAATGAAAGCAAATGCCTGCAAGGGGCAGTTAAACCCCATCCCACAGAGCCAGCAGACTACAGGCTGTTACTGTCCACCGAGTTAGTCAACACTGCAGAAAAGAAACCTCACCAAGAGAAATACTACCATGAAGGACACATAGAGAAGGACACATGCAAGAAGCTGCCTTGAGATAAGTGTTCTGACACTAAAGCACTTCAAACACTTATCCTTCACTTCTAAAACTTTTCTCCTCTAAGAAACGAGTTTCCTGATGGAAATCCCAATGTGCCCTGTTATTTCAAGCCACCTCACTGCCTAATGCAGACATAGCAAGGGCACAGCTATACCAGCAAGATTCATGATGCTGTCAGGGAAGCACTGGTTCAGAGCAGGCTCAGCACTATCAGCACACCCTGATGTGGGAACACTTGCGATAGTGTATTGTAGACAGCATGAAAATCCAGTCTGGAACTACCCTTGACACCTCTAGTGCCTAAGGTCCATCCCAAAGATATTAGCATCTGCTGGATTACTGTATGAAAGAAATCAACTCCCACTGACTTGAAAAACCTGTATATCCTCCTCCATATGAAACATGGAATGTAGTATGTCACACAATCATCACCCAATATTTTGTGTTGGAAGGGACCTTAAAGCTCATCCAGCTCCAAGCCCTGCCATGCAGGCTCCAGAGCAGAGCCGCTCCAGCCCTCGCAGCATAGTCATGGCCTTGCCTGGGCTCGCTCCAGCAGCCCCAAATCCCACATGTCCTGTCAAACGTGGTCAGTGTTTCCTTCATGGAAACTGTGTTCTCCAAGACCTGTCCCCTCAGACAGCCTCCAGGCTCCAGAGATTCCCAACAGGAGCCCAGTCCTACCCTGCTGCAGCAGCACAAGGACAATTTTAGCTCAGAATACATTAAGGACTCAAGATAATATACTGCTTCTGGGGAGAAAACTCATAAATGTGTTTTAACATTATTTAGGTAGCAAAAAGGAACAAACACAAGCAAAACCAGAGAGGCATGATTAATACAGAAATTGCTCATGAGTCAGCTCAGTTTACTGGTTTTTCCAGTGTCACATGCATTGAGCACTGCATCATTGTGGCATGCAGCAAGCATTATATCTTCCACAATTTTAGGAGCCAGAGGAATATTTAATGTAGGCCTTTAGCACACAGCCAAGCTCAAGCAATCTGAAAAGCAGCAATGCCTCTGTTATCAGTCAGGGGGCACAGTCCTGGAGAGGAGAGACACGGCCTTGGTTTCCTGGGCTGTAGAACACCAAACGGGGGACCAGAGCCAAGAAACTCTTCTTGCATTCATCACAAGTTTCTACTGTCTCAGACAAAGAAAGGCTCCACAAGAAAAAGGTAATTTAGGTCAGTCAGAGGAATGTACATTAAAACCACAGAGATGGGATCCAGAAGCCTGGGTCCAAAAGCCAAAGTCTAAATGAAATGCTTGAGGAAGTATTATTTACACCCAGTGTTTTGAGAGCAGCAAAACATTGCTCTAAAATGATGTTTCTAACCCCGTTTGATAAACCGGGTATACAAAGAATAAATTTATAGTTAGCTCCACGAAGGCTGTCAAAAGCCACAGCATTTATTTGCAGGAAAGAGGAACAATGTTTTGACTTCTCTTGAGCAACCTTTCAGGAAGGGGAGCTTTCGGTGACTTAAATGCACAAAGAAATGCCACATTAGTCAAAGGTCTATTTCCTCACTGCAACAGGAGCATTATTTTGCTGCGACCTCCAAAAGGCCTCTATTTTTCAGCTTGGATTGAACCAAATGTGAAGTTCAAGCCACCACCAGCCTTTGCTGTTGTGTCTAAGCAGCATTTCAAATGATGCTTATTCTCTTGAGAAATTACGTGACTCGCTTCCTGGTATCCTGCAATTACAGGTTTACCTGCGTTAGGATGGCACAAAGCACCTCATGGAAAGGGGATGATTCTCCTTCGTGAAAATGCTCCATCCCTGGCAGCGTTCAAGGCCAGGTTGGACAGAGCCTTGGGTGGTATGGTTTAGTGTGAGGTGTCCCTGCCCATGGCAGGGGGGTTGGAACTGGATGAGCTTAAGGTCCTTTCCAACCCTAACTATTCTGTGATTCTATAAAATCAGTTAAGGAGATAATATAGAAACAAAGAAAGCAAAGCAGGATGCATCCATGGTAGCCAAAGACAGTGTTACATGAACAAGTTCATAGAATCATGGAACAGTTTGGGTTAGAAGAGACCCTCAAAGGTCATTTAGTCCAACCTCCTGCAATGAGCAGGGACATTGTGAACCATTTAAGACAGAATTTAAGGAACCAAGCCTTCAA
Source organism: Neopsephotus bourkii (assembly GCF_033783945.1). Classification (NCBI taxonomy): domain Eukaryota; kingdom Metazoa; phylum Chordata; class Aves; order Psittaciformes; family Psittacidae; genus Neopsephotus; species Neopsephotus bourkii. The sequence continues at coordinate 907,035 of NW_026902209.1, read as the reverse complement.
AGGCCACCAAGGGCTACCCCCACTGAACAGCAAGCCCCCCCCCCTTCAAAGAGCACCTGCCAAGCAAAGCTCTTTAGAACGAATAGAGGTGCTTTTCCTGCCTTACAGTTTTGAGTTTTCTTTGGTCAGACCAGAGCCTCACTGCGGGTCTTGCTCAGAAATCACTCACTAGTACGAGAATAGAAATCACCTGCCTGGAGACAGACCCCTCATTGTGTAACCTCTGCCACAGGGACCTGGCAGTTTTGTCTGCTGCTCCCCAGGAGCATCCCCATGCAGCAGCTCCCATTCCCTTTCCCATTACAGCACACACAGAGGTAAAGGCAACAGCCTCATCATCTACTGTGTTAGACCTGAAAGCACCTAAACCTGCCCCAAGGCAATGCACCCACACTCTGGGGCTCATCACAGGAGCACAGCACAAAGGACGCAGCTGTGAAGGACTCCTACAGCTGTTATGTCTATTTTTCTGTTTCTTTAGCTTTTGGGGATATGGATGCATTTGTTAAGACAAAAAGCTGTATTTTTTTATAGCTCCTGATGGGTTAATTTGGTGGGATGTTATCTTCCTTGTTAGACTTATTTTTTTAGACAAGACCTGAGATACCTCAGCTCTATTTTGTGTCTCTAGCAATGAATAGGCTCTACATGGTTGTGCAGCAGGTCTGCAAGCAGCATCTATTTCCATCCCCAGTCCATCACTGCCACTTTCTTTCAAGCCCTTTCCTCCACCTCCTCTTTATGACTGTAATCGTGTGATAAGTACGTGGTGCATTGTTGCTGCATTTCAGTGAGAGATTGAAGACCTATTTCTTGCTGGAAGCACACATCCACACCTACACGTAACCTCCCTTCCAGAAGAATAAATCCTCTCTTACCTGAAAAGCACAAGCCTTTTCCTTCCCTTCTTTTTCCATTTTTCACTTAAACAATTACCTCAGGTCGTTCAGCTGAAGTTAAATCTAGCTCACATGGGGGTGACCAGGCTGCAAACCCACTCTCCCAGAGTGATGTGATCAGCAGTAGCGAATGGGTGAATTAGCATCTGATGAGCTGTGCTAACGTGAATTACAGCCTGTATCTGTGTCGCAGCACATCCCTATTTCAGGCTCAGCAGGGCTCCAGCTTCAGCCTCCGTTCCTGGTGGGTGGGTTGACTCAAGTTTAGATGGAGGTTTTCAACTACAGGCAAGAGTTCAGCAGCAGCAACAGAGATTGTTTTAAATGAAGTCTTTGGAAAGACTTTAATTTTACCTTTCAAATGTTGACTGAGAAAATACCCTTGTGATTTAGAAGCCTTAGCACTTACCAGTAGAGCTTGATAATTTATCTTCAGTAATGGCCCACCCCACTGTTCTAGTTTCTGCTCAGGTAATGTGTTTATTGCAGCCTGTGAAGTGCTATGATTTATGTTATGGCTCTAGTACTAATAGATATGGATGAATGGGAACCAGAGCAAGACACCGATGTGATCTAAACAGCGCTGTCTACAGCCATCCCTCATTTGGATGCTATAGAGGGTTTAGCTGCTCCAATGCCATTGTTTTCAAACTAATGTTTCTTTGAGTTCTTCTGCCCCTTGGAATCTACTATAAAATGAATTTTTATGCTCTTGCAAACTCAGACTTCTCACAAGCCCCTGCTGGGTGCTGGTGAAGACACAGCATCCCTGAAGGGATACTGGCAGACATAGCATCTTTGGAAGAAGCAGAAGTGAAGGGAGATGTACTGGTTTCACATCCAATATTTATCAGAGCTCAGAAAATCTGTTGGCTGAGAAACCAAGGCTGGTAGACAAGCCCGGTGTTGCTCTTTTCGCTGTCCTCAACAGCAAGAAAGAACGGTGGTGCCATCAAATATCTATAAAAAGAAAAGATGGAGAGGTTTGAACTGAGCAGCAGATGCTTTGGCGTGTGAAAGTGTCTAGAGGGTCTTTAATGGAGAGTAAATTTTACCGGGGTCATTCAGAAGACTGGCTATTCACAGCACTTGGTTGTGAAAGAGGCAGGTACAGGCCTCCTTACTTTTCCTGCTTTAGAAGTAGGACTCAGACGTGAGTTTCACAAATAACCTGAGTTTTCCAGGATGGAGCCATGCTGCATCGTTCACAGCCATTTTGCAGGGTGGCATTTGCAAGTCAATGCTTTCCCACCGCAGCAATCCCACATCTGCCTGCACAAAACATGACACCACCAGAAAGCCATGAGGTGCCAGCAGCCATCCCAGAGCTGGGGATGGTTTAGCAGGGAAATGGTAGTGCTGCAGCTCTGCTTAGGAAGCCCCATTTGATTCTTGCCCACTGAAGGACTGAATAATTGATAAGGAAGGAAACTTCTTTAACACAGCACGACTTCATCAGGTGATTGTACAAAATAGCTCAGGCTCCATTCCTTTGTCTCCTGACATTTGCTTTTTGTACTACACAGCATTCCTGCTCTTCACACGCAATCTCTCGGCACTGGCAAAGGCGCAATACGACTGATGCAGAGCATAAATCAAAATAAACTAATCCCAGCAAACATCCAAAATAAGACTATTTGCCACCTTTTTATGTCTGACAACTTCTACCGCCACCATGCAGTAAAACAAAATGCATTATGCAACATGCTTAAGTTTAAGTAGTACTAAGAGGGCTCTGTGCAAAGACAGTAAGTAATGAACTCAACTATCAACAAACTTGCAACATCTAAACTCATGGGGGTGATAGAAGCTGAAAAGCATTTGGCTCCACTTCAGTGAAGACTCATTTTATACCCTTTAGTAGTAAAACTCATGAGCAAGAAATAAACTCAATTCCCAGCTCAGGACCATGCAGGCCAGAGGGGTGCACACAAATTCATAGTTTTTAGGGAATACAAAGCTTATGGTAGAAGCTTACAGAGCAGTAAAAGGAGTAAGGTCATTCTTTGTACAGGGAGCACAAAGGCTTGCCTTCTGTCTTCCCACATTACAGAATATTTCATTTCAATAGAAGGTTCAAGGAGACCACTTTGAGGATAGGGCAGGCTGACCACTTGGGGACATGCTTCTTAAGTATACTTAGGTACCAGAAAGCAGCATTCTCATCTGTTAAGAGTTAGCTTTAAATACACTCCTCAAGACTGTGTGCAGCATCTACCGCCATATTTTCAGTACTGTAAATGTATTTCACATGTAAAAGGACCCAAATACCCAAACTCCCTGTCCTGTTCCCCATTGCAGGAATATTTCCTCCTGCTGTTTCCCCTTAGTCCAAGGGACTCTGAGGTCTTTCCCACAGCAGGACAGGTCAGGGGTCCCCTTCCCAGCAGCCAGCAGTTGCCAAATCAGGCAGCTCAAGAGTGAGAGGTGTTGAGTTGAAGCTACTCGGGCAGAAGAGATCTAAAGTCTGTTTTTCCGTGTTTCATCTCGGCAATTTACCACCAAACAGCTTTACAATGAAGAGGATGAACTGAAGGGAAATAAGCACCACATCCTGTAGTGGGATCATGTGCTCTGGGTCTGATCTTGCAGGGTTTGATGGAATATGCTTCGAGAATAGCTAATGATCAAGCCTGATGGGTAAGATCCTCCCTGCTGCAGCCCTCTGTTCAAAGTACCACTTCAGGAGCTGGGGGAAGAAAGCAAAGGCAATAGGGACACCTCTGCAGCCTGTTGCAGCTGGTTCTATGTACTAGCTAAGCAGATGCTTTCAGAATACATGTGTGTGCTCAGTCACAGGGACTCAAGTTGGAGCTTGCTCTCACAGTCAGACTGATAGCCTGAATTTCTCTGCAAGGGTCCTTTCCTTTTGGAAATCTGCTGTTCTCCAGGAATGGGCATCGTAAAACTCGAGTAGAGCAATAAGTGGGTAAAGGGAAAGATCCCATTTGCATACATTGGCTGCATTATTTAACTCAATCAATGCTTCACCTTTATGACTATTCCAAGTTTTTTAATCGTCTCTATGTACTCCAGTAATCTTTCCACAGAAAAAATAGTCTCCTCATACACCAGTTAATGTCAAAACAAGGTGCTCACAAACGTAGGCTTGCTGCCTGTTGAAAGCAGTAACAGATGTCCTCTGATCATTATTTGTTGCACAGATGAACCGGCTACTGACAGGTTCTAACTCACAGATGCGTTAGTTTGATGCTTCCATTTTGTTTGGAAATACTTCTGTTGGCCAAGTGCAGCAAGACTTGATTTTGCAAAACAGATGGAGATTATCCTGCTGATCACTGATTCTTAGTCATAGCTCAGAATATTTACTCTGCTGCTCCTCTAAAGCATATTCATGCAAAACACCACCACTAAAACCCTCTTACAGTAAAATGTAGTAAAAGTTTGATGTTAACCCTTAAGAACTCCTAAGGAATTGATGGATAAAACTGATTTTTACTCCTATTAGTCCAATTCGGTGTTGTAGTTGACATGACACAAAAAGATGCACATTTACTCCGAGATAAATGCTTGTAGTGAAGGCATAGCTCATAGAGAGCACCAGGCAGACTGAAATCTGCCCATACTCCTTTATTAGCTATGAGCGCAGAAGGGAGCAAGAGAGATTTTGATGGTAGGAAAGTGTGTGCTCAACACAGGCAGCAGAAGTGACTCGTACATGCTCCGTGCTCTGCCTTCAGGACCTTCTCTCAAGATCATCCATTTTAATACCCAAAGCCCTCTTGAGGGCTAGAGCCACCTGAGCATACTTAGGAAAACATTGCATTTTGCCCTGAAAAGCTGAAAGAACAGAGCAATCACTATAGGAAACAGAAGCAAGGGGAAGCACTAAGATCAATAGGCAAAAGTAAGATGATTGCAGTGTCATGTAGGCCTGGAGTCTGTCAAACGCAGTTCTAGCGAACCCACATTGCTTAAGAAAACATTTCTGTGTAAAATGATGGTGCCCCAGGAGCAATAGGAAACAATCAATGATCAGTAGTAGGAAAAAAAACATGTTCTTAATAATTGTACCTTCACACTGTACTGCAGAATGAGGCACAGAAACATAGCTGTTGCCTGGACAAATATGAGATGCATGAATAAGGATCAGCAGGAGACTCAGCACTCCAGGAGAATGACTGGGGAAGGCACTTCCTGGGCATGGCAATATCTTTGTGGAAGGGTAGCTGGAACACGTTTTATGTTGATTCATAAATGTGTCATTTTCTGGATGGAGGCTGCAAAATGTGAAGAAAGGTGGCACTGGAATGCATACTGGGAGTATGGGAGACAGAGCAGGGAAAGCCAAGGAGAACAGCAGAATTCAGTTCAGAAGAACAGGATCTAGCCCTGAGGAATGATAGAGGGACAGGGGGAAAGAGACATTAGACCCTATAGCATGGTAGACCAGAGATGGAATAAATCCAGAGGAAGAGGAGGGGTTGTGTAACACTTGTATGAGGCAGAAGGGAGCGATGTGAAACAAACCCTAAACAAACATCTCCCAGCTGCTTTTAAAGGTTTGTTAACAAGGATGTGCACATGAAATTACCCCTCGGCCAATGACTGCAAAGTCTGTTAGGAAGGATGAAGGCAAAGAGAGGCAGGAGAAACAAGAACAGCTCTGGCTATACGGCCTCTTTTCCAGCCATCCGCAGCCCATGTTGCATGGAGTTCACCTCTTCCCCCGTTTCACCCTATGCTCTGCAACCTGCTGGAAACCCCACTTAAAATTCTGCTCCAACCTCTGCTAGTACAGCCCCTGCAGTCTTCTGAAACTCGACTACAAATTAAACCAGCTGCATGGAGAAGACAAATTCCGCTCGACTCCAGTAAAAGCTCCACATGACAAACCTCGTATCCTGCCCTGTAAAATAGTGATTGCCCAAGTAATTGAGTTTCCCTGATGGCCCAGGCTAAAACACATAGCCAAAACTCTGCCAGTCTCTTAGAAAGGGGACAAACAGGATGAGCTTCTTGTAAAGAAAGCAAGAGACGCCCTGACAGGGACTCAACTGAGCTTCAGACATCATGATGGCATGGCAAGGACCCCTGCCCAGGTGCCTTCCTAGCGGCTATGGAAGTTCATGCTTAGGGGAGGGATGGCTGCTAAAACACCTCTGCAAGCTCTGCATCTGGTTATTTTTGGACAAGTAAGCTTGCAGTAAGAAGAATAAATCAGACCAGGAGCAACTGTCAGAATTATGCCAGTTCCAAAGCTAATTAAAGTGAGACAAAGTCTGGTTGCTCAGGATATCCCAGCTATTGCTTTGTAACCGGCTTTCCAACAGTTCACCATAAAGCCAACAGGATTAGACTTCAAATAACTCTGGGTATTTCAGATGTCTTTACACCAGCTGTTGCCTGTTTCCCTAGAAAAAGGAGTCTGTACTCACCAGCAAAGGAGTTGGAACTTGCCTTCATTTTGGCTGCTGCTGCTTATTCCAGCTTCATTTCCATTTTCAAAGAAACAGCCTCAAAAGCACTGTAGAAACTCACGGGGCCATGTTGCAGGTCACGTACAGACTCTGGATTGATGCAGTTTCACTCAGTAAACTCTGGGTTTACATCAAGCCATTGCAATCTCGAGGTGGTCCAGATTTGCTCCTAGTTAGGACCAAGCTCATACAAGCCTCAAACAATCCTGGCTGGATTTTCAAGCCACAGTGAAATGCAGGAGGGGGATTTAGCCTGGGGTACCATCAGTACAAAGTTATGCAGGGTTTTGCATTGGATGAGTTCAGCCAAAACCCCCGCTTCAGTCACATCCAAATTGAAAACGTTGTGCACCATCTCCTCTGTAGATTAATCACCTTGGCAGAGCCCAAAGTGGGTTTTGTAAGCCAGAAAGAGCAGCCCAGCCTGAGCAATACCCAGCTGCTTTCCTTTATTCCACACAATTTTAAGAAAACAATGGATACATTCCCTCAGGAATAGACTTGGATGCAGCTCATGGCTTTTAAGCAAGATTTGTGAAGGACGGCAACAAACTGCATCTCAGAGCTCTGTATTCAACACCTCAAAGTCACTCCACTTGAAATCATATCTCCCCAGGACCTTCACAACTGTGCTACTGGTGAGAACTGGCTGTCTCAGGGAACTGGGATTTAACCAAGTGCACAAAGCTCTGCTATTTTGACTACAACCACTTTCACTCGGATGATGTTTTTGTACCAGCCACCCAGCTCAGCACAGCCTGGTCAGCAGTGCTTTCAGTATCGTGTCCTTGCTTATTCTGCACTTATTTCCTTCTGTTTGTGTTTCGTGCTAGTTTTAAGCCTGTCGCTATGTTCCTGAGCAGACAGAGTTTGAACTTTGATCCATTATGCTACACCTCCTTATGGTCCTCACCACTGTGTATTTAGGGCTGTGCTGAATGTCTGACCCATTTTGATTTTTGCAGACCTACCCTTTTTCTTTTGCTACCCATGGTAGCGCATCCTTTGTTGCTTCCACTGTATGAACTGAGAGAAAAACAGGATTTCAGATCAGAACACTGTCTGAGCAGAGACCCCTTCTTTCCAGCCATCAGCGATACATAACTTTGCTCTTACTCAGCTGATGAAGAACACTCCATTCACAGAAAATAGTCTTACAATCAACTTTACTCACCAGCTGTCTTGTCTCAGATAAAGTGTTTTTTTCTGTAGGGTATGAGTCTTACAGTGCTGCTATCAGAGAGCAAGAACACTGTTAAGACAATGCAAGAAGCCTCAGATCAATTGTGTGGGATGTATGATAAAGGAAACAATGAGCTGAAGCACCCAGGAGCTGTGAACTCCACTCAAGCTCAAGCACACAATTACAGTGCATTGCTCACCATGGTAGTCTGCTGCACAAGCAGAAGTCTGGGGGCTTCAGAAGCCATGTCCTCAGCTGACCCCTTAGATTACCAACAGGTCTTATCACACTGTGGAGAGTGTCTGCAGTGATTTAATTGAAGCACTTGGTGCTCACAGATTCACCATTGTGTGACTTTGTTTACTCTGGTGGTTTTCAAGGTCACTCAAATCAATACGTTAAAGTTTAATATTAATGTCCTTGTATGATCCGAGTGATAGAACTCAATCAAAATACTGCATTTATTGTAGATTCGTTGTTCAAACTGGGAGGAACATTTGAAATAAATCCATAACATTACCATATGCTCTCTATATATCAAATAGGGTGTTTTTTGTTTAAAACTTCAATAACTGAAAACGCACTCACATCATCAACATTTCATTGTGCTCCACCTTTTCTCCCTCACCACGTACTATATTTCCAGCAGCCCTCAAAATGATTAGGCATCTATTTATAGTTTCACTATGTTAAAACTTGACTATAGAGGAGAAAACCAGAAAGCAAATACTACAGAGACGCCACTTCTTAACCCTCTTCCACTAAAAAAGCATAACCAGTCTATGGTAGCCTCATAACTTGTTTCTCACATGGATCAGAACTGATGAGCGTGCAGACTGGAAACATCATTCCACAACAGACCAAGTGTTATTTAGTCATCAGCCAAATAAGAACAGCTTGACCAGGCTACAGGGGAAAAAAGGCAAAAGGGTAAGAGACAGATATGAGCTTGATAAGATCGACTAGGAAAGGGGATATACTCACTAACCTAAAAACCATAAACCACACAAACTGTTTGCAAGGCACCAATGTGATCTTGGACAAGACTGCAGCACATACTGTAAAAATCCTAGAAACATTGATTTCTAATAATAGCTAGGTAAAGAGAGAAAATAGAGCAGAATTGAAGTGCCTGATGGGGTTTTATTCAGGTTGAACGGGGCTTGGAGCAAGCTGCTCTAGTGAAAGGTGTCCCTGCCCGTGGCAAGGGTTGGAACTGGGTCATCTTGAAGGTCCCTTCCAACCCAAACCAGTCTGTGATTAGTGTATAGTATTTTTAGAGCACTGTAGTGCTAAATAAAAACTCAGAAGCATCAGCTCTAGCTATACAAGACGTGCATGGCCTTTCTTGTGTGCCTTGGAGACCCAGGCATTTTGTAAGGGGACAAAAATCAAGCTGACTTTCCCCTAAATAGGAATGGATTGTTGAGCCTATCCAGTCACCTTAAATTTACAGAAATGTAAGCAAGAAAGACATGGACCTAAGAAGTTTGCTTGACAGAAGTGAACTGCATAACAAGTGCAGTGCTCTTAAGCAGAAAGGTTACAGTGACCTACTTGGTCAATCACAAAGGAAGGAAACAGGATTCTGCCCATCCAGAGCATCGAGCATTTGCTAGAATGCTCTCAGGGAGAACAAGGGGTGGGCAACGACTTAAACATAGCCATAAGCTAATAAATGGCAACATAAGCAGCAGGAGCAGTCAATACCCTTGTGCTTGGGTAACATGGCAAAGAACAATGTGCACAACGGCTAGAATAAGCTATGCAAAGCAGCCACAGGGAACTCTGAAGCTTCCAGCAGCACAGCCTTCCCAGAACCCCACTTTGCTTGCATGAAGGCACATTAATGAATAGAAGAAAAACTGGTTTGATTTTGAAACAGTTAAGAAATGAGCATTTCTAATTGGGGATTCTTCTTTTATTGTGCAGCTTTGCAGCCTCATTTTGGAGTATCTGGTCAAACACCAATTAACAGTAAAATGAAGAGCTGTTAACTTGGCCACTGTCTAATAAAACAGGCAGATATTCAACATGGAAATTACTCCACTCGGGCATGAAAGGAGGTCTGACATATGGAAGGGGAGGGAAAAGCTACAAATAAATAAATACAAACTGAGAGCAATGATATCAGTGGTCTGGGCATGTGCTCAGGGTGGCAGGAGACATCCCTCACCCTCCTCTGCCATCCTGTGTGCTTCTGGAAGACACCACTCTTGTCTGAAGCACAGACTGAATCAACAGCACTGTCTCACTTGGTTTGCATCTCTCCAGTCAAACAGTCTCAGCAGGCTTTTTCCTTGTGCAGCACATAACTCAGTGTGGTTTTCCCCCTTTTCCACATCACATGCCTTTCTCCCAAGCCTTACAAGTGCTGTAAACACCCCCTGGCATGTGTGAAGTACAGCTGCTGCAGCTCAGATCAAGCTGACAGTCACAGGCGCTCGCACAGCAAGGTCACGTCTCCCTCAGCTGCAGCCTCTTTCTACCCTGTGCATCCAAGTCACAGAGCAGCTTTCTGAAAGGTTTTCAAGGCTTTGGTACCCAAAACAGTTTCTGGCTCACACACATCTCTGAATACTTCCCTTTATCACACAGGGCTTTTTGATGCATAGAGACTTACCCATCCCTCCAAGCTGCTCCTTAGATCACCCAGCACAGACCACAGCAGTGTAAACAGTACACACCAGCTAAAGACCAAGGTCTTCTCCTTCTGGAAGGCCCCATACAGCACATTCTTCATTCAGCAGAGCTGTGCACGGGGCAACAACCTCAGAAGAAGCAGAACATCTTCCTTAAGGACAGCACTCCTTTGCAAGGCCTGGTTAGGAAGAAGGCTCTGTACACAGATCATCAGCCCTACTGAGACCACCTTCCTAGTGTAAGGATGAGCTTGCTCCACTCCTTTTAAATAGTGACCTTAAGTCTGCATTTACTCCAGCTGGAACTTCCTGCATCCACTTACTATTCCCAGCCCTCAATTCTGTATTTACTCCAGCTGGGTTTTCCTGGATCCGCTTGATATTCCCCGGTGTCACTAACAAACTGGTGCAGTCACTGAGCCTCAGGTTATTTTGCTGCAGGAGTCGGTGAAAGAAACTGTGGAGGCAGAACTTGGTTATTGAAGCAGGGATTTTCCCATTAAACAAAAGCACAGGGAGGAAATTAGGAAGGGATTTTTGCCCCTTCAATTAGATGTGGAAAGAAGAGCTGTGCTGCTGTATGCTCTGTACTCCTGCCGCTCCTAGCATGAAAGGGAAAACAAGAACTACTGAAAGTAAAGGTGTTCTAGTGTCTGAAGCATTCCCCTTGCAGTGACCTTGGCATGAGGAGATCTGTGTAGAAAACATCTTCTGGGATGGAATCTCTACATTTTACCTGCAACACAGGAAACACCTGTGTGCTGATTCAAATCAAGTTAGAGTCAGATTTTGAAGCCAAAATCTGCTAAAACAAATCCTCATAAGCTTCATTTAACACTTTTATTTACAGTTTACAATGCTGACACACAACGATGCACTGATGAAAACAAAATGCTTTAAGAGAAGACAATAACAAATGAAGAGAGTTTAGAGAATAATCTTCACTCAGGGTTTCCTCTAACCTCTAAACCGTACAAACTAACTTCACAATCTCTGTGGCCATAGAAACCTTGAGCCACTGACGCCATAGCGACAGAAAAATCTACTCACGGTTTATCAGCAACTTCACAAAGTAAAAAAAAAAAAAAAAAAAAAAAAAATTGCACAATTTTAAAGCTTTAAAATGCAAATATATTTCTTTTTCTTTAAATTTTCAGAGTTTTGGAAAAGTGCCAAAATATTTTGTTCTTAAAAAATTGTTAAATTCCTTCATAGAATTATGTAACGTTGACTTCAGTAAAGATTTAATCAATTTGAAAACTGGTTTCTATTTACTGCATCTACATCTTTACTGTGAAGTTTGTCCTCTCTAAATCCATAGAAACTGGAACTTCATGATGGGTACAAAAGAATGGGGGTAAACAAGATAAGAATTAGAGACTGATGCAGACATTATGGCTCCTTCTGGCTTCACAAGTGAAGTCCCCCCATTTCTCCAACATTTGAGCTCTACTGCAAACAAAAAAATTGGAAATATAATCTTGTTTTGCATTCTTTGGGCTTAGTTATGGAAATATTATGTTTCTATTAAGAAAGCAAGCCGGTGGTGTATATCTTTCATCACTTATCACAAATGTGATTTGAGCAACAAAGCCATTATCCAGCTGTTTGCTGGCATTTCTGTTTTACCCTTAATGTCTTATATTTGATCTAGAGCATGAAAAACAAGATGTATCACACAGCATCAGTCCCCAGGGGCTCAGGTAACATCCTTCCCTCCCAGCACTGACATGGGCAGTGACCTGTGGGTGCGGAACGGGTGTTGAGGTGATGCTGCCCTCACCATGTTCTGCAGCATCAGAGCAGGTCGGGCTCCCAGTGTGGAGAGGGCTTTAACAGGAAGAAAGCTCCATCTCTCCTACCCAGGCAATGCAATGCTTTGGAGTGAAGACATATTCCTTCCTGCAAGGTTTGAAGTGAGGACCAGTAATTCAATAGCTGCAGCCTTCAAAGTGCTCATACAAGCACTTTTGGTGCCTCGCCTCCCCAGGCACCTCCCCAGGCAGCCAGGCTGAGCGCCTTGGTAAGAACATTGAACTACAAAAGAAGTGAAGCAAACTCAAAGTGATCCAACCGGGACATTTTGCTTCATTTAATGGATTTTTTACATCTTGTTTTGGAGCACGCAGGTTTCTGCACAGAGGTACCACAGAGAATGCAACAGAGGCAAACCCTGCCCTTCAGCCAGCGGTATCCAGCACAGAGCTGTCACCCCTGGACAAGGTGGGCAAGGAGCATCTCTGGATTCAAGTGGGAGCAACCTGAACCAGCGTCACTGTGTGCGGCGGCTTCAGATGCTCAGCAAGCACAGGGACTGCTGAGTGGGTCAGGTTTTGTCCCCAGTGGGTGCTGAGCTCTCAGGGGCAGATGCAGATGTTGCCCCTCTCCCAGGCATTGATCCTGAAAGCACCAGCTCTGCAAGAAAGCAGATGTTTTAGGAGAAGTTTGAGCAGAAAGAAAGCATTCAGCTAGGGCAAATACCTGAATATCTCTCAAAGAGCTCAGAGATGCTTTATTCTATTCTTTCTGAGCCTTTAGCAGGAATATAGAGCAAAATACACCTACTTCCCTTCTTAGATGTCTGGAATATGAGTTGCATGTAGAGTGAAATGGAATTGCTTTGTAAAATGATCGCCTTGGCATTGTTTCATTACACCCACTGTCTGCATTCAGTTTTCATTTCAGTCCCCAGACAGTTCCCAACACTGAGGGCTTGGCTGCTGTGGATACCTGGGGCCAGCTCTTGCCTTGCTTCACCGTGTGAAGTTAATGGGTGAGATGAACACACTGTGAGGCCATAGCACTGCCATGGTGGACATCACACAGCATCTTCCCTGCACTAGCTCTCCTCTGAGACCATGGTGCAGGGGGACACATGGTCAGTGGGAATGGGACCAACTGGAAAACAGGATATCAGGTAAGCCAGCTCCCAGGAAGAAACTGGGACACACACACCCCACAGTGGTGGTACCGAAGAGGGATGTGAGTAACTTCAGGTGGTTTCCAACGCAGAAAGCTTCCCGATTCCTGTGGTACAGCTTGTCACCTCCCAGCTTATATTCTCTGGTCTCTGTTAAGCACCATTAGGGTTAGAAATAATAACCCATTGCTCAGTTTAGCACAGTGTCTTTGATACACATCCATGAAGTCGAGTCAATTTGTACCACAGGAGTTTTAAGGGATGCTACAGTGAGGCAATAAAAAAAACCTCCTCTCTCCTGGTGTAATTTAAAGTATACCTTTTATTTTGCCTGACAACAGCTCTCTTCTATCGGTTTGAGTTTACTTTTTAATTATGTACATTGCTTTTCTTCATGTGAAACTCCAGATGAGAAATATGTATCTCATTATATTTTACGTTATTCAATTGACCTAAACACAAAGGCATTTTTCTTGAATACTGAAAGCTCATGTACCTTTTTAATTAAAGCTTAAAAAGCTTTTAATTAAAACAATAAATCAAAGACAGCAGGGTCTATCCAAATTGTTTTCTGGTCTGGGTGTATTCTTCCTTTTGCGATGGGGTTGACCTGAAAGGCAGCAAACCAGGTGTAAATGGGTTTCACAATTAACGGGTACAGTACAATACTATTCCACACAACAAACCAAGGAGCAGATTTGAAATAGTGCAGCTGTGACCTGCTTGGGATTACTTCAGACCCTCTACAGCCTTTTTCCTATGATTGCCCCTAAATATGCACCCATGGCAGCAATGAAGCCTTGGATCGCTGGCAAATCTTCTCACACTTTGTCTTCCATTCTAGCCCAAACCTTCCCTGCTCAGTGTAGGGACTAAACTTAACTTTCTGCTGTCACTTTGTTGTCTCTTCTTCAGAGCCAGAGTTATGCAGTCAAGAGGCCGTTATGGCCTCCTGGCCCGTATCCCCCCTATCCAGCCCATACATACCTAAGCAGAGGTCTGCAGGGGCATCAAGGCATGAGATGGATGTGGAGCTTCTCAGCAGTATCAAAACAGCATGTGTACCCAGAGGAGCTATTATTCTGAATGTAGGCAGCACTCACATTCTCACAGATGGATAGAATGGTTTGGCTTGGAAGGGACAGTAAAAAACTTTCAGTTCCAACCTCAGTTTGGGTTACTGCATTTCTTTGTGAATCTTGGTTTAGTTCAGAAACTCATTAGAAATATGCCTAGTATATCAGAAAACAATGCATCATGCACTAAAGTTGGGTAAGATACTTTTTGCCCCAAATCTATAATTATTTTTCAAGGTCTATAAATTCAATGCATTCTAAATAGCCACAACTCTGAACAGCCAAGACCTGTGCTTGTAGAACCAAGACCTTTTCAATTATAATTTCTGAAGTAACAAGATGATCTAATGAATTATTCCCTTGACTGGGGATAAATGATCAGTTGATCTTCATCAGCTGATGATGGTGAGGATGCTGAGGCGCTGGCACAGGGTGCCCAGAGAAGCTGTGGCTGCCCCATCCCTGGCAGTGCTCAAGGCCAGGTTGGACACAGGGGCTTGGAGCAAGCTGCTCCAGTGGAAGGGGTCCCTGCCTGTGGCAGGGGTTGGAGCTGGAGGAGCTTTGAGCTCCCTTCCAACACAAACCAGACTGGGATTCTATAAAACCCATGTCTTCTTAAGCGATATGAAAACCTTTTCCATTTTTGACATTGTTTCTTGCACACACTGAGTGTTGCAACCACTGAAGTCCCCAGCTGCATCTTCAGTACTGAGGCAGTAAATGTTACCCTTGTCACACTCCCCAAGATATATTATGATGCACTGGTATTTTTAGAGAACTATTTTCAGGAGTGTCCAATGAACTTGCAAATGGACAGAGGAAAAATCACTTGCAGAGGAAAATTCACTTGCACATGACAGATAATCAAACGTGCATTCTCCAAGTGGCACCACACACCAACTGGGACAGATAGAAAGGAAACTGCTTCAGAAAGCAGCAAACGGGGAGGGGGAAACAAGCTGGTGGGAGATGGGGGTTCCCTTGCTTCTTGTTCCCGATCTCAGTGGTAATGTTTAATGGTCACCTGCACGTACATAACGTGCTCAGCTCTCCCGATTAGCCTGTGCTGCCCAGTAAGCTCCCCATTCTGGAAATCTCATGCAATTCAAGGATATATGAAAAGGAAAACTGCAAAAGAGCAAAGGCTGGGTGACTTCAAGGAGAAACAAAATCTCCCAATAAAGCTGGCAGTAAATGCAAACTACTTGCCTAAAACTATGGAGTAGTAAAGCGCAAACACCTGGCTCTTGCCAAGTGCAATCCTTCTCCCCAGAGGTCAAGTGAATGAAACCCCAGAGCCAAGGCACTGCTGGTGGAACCCTCCCCTAAGTGTTACCCTGCTATGAGCCTGCTTTTTCCCTGTCTTTTTTGGATCTTGGTCTATAGCTCCTCTCCTTTGGGTTTCTTTATCCACCTCTGTTTACTGTCACATTAACTAGTTTGTAGGAGGGACACCCTCATGTTTCCCTCTTTGTAGCTGCAAGTTAAACCCATCATTTGTGTGGAGACCTCATAGCAGCCTTTCAGTGTCTGAAGGGGACCTACAGGGATGCTGGGGATGGACTCTTCATTAGGGACTGTAGTGACAGGACAAGGGGTAATGGGTTAAAACTTAAACAGGGAAAATTTAGATTGGATATAAGGAGGAAATTCTTTCCTGTTAGGGTGGTGAGGCACTGGAATGGGTTGCCCAAGGAGGGTGTGGAATGCTCCATGCCTGGCAGTGCTCAAGGCCCGGTTGGACACAGGGGCTTGGAGCAAGCTGCTCTAGTGGAAGGTGTCCCTGCCCATGGCAGGGGTTTGAGCTGGAGGACTTTAAGGTCCCTCCCAAGTTTCCCTTGTGTTTCCTACCTGAGGCAAACTGCAAATGCCCTGAGAAACGTTTATCTCATAATCAGCTGCAGTCACCCGGATGATGTACAACAGTGACATGTGTCATGAGAAAAGCTAGTTAATGTTGGTGATCTAATTTCATATTGATAAGTTATTTGTACTCATCGCCAGCTTTCGTGTTGGTGACCAGATGAGGTGTATTTAAATGTAATGTTCCATACAAAACATGAGAGAATTCCTACAGCTGCCAGTATTTCATTCTTTATGTGACCAAAGCAAAACTCGCTGGACTGTGAACAGTGATTTGCAGAAAAGGGTTAAATGGCCTAAGAGAATCTGAATTGGTGCAATGATCCCATACATCTTCCTTTGGGGCAGGAATGTCCCTGTTTGGTCCTTTCCCACCCACCCCCAGAACACTCCACGCTGATGATGCAACAAAGCTGATCAACCCAACCTCTGCACCAGCTTCTTGAACCAGTTTCTCAGCCACAAATGGGACATCAGGGTAAGGAATGGGAGATGGCTTCCCCCTGAGGGATGCTGGCTGCAGATGTTGGCACCTCTGAACCTGGAGAGCCCAAGCTGCTGTTGTTCAGGACAGACCTTTACCTGAGGACAGACAAAAGCTCTGAACTTTGAAAGTTAAAGAAATAGAAGTCA
Organism: Neopsephotus bourkii; assembly: GCF_033783945.1. Classification (NCBI taxonomy): domain Eukaryota; kingdom Metazoa; phylum Chordata; class Aves; order Psittaciformes; family Psittacidae; genus Neopsephotus; species Neopsephotus bourkii. The sequence continues at coordinate 890,378 of NW_026902209.1, read as the reverse complement.
AAAAACACATGAAGGTGATGGTTTAAAACAATCCCTTTGGAGTTTGTTGCAGCTGGTGACAGGACAGGGAACATGCTGAGTGGGCAGGACTCCATAGACCCCTATAGGCAGGGTCTGGTGGTTGATAGAAACTTCCAGGGCAGGACCAGTTTAAGCAATGCCATCAGTGTTTTCCAATAAAAGATCTGTATTAACTGAGTGTTCCTGATGGTTTCGCTTAACTGCCTTGTTTCAACACAAAACAGGAGCCTAAGGTCTGAGTTCAAACCAGCTCCTTCCATACAAACGCTTGTTTTCACCTTCTGTGGATGAGCCACATCCCCTCACGGAGGGCAGACACAAACCTGCAGGTACCATCTGTGCTGGGAAACGTGCATGGGATTCCCAGGATGCTCAGGAAGACGATCACAGCTACTGCTCAGTGTGTTTGAACACCACGAGGGCAAACAGAGCGCAGGGTGGCCCTGGGCAGATCCTCACCTCTCCTCTGTTGCTCTTCCCCACTTCACTGAAGTTCCTCACTGTAGAGGAGCGTATCCGCTCCTCACAGGACGGAGGCATGAAGGAGAGATCACAGCTCTGAAAACCAATCTGATTTTTCTGGTTGAACTATTGAAGATGCCTCAGCCTGATTCAAAACCCACTGACATTAACTGGGTTATTTCCTCTGACTGCAGCACTCTACAAGATGAAACCTCGCCTCAAGGGAGAAGCGGTCTTTGTAGGAGCCTTTTGCAGGGAAATTCTAGTGATCTTACAATGCTTCTCATGCAGGAGCCAGTCTCCAGGAGGCAAACCCTCTGCTTCAGCTCAAAATATGCCTCTGTTGTTTTTCCAAGAACCTGTTTTCATCTGTAGTGAAAATAACAACCACGTTACTGTGATGGCTTATGTGTTTAAAAAAATCAGTGTGCAACCACTAAGCAGAGCACCAGAACATTCTTGGAAGTAATGAAATATGCCTTTTATCCACTACTGGTAAAGAAACAGCAGCATTTTAATCTCAACTAAGAGAAAAGGTGAATACCTTGATCAGAGGGGAGCAATAAATCAGCGGGAGGTTGTTAATGATAATGGTCCTCAACCTTTACTTATCGTGGAGGAACCCAGAATGTTTCCTCTTGCAGGAACAGTGATGGAAGTTTAAGTGACTGAGCAGCAGAAGAGGGAGGATGAGCCAGTTTGCTGGTTGGAAGGAGTTTTTGTGCATGGTGCTACTTGGCTTTTCCAGCTGTTTCCAGCCCATTGTTCATGCTTCACAACAAGACAGGGCTGTGCTGGTGGGGGCAGCACCCATGGGCGCTGGGCAAAGCCTACATGCACTGTCCAGTGTCACAGGACTCTTCTTGGGTGATTCACCCAATGCTACACATCACTTTGCTACCATCAAGACAGTTTCCACTGATATCTAACCATTTTATATCATGGCAGGAATGTAGAGGGAAGAGTTGTTACCATAATGTGACCAAAGGAGAGGAAAAAGATTAAGCCCATCTATTCTACACAGTATTTTGCAATTTATTCTGCTTTTGAATACCTCTTACAATTCCAGATTATATTGTGTGGTCTCCAAAACACAAAGCCAAAACCAAAGTCTGCAGATAGTTTCAGAAGCTGAGGCATTTGTCAGTTATTGGCAGTATCCATATTGCCACCAGCTCTTCTGCTCAGAATGATCCATCAGGATTCTTTGTCTTAAACCAGCTATTTATTTGCTCTTTTTAACGTTTACAGATGGCTTTTCCCCCTTTGCATGTATTTTCTGTGAAGCTACATTTCTTCCTCAGAATAATCTGAGAGGGGAAAAAAAAATCAATGTTTAGTTCTCTGGCAAAGAATTAGGCAGGCAATATTTTCCCAGCAACAGTTATCTCATCTAAAGCACAAAACTCACAGAAGACTTAAAATGACTGGATCACATTTAGAAAGGTAAATGGCAAGCAAAAGAGGGATCCTATTGGAAATAGAAAAAATATTGGTGGATAGCTAATTTTTATTCAGTCTTGAATGGAGAAGATGTCAAAGCTTCTAAAGAATTCAAGGACAAGTTTTTCATAGGCATCTGTGATAAATAAGAAGCACAGCCAGCTCATGTTGAGACACAAACTGCCATTACCCTAATTGAAGGCATTTAGCTCCTGAAGTGAATCTCTGCCGACTGTATTCATCATGCCCATGGCACGATGTCTATTATTTTTGCTTTTAACGTTCAGTACACTTTTTCATGTGTCAAACATATGGAAAATTTATTTCTTCAAGAGCGTGAGAGACAAATAATGCCTGCAAAGCAAATAAATGTCATTCAGCTGTTGCAGACTGTCCCTGGTTGGAGGTGGTAGGAGGCAGGCTCAGACTCAGACATACGTTTCACCCACTTCCTTAAGAAGGATAATGAAAGAAAATCTGCAAAGTGCCAATAGCACGACTAAATGCATTTTTAACTATGCAATTGCCTTTTAAAGGGATTTAAATCTCATTCCCACCTGTTACTGAGCAGCTAATAGCTTTCCTCTGAGTGAAACCAAAATGCTCAGAATTTGTTTCTTCCTAACTTGCTAACAGTGACAGTAATGTCACTGGTTTCTGCAAAGGCATTGGATCTGCTCACTTACATCAACGGGATGGTCACTGCTCACTTGCAAGGGATAAAATAGGATCCATAACCTCAAACCCAGTTCACTATCCAAAGGAAGAACTGCTCAGGCTGCCAGAGCAGCCTGCCTTTGTATGAACTTCTCAAAACCCCCTGTAGCTGGGAGTCCCAGTGCTCTAAATGCCCACAGAAACATGTCTCTAATCTACACATGCTGAGGGATCACATAAACCCATGTGGAATTTTAACCTCTTTCATGATATGAATGGAGCTGTACAGCCACGATCAGTCTTTGTGATGCATCGCTCCGTGGCTATGTGAAGCCTTGGTTCCAGGTCTCAGTGCAAAGCCAACTGAACTTTCTACTTTGCTTTTTCTGGCAGCAGTTTGTTGGTTGGCTGTGTCATTGGCTTGTTAGGGTTTTATCCAAAATGCTTTTGATAAATGAAACCAGGGAAAATAAAGCATCTGCAACCAGACTGGAGCTGAGGAACAATTCCTGCCCCAGAGGGTGCTCAGGCATTGGAACAGGCTGCCCAGGGCAGGGCTGCAGGCACCATCCCTGCAAGTGTTCACACCCCGTGGAGATGAGGCCTCAGTGCCATGGGGCAGTGGTGGCCTGGGCAGTGCTGGGGTAAGGGTTGGACTGGATGGGCTGGAAGCTCTTTCCCAACTGGATTGATTCCGTGATTCTATGACTATGGATGAGCCGCATGGGCAGGTGAAGCCCAGCCACACACAGGAATTGCTCATGAGCCTTTAAAAGGTTGTTGTATAATTCACTGTGCTACAAGATGTGGTTAAGCAGCTGTTTTAGATGCCTTCCACTTTTTTAATTTTCCTTTGCTTCCTTGTATTTGAACAATGAAATGTGAACAAGATAAATTTATGGAGAAAAAAAACCCACATTTCTCTATCTACGCAATGAAGAAACAAGTATTTTAAACTCTCATTTTCCTGCTAAATTGTAAAAGCAGTGTTATCTGCTTCATGTTTGCGTGTTTTCCACTTGGGTGAATTCTTCATTCTGTTCCTAGAAACAGCAGATTCAGTACAGGAAGGGAGCTGTAAATATAGCAATTGTAGACTTTTTTTTCCTAATTGCTTTTCCAGCACATTGAATGCCTGCAAAGAGCAGGAGGGTACCAAGCATCTGTCTCAGCCTGTTCGCAAGACAGTGACCCCAAAGCAGCATTTGCATCCAGCACCAAGCTGACACCCTCCCAGGAAGAGTTTCCATTCAGAACTTTCATAAATGAAAAAACCCTGATTTCATCCATCTCTTCAAATTCGAATTCTGACCTCTCTGGTGTTTAAACATCCTTGAGCAGCATCTCCTTTGGAAATCCAGCAAAAATGGGTCCGCTCTTCCTGTAACCTGAGCCATCACCTCATTTAATCATATACTCACACATAAAATTCAATCTTTGCCACAGAAGTAAAAATCTTATCTTCTGATGTCTTGTTCTTTGAAAACACTATCAGGGCAATGAAAATTCAGTTGTAAGTGCAAAATATTCTTAACCCATAGAAGAAAGGTTTTAACTTTTTATTGCCATAATGACAGGACTAAAATGCTGGTGTAAAATCTCTCACTGGCTTCACATCACCTCTTTTACAGCATTAAAAATGTATTAAAACAGAGTTGTTACTGCCTTGTAATACTTGCTCTTGCTGTCAGTCCTGGTTTTTGTGATCACAAGATCAAAGACAATCGTCAGGAAGCAGAAGGTTTAGTATCAGATTTGCAATATGCCTCTTGAAGCTGCCTACCCACAGCAGACAGGCAGAAGCCGATGCAGTGAAGCACCATGTTTGCCATCACTGCTGCCCTGATTATGAAAGCATATTTTTGATTAGCTTCATTAGATTTGAACAAAAGTCAATAGAATTTCTAAATTGACGTTTTCCATTTAACTGTACTGGGGGTTTCATCTCAGAGCGATGACATTTTCCTTTCCAACATCTAATTGGATTTCACAGAAATCCTGCAGCTACTTTTGGCCACTTTCCATTTTGTGATTGTTTAGCTTTATTGGCAACTAGATTAATTTGTCCTACCCATTTAAAACAGTCTGCTTCTGAGGAAGTCCCTGTTGACCCATGCATTCCCAAAAGCATGTTCACTATGACCCACGCGCTCGCAAAAGCATTGATCCCTCACAGTTTTTCTGTCTTGGACATGATTATAGATGCCTTTGAGTTATAGAGCAGATTCCTGATTATTTTAACTTTGTCTTTGCATTCTCAGTGTAACCTTGGCATTGTCAGCTTGGTATTTAGACAAATTAGGCTTTAGTACAACAAGCAACATGTCATTAATAACCATGGAAAGAATTACAAATACAAATACAGCACTGAAAATTGCTAGACTGAGATGGTCAAAAGCTTTGCCACTTACTCTTGGGCTCCCACAAACTTTTTCTCTACTCAGGAGCAGGAAATATCTTACGATTCTTTTTGGTTGGATGGATGTGTTTAATACTTCTGTTACCTGACCAGGAAGTTGAGGCCAGTATTACATCTTTTCCATCTTAACACAAAAAGAGAACTGAGGAAGACAAATCATGTTTCTCAGGAGATAATATACAGGGTGTTTTATCTAAACAGTGAGAGCACTCATCAAAGTGAAATTTAAAAAATCACAGAAATCTCATTTTTTAACAGGAGATTCTCAATGACTTCTCAGCTGACTCTTTGAGTCAGAAAAAATGACCCAATGCCTGATTACTTGGCTATTCCCCAGAGTGGTGATGGTGAACAGTAACTCTAGTACCTGGTTCCTTTCTCTTTCAATACCTCTACAGTCACAGGTGAGTACCCTCACCCTGATTTGCAGAACTCCCGTGAAACCCTTCAGCATCACAGCTCTGAAAACCCATCTCCATCAGCATCAGCTCTACCTGGCACAAATGCCTTTCATGAGCCCAAAGGGGCCTCCCATAAATCCCATATCCCTAACTGCTATCAGTATCTCATGCTTCACAAAGACCCGTCTGATCAGGGGTAAGTGCTTTAGGTATTTTAATTTACTCTGGTTAGTAATAAAGCTGCCGTGTGTTTATACTCTTGTTCTTAACAGCCAACATATCAAAACCAAACCCATAAACAGACCATCCTGATGCTTATCTTGTGATGCAGTGCCATAAAGAGAAGATTGGGCACTTGTTATTCTACGTTTATACCTATTTGCATTTAGATCACTTAAAAGTTGGGAGCATATAAAAGAAAACTGGAAGGTTTCTTCATCTCTTTTTGTTCATTTACATCAGAAAATCTGCATATCAATGCTAAATCAGATCTGAACATGTGTTTTCTGGAGAGACGGTATTAAAGCATACTTCTTAATGCTAATTGCTACCACTGGCATTAATTTGTGATTGCATATGTCGGAATTAGACCAAGTACATGACCTATAGCTCCAGTTTCTCTATGGTGTCATGGGCAGATGAATACAAAACGTGACTTTCTCTAACAAAATTCCTTTCTCCAAACAGATACTGCTACAATCACCATTGTTAGAAAAACTCGTCAGCAAGAAATGAGAGGAAATATGGAGGACAACTCTGCTTTATGGGTTGGCAGTAGGTTCTAGAAATACCATATCTTAGATCACCAAAGATCAACTGTATCTGAAGAGTAGACTTACTTTCTTTACTTTCTGTGCTTTAGGTTTCAAAATGTTCATGGTTTTAGCAGTAAGGTGTGGAAAACCACGAAGCTATTGTTCTGCTAATGATTAGTGCCAACCAGCAGTTTCTCTTTGCCCCTGACTCTTTCAGATATATCTCATCATTAACAACCCACCATGAGAAAAAGCCTTTCAGTTAGTTTGGATGTACACTTATCACTGCTTCACAGGCATCACTATATATATGCGTTAAAAGAATTGAAATAGCATTTATGCCTTTACGTTAGCACAAAAGAGGCAGCAAACGTTTGACTATTAATCTGCTTTTCCTTTCCCCTGAACAAAGGCTGAGATAAAGTGTGTGGCTCCGCTTAATTTAGTATGCAAAATCTTTCCTTTTCCTTTCTTACGATCACAATAGTACATTTTATTGACTCAAATTAATTAATAAGGCTTCTGAAGAACAAACAGAGCAAGGCACAACCTCCACTCAGAAGGACTTCAGAGGCAAGGTCTCCATGATGTTGGTGGCTGAGCCCCCACCACACACAGCCAGAGCCAGCACCTATTTGCCCCCAGCACACTCTCCTGGTGCCCTTCCTTTCAGGAATCTTTCACCATCATATTTCAGGTTTAAATCTGAATTAAATTCAGTTTTAAACTTCCTAACCCGAGCTGTTCATTGATGCACTATGGCTTGTGCTCCCTTGGCGCTCAGTAGCTTGATGTGCTGTATTAACTTCTCACCAGCTATCAGTCCTGTCCCCTGTCCAGAACAATATACTTTGAGATTGGCAACATTTAGAAGAGATTTAAAAAGCTCTGGCACATACGGCACAAAACCACTGCAAGTCCAGTGTCTGAATAAAAATTATCCCACAAAGGACAAGAAAAAGGAAGCTACTTTATTTTTCAGTTAGGATTTATTTCCCTGAAAGAAAAATGGTGCCAGAGTCATTAGTGAGAACAGTGCTAGAATGTAAAATATGTTTGCATAGAGACTACATTTCCCTTAGTGCAGATCTTACTTCTTGCTTTCAGAGGACTTTAAAGGAACTTTTGCAGATGGATGAACTATTTATTAGCGATAGTCAATGTGCGAATCTGCGACAGCTGGGCTTTGAGGGGCAAAAACCCACATCACAAAATGGCACCAAATACAACTGTGAACAGAGCTTTTAAAAAATGCTTTATGAGTGGTGCTTGAAATGAAGATATAACAAAGACGAACTTATACCATAGAGACAAAGGAGCTGGGAAAGGTGATTGGAATTAGAGGTTATGACTCTGCAACAGGCAAAGAGAGCAAACTCTGTGTTCTTCCTGTTGTAGATACATGGTATGACACCTTTATCATTATACAGGAAAATCAAAGAAGGCACCATCCAAAGAAAGGGAAATTTCAGTGATGCTGGAAGGAAATATTCCAAATATTTCACAGGCCTTTAATAACAATAATTATTCTAATAAAAAAAGCCCACAGATTATATTTATCCACACATGCTGTGGTTTCCTACCTGTTTCTGTATATTTATTTTATTTATTACATATTTGAGTTTGATAACACAGTTTCCAAAGGAATTTTGAAAATTAGTCTCCCTTCTTCCCCTTCTCCTCTCCTGCAGCTGGCTCTATGGCTTTTCCTAATGAACGTTTCAAGTGGGAATGAACTGTCTGGATTCTTACACCATGCATAAGGGCTATCTGTGCTAGGATGCACAAGGACAATGGTGGGGTTTTGCAGTCTGCTTTGCTTAAAGGCCAGGTAATTCTATGATTTTAAAATGTGACATTAAACAAACGCATGTTACAAAAGGAAAGCTCTCAAAAAATGAGGTGATGCAAGAACCGAGGTTGCTTTGAGTGCGAACATTATAACTGGATCTTGCAGCTTACCACCAGATGTTTGGCCTCCCTCACTGCCCCTCCGGCATCTCCCTCATGCAGAGGATTCACTTACCAAACCCAGCTTTTTATTGACCTGATATTTCCCATTTTCAGGTAGATACCCAGCCTGAGACACTGAGATCCAACTTGCAGAACTGCTGGTTTGCAGCTAGAGCTCTCTCTTATTGGGTGGAAACAGCATGAATAGGGTTCAATTCATCAAAGGGAAGTGCAAAGGGTTGCCTCTACAGAGGCATAACAAACCACAGAATCCCAGCCTGGTTTGTGCTGGAAGGGACCTTAAAGCTCCTCCAGCTCCAACCCCTGCCACAGGCAGGGACCCCTTCCACTGGAGCAGCTTGCTCCAAGCCCCTGTGTCCAACCTGGCCTTGAGCACTGCCAGGGATGGGGCATCATGACTGTGTTGAACCATCATTGTGTTGAATTCCATCAATACAATTGATTACATTACAGAGGAATTACTCTTTAAAAAGTTATTCTGCAGGAAAGGCTCTGGACAGCACAGACAATGGCAAAGTGAAGACAAAATCCCAAACACCACCCTAAAGCACATAGGGGGATAAAAGCAACCCAGCATGGCTCATTGGGCAAGGTACATTGCAAGAGGATGTATTGTACCCAAACCAAGCACCAAACCAGCCAGGACTGGGGAAAGCAATGCCTACTGGGAAAGAGAAAGAAGCAGGCTGGAGAAATAGAGATATGCATGGTGACAGTCTTCAAACATGTAAAGGAAATGGAAATAGCCTGGTTTTCCTCTTCCCCTTAATGGATTAAACTGAAGCAAGGAGCATAGAAGTCAGACATTAAGCACTTGAATAAATCAGCTCAGAAAGTCATAAAATCTCCATCATTAAGGGTTAGGCATTTATCCTACCTGGATATCCTGGATTTTATCCTATCCACTGCAAGGGGAATTACTGCATGACTTGATATCCCTTCCAGTGCTATATTTAACCATTTCTGTAATTAAATATGGAAGTAATTAATAGTGCCAGGTAGTCTGAAGAAACAGCTATGAGGCATGTCAGATTTGGCAAAATTAATAGATACTTTTGTGCTTAATCTTTCTGTACCTTAATTTTCCATTTAAAAACATGGGCAATGCCTTCTCCTCTCACAGGAGTGTTGGGAAGAAAACTAATTAACTTTGTGAAGCATTCTAGCACGAGCAGGAACAGCACTATAGGAGATCCCATGGAGAAACTTATTATTCTGGCTATACAGGAGGGTGTAATTAGTGTGCATAAGGATGTGCTGCATCAGGCAGTGAGCAGCATGGACAGTGTATCCGTCTCTATGTAATTAAAGGGTAAATCATCACAAATACAAGAATATATTAAGTCAAGAATGCTTCTCCCAAGCCTCGAGGACTTCATTTTCCAGCCTTAGCAGTTACTCTGCAATGTTACAGATGCATGATGAGAAATGACCCCATCGTGTGTCCAACAGCGCTAAATCCATTTGACTCCAGATTCCCACAGAGACCTCAAAACCTTCCCAGGGGCCCTGTCCACAGTGATAACCAAGTGCAAAGGATCCAGTATCATGCAGCACCTCATGACATAAAGCAGGAAGAGGGTTACTGCTCCTTTGGGCCTTCATACAGACAAATACAACCTGTTTCAGGGCACAACACAGCTGTACACAGAGTACTTCACATGTACAAAATCATCACACATTTGCGTACAAGAGAGGTGTGTTCTGCTGGGAAAGATCCAGAACTGAGCTGTGAGCACCAGAGCAGATTTTGAGGGATATTGCCTAAACTACACCAGATAAACTAGCCTTACTGGCTGTATGCACAGTGCACGTGTCCGTGCAAAGGTAGATATGTAGAGATTCATTTTGCAATTACTTGACAAAGTGTTTTCCTGTTATCCTAGTGAAGAAATGTTCATTTATAACCCACACAAAGACCAAGACAGCTGTTTCCAGAGACTTTGTATTTTCACTTACCTCTGGAGCATGGGAAGCCCCCGGTACAGCTCAGCAACTGAAAATCAGCGCAGGAATACAAGCGAAAGCTCCCACCTACAGGTGTGGTTTTATTTAGTTATCTTCTTTTAGCAGTGGTCAAAGCTTTATATTTTAATGTTTTCCTTCACAGGGAGTCAAGCTCCATCGATTATTGCAGATCTAGGAATTACTCTTTGAAATTAGGGAAATCACCTCAACTTTTATTAATTAGTATCCCGGGGTGCTCTGCATGCAGGTTTTCCTACTGACATCAAGTTTCTCATGTTCTTTGGGAAAATGTTCCTCCCTATATACAAACAAAGGTACCAATGGAAAGTGCAGACTCAGCTTGCCCTAGCTGGGCTGTTTAATGCTGATTTCTCCTCCACAAAAGTTTAATTTACCCACAAAGCATGAGAGCTTCTGCCTATGCAAGCACTGCAGAGAAAATCTTCACTGTACAGCCCCGAGGGGTAATGCCACACAGGCAACTTAAACTCAATTAACTCTAAATCAAACCATTTCCTACCCCAAATGGAACTGTAATGGAGTTATTTCTATTTGGCCAACATTAAACACATTATTGTGAAATGCTGACTCAGCTCCCAGAGTCATAGAATAGAAGCACAGACTCAACTGGGTTGGAAGAGCCCTCCAAGCTCATCCAGTCCAACCCTTACCCCAGCACTGCCCAGGCCACCCCTAACCCATGGCACTGAGGCCTCGTCTCCATGGGGTGTGAACATGTGCAGGGCTGGTGCCTGCAGCCCTGCCCTGGGCAGCCTGTTCCAATGCCTGAGCACCCTCTGGGGCAGGAATTGTTCCTCAGCTCCATCTAAACCTGCCCTGGTGCAGCTTGAAGCCGGTTCCTCTTGTCCCATCCCTTGTTCCTTGGGAGCAGAGCCCAGCCCCTCCTGGCTCCATCCTCCTGTCAGTTAGAAGAGCTCAGATCCATTATGACTGCGATCAACAAGAGCTGCACTGTTTGCACTGTGCGGGGCAAAACAATCATTCTGGGGAGAGGAACAGGAATTGGTAGGAAGCAAAGACATGCCCGTTACTCAGGGCAGCAATTAAGGCTGTGATGCTGAAAGCGATGGAGGTGGCTGAGGGTCCTGCACAGAGCCAGCGAGCTGCTCAGCGGCCAAGAGACCTCTGCAAACATGGATCTTGCACCTCCCGGCTCAATGGAGGGGTCAGCTGCTGTGCTCTGCTCACGTTACCTTCTCTGGGCTCACCAGCAGCACGAGATCTCTGCTGGGAATCCTGCCTCAGATCAAGGCTGGTCACATCTCTCTGGGCTGACCACATCTGAACTCTGTTCATATGGGTCCGCTCCTCCCTGTAAAGAGCAGTGTTTCCCAGGGATTCCCAAACCACCGCCCTTTCCTTTGGCCTTACTAAATCCTGAAAATTCCAATTACATTTTGCATACAGCATCCCAATGGCAAACACACATCACTGTTGCCAAGCAGAGATAAAATGTGGTCACCCAGATAACAGCATGTTGTCTTCACTTGCCATCGGAGGACACTGCGTGTCAAAATCATCAATGCTAATGATAATAATTTCATCTTAACTGACATTTTTCATGCACAGATCACAAGCTGGGGTTTGGGAACTGCAGGCTCAGAGCCCCACAGCAGCTCAGCACAGCCACGGCTGCTCCAGCTCACTGCTTCCCTTTCTATTTTATCAAATTTACTTTCTTTGTTCTGCAATGTCACAGGTTAAGTACACTGAACTAAAACAGGCTATTTTGAGACACTTGTGTTCTGCACCACAGCAAGGAAAAATCCTGCTCCAGGCTACCTTGCATCCACATCTCCACCTCCTGAGCAAATCAGGAGAGATAGCATCACCCCCACAGCCAGTTCTAGCCTGCAGAGAGAAACCTCCCTCATCCCTCAGGCACGGCACGGATCCCCATGTGCTCATGCAATGGGCAGGAGGGAAAGCAGCCTCCCCAGGGCTCCAAAGTTACACTTAATACCATGATTTCTTACTGTAAAATACCGACTAATAAATGCAGATCACTAAAAAAGCCAGGAAAGCTTAGAAGGAAGGAGCAACGAAGACCCCTGCAGCAGCCTCACCCTCATTCAGGCCAAGAACATCACAGATGCTCCCATTGCTATTTTCCATTTTGCAGCCCCACAGGCAATGTCTTCTTGCTTCAAGAGACCAAGTCAGAACTGATTACCATGTTCAGGCAGCTTTGCAGCACTTGGTGTGGAGGACCACATCCTGAAGGAGCTTTCCACAGCCAGGTGCTTTGCTCAGAGCAGTTCTTGCAGTTCCAGCACAGGGGCCAAGGATGCTCAGGGGCTTCCCTGCAAAAAACCCAAACAACTTTCCAGGTGTTTTCCAAGAAAAACTGTATCAGTAATGGTATAAAACTTACTGAGATTTTTCCCAAAAGAAAGATCTCAGAAATAGATTTTCCAATATTACTGGCAGTGGGAGAGATTTCGAGGCTGAGGAATTAGTGCAGATACAGCGCCTCAGAAGGATAAATGGATACAAGATGATTTAGGGCCGTTCTGGATCTATTGATGTTTACTGAACCTGTGTGTACAGATCATCACCGGGGACGGCTCTAAGCCAGTGCCAACAGTGAGATATACACCCTCATCAAATATCACCTTATGAGATTAAGCACTGAGCGAGACCAACTGAACACTAATTCAAGCATGCAGGACATAGCTTCAGAAACAACAGTTCCTGAACATTCGGGGTCTCTTGCCCCAACTTCAGTTATAAATAACAGGAAAGAAGAATAACCCTGAGTGAATTTTAACTGATGCACCCTTGCTATGATACAGAAATAACTCCCCTCACTCTCCACAGCCATGCATCTCAGGTACTTGCAGTGAGACAATTACTGGTCCTAGAAAACACCTTCATTTTCATGGTGTATTTCAAGAATTTACCTCACTTTTGTTATCTTTCAGCATTGCACTGGTACTGGGGATGTTTGCTAGCCAGGCATAGAATCATAGAATAGTTAGGGTTGGAAAGGACCTTAAGATCATCAAGTTCCAACCCCCCTGCCATGGGCAGGGACACCTCACACTAAACCATATCACCCAAGGCCTCGTCCAACCTGGCCTTGAACACTGCCAGGGATGGAGCATTCACAACCTCCCTGGGCAACCCATTCCAGTGCCTCACCACCCTAACAGGAAAGAATTTCCTCCTTAGATCCAATCTAAACTTCCCCTGTTTCAGTTTTAACCCATTACCCCTTGTCCTATCACTACAGTCCCTAATGAAGAGTCCCTCCCCAGCATCCCTATAGGCCCCCTTCAGATACTGGAAGGCTGCTATGAGGTCTCCACGCAGCCTTCTCTTCTCCAGGCTGAACAGCCCCAACTTTCTCAGCATCCGGATGTGCTGCCCTGCTCCAGAGAGCCCCACAGCAGAGGCTGCCGCTCTCTTGTCCCTCTCCCTGTAATTTCCTTCAGGGATCACGTATCTTAGGCTGTACATTTCTAGGTGCCCTGCAGAGGGGGCAGGTTTGGACTCTCAGGTTTTGCTAGAGGTGGTTTGAAATGTGTTGCTCCTGCTCTACAGTTATAGCAAAGAAGAGTTGAGGCATGAGAGGTGCAGACATAGAATTCTTCCTTAGTGAAGAGAACATGCATCCTTGCTTCAGCTCCCTGTGCAGTGCTCTTAGGTGCAAGACAAAACAACTGTGTTAAATCTCAATGAATAACGCATAATGAAATGAAAGAGAATACAACAAAGTAAACGGGAGGTTCCTGAATGTGTGGTTTTGTTCACCCAGAATACTGGAGGGATGCAGAGACCACAAAGCTGAACTGTGAAACGTACACATAGAAGCAGGGTGAGGTTTTAACGTCTGCGCTGATCAGTAGCACATGGAGCCCAGCATAACAGGAGAAACCAAAACCAGCTCCTTGCTTGAGTCAAGTCCTCAGCTGAGCCCCCCAGCTGTGTTGGGAACCCTTTGCCACCCACACAGAGGCTACAAACCTCTTTTTAGGAGCTGGTGTTGTGCTTGGGGAAGGAAAAGCGGTTGTTGCATCAAAATCGAGACTCTGAAAGCACAGGGATGCGTTTATTGAAACAGAACAAATGTGCCTTGCTTTGCCTGTGGCTTGTTTGGGTAGAACCTGAAGTGAGAAATGAAGCTGGGGGTTAGATTGGGTTTATTAATTTCAAGTTCTTTAAGTTTCCTGGAGAAGGACTTTCCTAAGGAAGAGTGATCTGTTGATTTGCTTTTATCGATTCCATTTCCTGTTATGCTGCACAAAGAAAATATGAACTTGTTACACAAAGGAAAATAACATCCCATTTGGCTACAGCTGAAACTGAAGGGAAATGGTGTTTTCTACCCCTGAGCCTGGCAGCCCAGCAGGCTGAGCTGCCCCACAGTGAGGACTCCCTAGCAAGGTCACAGTGTGCACCCACTGGTACCCACAGAGCAGCAGGGCATCAGCACATACTGAATGAGTTAGAGAAAGAAACAGGACCTTTCAGCACTACAGAAGGTTGACCATTGCTCCCATCATGGGCTCTGCGTACCTGGATGAGGTGGGACCTGAGGTTCAGGCTCTGGCAGATTGCCAGCAGGGCCTTGGGGATGAAAATCCCATTCCTGTATGGAAAACCTCTTATCTGCAGCCATACCACAGATTCCATCCTCCTACTTTAGTATACACCAGCACCAGAGACCTGCTACATGTGGTAAGGGAAGTCCCTGGGTATGAATCAGGTCTGGGCTATCCTGTAGCTAAGTCATTCCCTCATCACTCAGCTTCTCTTTCATAGGAAAAAAGGAAAGAAGAGAAAAAAAGCTAAAAATTCAATATTTAAAGCTAGTTTGAGCATTAATCTCAAGCATCATTGCTTCCTAATGCTGCTTAAAACACGCCATAAAATCTCTTTTGGTACTTGGCCCACACCATGTTGCATCTGTCCTGGCCACCCAGGCTTCCCCTGCTTGTGCTTTGAGATCCCCTCACTGCTCATGTAGTGGATCACAAAGGAAGGTGGATCAAATGGATTATTGAATCCAGCCAACCAGATAGATCAGATTCTCCCAGCAACTCCATAACTTTGTGCCAGAAAGAGCAGAAATTAAACTACACAATACAGTTTGTATCATACAACTGCACCCAATGGAAGCCCCAGAGCAGGGTCTTTTCCATACTTCTTATAGAAGTGAGATTTCTTTTACTTGTTTTTACTTTACTTTGCTTTTACTTTATATTTGATGTAGACTTCTTTCATAGAAAGATTTGGTGAAAAGTTCTAATCTGATTCTATGGAACAGGTGAAAATACAAATGATACTGTCATTATATTCAAGAAGACATTTAGGTAGGAGTAAAACTGTTCTACAGCCAGAAGAAAACTTAGTAAATAAAGCCAGTTAAAATTTCAGATCCAGTACCTTCTACTGCCCTCTTTTCTCTCACTTTGTTGCCTTTTCTTTGTCCTTTTAGAACCCTAGCACTGTCTGCAAGTCATACACTGGCCACGGGTTTCCATGATTCCCTGCGGTCTATCGCCTCCAAGAGACAAAGCACATCTGACACCCTCACCCTTCCTGGCGCTGCTGCTTCTCTGCGAGCAGCTGCTCCCTCATCCCACTGGCATGCTCTGAAGCAGCAGCACCCATCACTCCTGTGGGCAGCAGCAGCACCAGGGATGGGACCCTCCACCTCTCTCAGCCCCTCTCTCAGCCAGCTGCGCTCCCAAATCCCTGCCTACATTACACATAAACCATGGAGAACGGTAAAGATGTCACCAAAAGCGGCTGGCTTCTGTAAGAGCCCTGCAGAGCATAATACAGTCAATCACATTGGTTTAAGTTACTGGGACACAAGAGGAAACGTGTGGGTACTCTGCAACTTTTAGACATTCATATATAGCTTCAAAACACGCAGGCCTCTCAAACATAAGGCTGAAAGTTCAAATTGAAGGCAAGGTCACACTTGCAGCACTCTCATTACCTGGACAGACAGGTAAGAGCTGGGTGTACGGGAAAGCTCAAGCTATTCTGGTCATCTGAACACAAGCTGTGGGGTTCATAAAGCAGGTTCCAGAAGTGGACACTGATAATTCACTGCAGATCACTACCTTGGTGTTCACTGCCAGAATATAAGGGGTGAGCTCTTAAATCCATCAAAAATCCTTCGGGAAAACTAAGCAGGTTATTAAATGCCAAGTTTGCTGGGGTTTCTGTGTACTTGCTCATATAAAACATCCATCTCAAACTAAGCCCTTATGCTCCAGAGGAGCCAGTCGAGCATCTTCCAAGGGTATTTTGCTACTGATTTATACCCTTGCAAAACCTCATGCCAAAACACTGGTACCTGACAGTGTGTGCTGGCTTCTGCAGGGACCCCTAAATCAGCCAGGAAAACCCAAATGCATGGACAAAGCATTTAGAGACTGCTTGTACTGAACTACACAGTCATTAAGAAGTCAGGTAACCAAGCTCCTCCTCACAGAGGAAGGGCAGCAAATCAAGATCTTCACAGCCAAGTTCCCTCAAGCCGACAGAATTCATCTTGTCCCTGGTTCCCAAGGGCACTGCCCGTGCTGGGGGGCACCAGCCAGGGCAGCAGCTTGTGCCCGGGAGCTGCAGCATCCCTGCTGAGGGAGGCCTACAGGAGAGAAGGGGGGGTGAAACAAAGGGGAAAACTCTGTGCCAAAACTCAGCGGTAAGAAGGTGTTTGTCTTCTATCTGTACTCTTAAAAGTGCAAAGGCAGCGCTTCCCAGGTGGATTTCAGTTTACATGCTTACATAGAAACACTGACATGTTCTGCAATGCAAAGGTTACGGGAACACTGAGCTCAGAAAAAGGAGATTATCTAAACCAGTACTACCTGGATAAACAATCGCAGAGCAGCACATGGGGTAAATTCAGACAAACTCATCCCATACCGTACCCACATGCTGCGTTTCACAGAGCCAGTGAGGCTGCTCTTCCCTTCTGGCCTCTCCTGAGTGCTGTGGAAAGGAGATGAAAGGGGGAGGAACTGGGGAAGGTGGCCAAGTACCCCCAGCCCTGCTGAGTGAGCTCCATCACCCAAACGGCTGCCCTCCACACCTTCCCCTCCTACCCAAGCAGCATCCCCTGCTCTTAATGTCAGACAAGAACAGTTCTCATGCAAGCAGATGGCTGGAACTGGTGATTCTTTGCACATTTGTGAGGGGTTGTGGAGGCTCAGGTGATCCCTTAGACAAATACTAAACTGCCCATTGAGCTCTAGCAGTTTTCAGGGTGATAGGTGCAGCAAGGAGCTGCATTATGTTTTATTAAAGCCTGTTGAAAAGTTCATGGGCTCGCTTCTGAATGAGGCTTTTCTCCCCCCTAAGTACACTCATTGCTTCTCCTGAGCACAGCCTGTCACTTGTGTAATATGTGCAGATAGAAAGGATGCTTTATAGGTCATCTTATTTGTTGCATCATTAATATAACAAAATAGTGCAAATGACTAAATGCACTCACAGGGCTGAACAATAAGGAATCCCAAAAGCATCTCTAATTAAATAGGAGTTTCTTTAGAGATTTAAGTGGTGGGGTTTGCTTATTAGAGAAGCTCTTGTTAGAAAGCAAGTAATGCCCTAAAATAAAGTGTCTCCACTTTTCAATGGAGGCTGTTTAGGCTGAGATTTCTAAT
This sequence comes from Neopsephotus bourkii, assembly GCF_033783945.1. Taxonomy (NCBI): domain Eukaryota; kingdom Metazoa; phylum Chordata; class Aves; order Psittaciformes; family Psittacidae; genus Neopsephotus; species Neopsephotus bourkii. The sequence continues at coordinate 872,626 of NW_026902209.1, read as the reverse complement.
GGAATATTTTCAGTGTGTTTTATCCCAGACTGGTTTGGGCTGGAAGGGACCTTAAAGCTCCTCCAGTTCCAACCCCTGCCACGGGCAGGGACCCCTTCCAATAGGGACATGGGGGGGGTCACTGAAGCAAGGTCATGGGGAGCTTCTCATTGACCAACACCCCAGGCCCTTCTCCTCAGGCTGCCCCATCCAGTCTCCCCCAGCCTGTGCTTCTGCTCGGATTGCCTCAACCCAGGGCCAGGACCTTGCATTGGCCTGGTTGAACCCCATGAGGTTCACACGGTCCCACCTCTCCAGCCCGTCCAGGTCCCTCTGGACCTTTTAGGGTAGGAACAAGAGCAGTTGGCACTGAAGTGTGCACATCAGACACCCCAAAGCTCCTGCCTACACCCCCAGCAGTGCAGCAGAAGCTTTGCTGGACAAAGCTGGGCTCGAAACCCCAACCAGGAGATGCTGCCCCAGCCCTCTTCACAGGTCCCAGCCAGCCCAGTATGGGCTTTCCATGCACCATTTCCATACCTGGACACCTTTCCACAGCCTGGAAGCTCAAGCTGTTCAAATAACTGAGCTCATACAAGCAGTACAAAATGAAAGCTGTTCACTGCATCATGCAGCAAACAGGAGCAGGTTTAGTCCTCCATTGGATCCCATGTTATCTTTGGGTCCAGGATTTCCATAACCTCAGATTTTCAAAGTTGCTGATGTTTTCCTTAATCCTCTTATCACTGCCTGGAAGTCGTCTCTGCTTTTGCAGTTATGGTAGCATTTGCCCCTCTTGCAGCACTGTGCATCCCTTGTTGTGTAAAATACTGCAGGATATTTCCCCAAACCCTTTGGAGAACGTCAGCACTTAGGTATGAACCTGGTTTCACATGGCTGCTCCTGTATCAGTTAGCCAGCACCTTCACTCTTGTAGTACACAGTGTAAAAAGCCATTAAATTCAATAACCAACTTTCAAGAACCATTGGACTCGTTCCAGGATTCATGGACTCTTTGGCAGCCACCCCAGCAAACTGGGGGAATAAAGAGCAGGAATGCTAAGCAGCCAGGGCACCTCAGCTTCCCTTCAGCATTCACAACAGTCGCTGTGAACCTCTCTTCATTTTGCTTATTTGCTCCTTTTATGCTCAGGGTGCCTTATTTCTAGGAAACTGAAAATACCTGCACCAATAAGGTTCTCTATAATGGCCTCCAGCAGGAAGGGGAAGCAGAATAAAGTAACCCTAAAGCAGGAATAGCTCTGAAATAATAATATTTATGATGGGAATATATGGTTTTGTTTTACCAGGATTGCCACAGGCACAAACAGGAAGGTTTCTCTCTGCATTTACCTATGCTGAGCTGGAAACAGGCACCTATGTGTCATGGGGAAGATGTTTACTGCTCTCCTCTTTGGCATTTGCTGGGTGGAAATGTGGCTGCAATGTGCTCCTCTCCCTCCTGGTTCCATCAGGAACCCCAAGGTGTTTCCATTAACGTTAATCAAACATAAAGACCAGGGGCTGGATTTCAGTTGTTTGCCTGTCATGTAAATGAAACACCTCCTCATGGTACAATTACGTGCTAAGTGCAGGGGTTTATGTCTGGCAGCAGCTCAGGGCAGCACTGCTGGGGTTTCTCTAATCAGAATGCGTGGTCGCTAAGTGGGATTTCATTTAAACAAGGACCATCATCCCGCTTTCCTCTCCCAGGAGGCGAGTCTGTGATCCTGGTCTCGCACCCATCAAAACCAGGCAGAATCTAAATTGGGTTGCTGAGTGGATGCCATCACGATGCAGCCCACAGGGACTGGTTATTTCTCAGGATTAATACACTCACCTTAACGCAATGGTGGCTTTGTCTCCGGGGCGAGGCTTTCATTGCAGGCTGGAGTGATGGGACAGAAAGGTTAAAAATCCTTAAGCTCCAACTCATGACTACAAATGAGCTTCAATTGGAAACAGTTTTTCTCCATGTAACAGATTTGGTTGGAACACATTCATTAGTGAAACAGTTCTGTTGCATTAACGCTTCCCTGATCACACACATGGGATTTAAGCTGCCTCCATCCTCTGTTCCTGCCAGTGCTCAACAGGCTGCCTCAAAACAAAGATTATTATAAAGTTCTGCTGATACTGGTCCAAAAGGTGATGTGACTCTGTCCTGGGTTCAGCAGTAGCAGTCATTTTTCTCCTTCTTAGTACCTGGTGCAGTGCTGTGGTTTTGACTTTCAGCCTGGGAGCAGCAATGATAACACCGATGGTTTTAGTTACTGCTCAGTAATGTTTGGTCTGACCAAGGACTTTGTGAGCCTCATGCTCTGCCAGGGAGGAGGGGAAGCCGGGAGGAAGCAGAGACAGGACACCTGACCCAAACTGACCAAAGAGGTATTCCATACCACAGCATGTCATGGCCAGGATGTAAACTGGGGGCAGTTAACCAGGAGGGTTAGATCAGTGCTCGGTCAGGCTGGGTATCAGTCAGCGGGTGGTGAGCGGTTGTATTCTCTTCCCTTGTTATTTCCCTTATCATCATTATCATTGGTGGCAGCAGCAGTGGTTTGTGTTATACCTTAGTTACTGGGCTGTTCTTATCTCAACCCGTGGGAGTTGCATTCTTCCGATGCTCCTCCGCATCCCTCCTGGAGCTGGGTGGAGGAAGGGGGGCAGTGAGAGAACGACTGCATCATTCTGAATTACTGACTGGACTTAAACCACGACAGACTCAATTCACATCCCCTCAGGAGCTCCCATTGGCAGCAACCAGAGCCGTTAATTGCACCTGAGTGACCTTCAGGACCACAAAATCCCTTCATCCCCTCCCAGTCCCACACTGGTAGAAAGTGGAGCCCAGAAAAGAGCACACAGCACCTGGAAGAGACGTGGTGGCTGGAGCAACCTGGCCTCCAGTTATTAATAGCACAGCCATTAGCAAAAAGCAAATACCACTCTACAAAGGCTCAGGTACAGACCCCCAGTCTTGACTTCTGACAATATACGCTGCTCAGCTCTTGGTTAAACTAGAAATGGGTTACATTCTCTGTCTTTGAAAATGTCATACTCTGTGTGTGCATGGCTGAATACTGACAGCAGAGACCCACTGGCAGTGAGCAGGAGCTCCAAAGGAGGCTTTCAACACCACCACAAAGTATCTGTCATCAACAATTTCCCCACAAAATACTTATTACACTTATTCATCGGAGTGAACATCTTCATAGAAACACATCAGCTCAGTGAAGCTTTTGCTTGAAAACGGCTCTCGAGCCATAGCAGGATTTCTGACTCCAAGTCCGTGCTTTCACCTGCCCACCAGCAGTCCCATGGGACTGAGATTTCCCACCCTATTCCAAGTTCTGTTCCACATGGTACATCCCACTGTTCCCAAAGCCTGGGTGTGCAATTGCTGGTCACCATCCAATCTTCCCACTACCCAAACCAAAACTGCCCCTTTCCCATTTTCCAGGGGTCTAATCCCCACCAGAAAACCACTTCTAATCCTATTTGAAAGGGAAAGGGAAACAGCCCAAGCTGGATAAGGTTTTCACTCAGCTGTATCAGGCTTGTTGGTCAAGACCACTCCTTTTTACAAAGGGCTTCAGTCTCTGTCACAGCAGTTTTATGTCCTTGAAATTCCATTGACATCAGTGAAATAGTGGGTAAAGGTGTGAACTGTGAGTGACCCTATAATCAGTCACGAGGTGGGCAGCTCAAACTCCCTCAATGCCTGCATTACACTCTTCACATTCTTTAAATTATTACTTTTCCAGCAAAAACTCAGGCTAGTGTAAGGTCAGAGAGTGCACAACCACTGCGTAGCACACCACCACCCGGGTCAGGCTTCAGAGCAATTCCTATGTTCCACACAGTGTGGTGCCCATAATGGGAATTAAATGTTATGGCATGGGCTAACATCTCTCTGAGCCCGATCTCTGATGCACATCAACCCCTCACTGAGAGGCACACGAGAACCCTACATCAGAGCCTACCAAAACACACCCTTAGAAACCTCTTGGCTTCATGGCCTTCAACAACAGTGTGCACATAAAACAAATACTACTTAAGGAACAGCATCTCTCATATCTGGGTTGGAGGGGAAAAATAGCAACGAGGCACTCAGCAGTGTTCCTGTGTGAAAGCGCAGAAAGGGGAGACTCAGCACTGGTATCTTGAACTGGTATCTTTCTATTAGTGCATTGCAATGACAGTTTAGGGTTTATTTGAGCCCTGAAGGAGCTCAGAACAATCTCTTCTCTATACACTTCGAGTTAGAGGCACTTGAAAGCACGTATCTGAATCTCCAAAACGGGATTCATTTACCTTAGCAGAGAGGTTGGAGCTGGATGAGCTTTAAGGTCCCTTCCAACACAAACCAGGCTGGGGTTCTATGAAAATGGCCTTATGCTCCCCCTCCATGGCAAGTTATGCAAGTGGCACTGAATCAACTCTTGGGCTGGTGAAACCCCATTGCTCCATGCACAGCACCACACGCCTCATCCCTTTATATATATAGATAGCAATTTACAGGGTGAAAATAAAACCTGGCTTTGCTGATTCACAGAGATGGGAACAGAACAATTCCTGGTTTTCCTGTAAGGGAAAGTCCACAGAGCTCAGAAAAGCCCAGGGACATTTGTGCACATCACCCACCACCTCCTACCTCTGCCCCATGGAGAGGGACAGGGAAGGTGCCTTTACCACATAGCTCACCTTTCATAGAGAAAATCCAGGTGAGCTTTGATTTGAGCATGGGCAGTACCATGCTCAGTACCATGAAGATGGGTACTTGACTGCTTGCAGGGGCAGGAAAAGGAGTTTCCCAGCCTGCATAAGGGCTGTAGCAAACCCACCATCTTTCTGTGGCAGTGGCCAAATTCCCACAAACTCCCCCTTTTGGGGGGATGCCCAGAGATGGTGTGGGAAAAAAGCATCCATGTGCCCCAGGCAGAGGAAATGTTTCAACCAGATATGAACTCCACATCTTGGTTAAGAGTCAGCAGCTGAGCAGTAAAAGGATTAGTGAGACATAAGCATAGGAAAACTCCAGAGGGTTTGTTGAGGGGTTTTTAAACAGTTCTTAAGCTCAGAATTTCCCTTTCATTGATTTGTTTCTTTACTTGAAATGCTGTGAAAGACAAAAAAATACGACAACGTTTGTTGTTTTGCTTCTGCCAGAAACTAAATGGATTCTATCTGGGGCCAGTCTAAACCATGGCTTAATTTCACTGGGTTTATATTTGGAGAGAAAAGCAGGAACAACCAGAGCATCTCTTGGCCACACGTAGGGGGTCAGGATCGGGACCACCACAGACCCCTCTGGTCCCTGAGGGCTGCTCTCTGCTTCCAGCTGTGCAGAAGCACCCACTCAGAGCAGGAATCAATGACCTGCCAGCCTTTATGTAAATGCTGCAGTCAGAACACAGCGACTCCTGATGCAAAGCAAGAGAGTGCTGACACACTGCGGTAATTCAGGAGCCACTCCTTGCCATAACAGCTCATTATTACAACTTTTTTGTTAGCCAAGTGCCAGCTGTATTTATTTTCATTACATTGATTTATATTTCTAATAAAACACTGAACATTAATTACATAAAACTCTGGATGTCTGTTGGGGACCTACCCTCTTCTCCTTTAAGTCAATAAGCAGCACATTCAATAGCAGCCTGAAGCTTTGGGGAGGAATAATCAAGTTTTAAACATCCCATAAACCCAGATCTCCAAGCACAGTGTCAGCTTTTCAATACGCTTTGCTTCTGACCGGATTCATTTCTTACTTTCTGCTAAGTGAAACCAAAGAGCTGCTTTGTAATGGAATAGTCAATATCATCAAGGGGAAGCAGCAGCCTCTGTGATGGTTACAGCTTTGGTGCCTTGCTCTCCAGAAAGCCCTGTGTCTGTGTGTACACCTGCACGTGAGCGCCTACACCTCCGTTCCCAATCCATCTTTAGCAGGTGATAAGCCCCTTCTCGCTCTTCCTATTTTACTGTGCTCTTTAGCTGTCATAACTTGGCTCCTTCATGGTGATACATTCAGGTTCTTATTAAATCTATTCATCTATTCCACCTTTCAACAGCATAATATGCAAAAGCGGAGATCAAGTATATAGGAGATGTCTTTTTGTCATAAATCTGTAATACGAGAATAATGTAGTCTCAGAAAGGGAGAGGACATATACTGAAATGTCAGACATGAGAGATTAAAAATGCAGAGCCTCAGTTAAATAACAGCCTTCACATTTGCATCTGCAAGATAAATAAGGTGTTTAACTTTATTTAAGATGAATGCTCCTGGCCTCCCTCGCTGAGCATTGAGGAAGTATCTCCATTAGTGAACTTCATGATGCTCACACAGTCTCTTCCTGAATTAGGACCAAATTGGAAGTTTATAATGTAACTTCAGATAGTTTTTTACATGTAGTCCTGACAATGAAGGTACTGAAGCCTTGTCCTTATGCTTGCTAGAGGCTGCAGCTCTGGAAAACCTGGCTTTCACCTGGGTTTACGCTCACACCAGGTGGCAGAAGCTGCAGCCTCTCTCAGGTGCGATGCTCTCCTCCAAGACGAGGTGCAGCCTCATCCTCACTCTGCCCACGGTTCAGGGCTGAGAAAGCTGCGAGGTGGGAAGGGGCTTGCTCAGGCTGCTCTTACCTGTACCAAAGAGCCACACTGGAGTAATACCAGTGAAAACCAAACCCAATTAAACCCTTGCTTCTTACTATCACTTGACTTCCGTTGGCACCCTTGCACCTATTTCGTGGTGTTTCCATGCTCAGAAGTCTAAGCAGGACTGATGGCCTAAAAGCACCATCATAAAAGTTACAGTTTCTCACAGACTTTATGCAATCCCAGCCTGGTTTGTGTGGGAAGGGAGCTCAAAGCTCACCCAGCTCCAACCCCTGCCACGGGCAGGGACCCCTTCCACTGGAGCAGCTTGCTCCAAGCCCCTGTGTCCAACCTGGCCTTGAGCACTGCCAGGGATGGGGCAGCCACAGCTTCTCTGGGCACCCTGTGCCAGCGCCTCAGCACCCTCACAGGGAAGAGCTTCTGCCTAAGAGCTCAGCTCAGTCTCCCCTCGGGCAGGTTCAAGCCATTCCCCTTGGCCTGTCCCTACAGGCCCTTGTCCCAAGCCCCTCTCCAGGTTTCCTGCAGCCCCTTTAGGCACTGGAGCTGCTCTCAGGTCTCCCCTTCAGGAGCCTTCTCTTCTCCAGGCTGCCCCAGCCCAGCTCTCTCAGCCTGGCTCCAGAGCAGAGCTGCTCCAGCCCTTGCAGCAGCTCCATGGCCTCCTCCAGATAAAAGGAACCTCCAAAAAAGCCTCCAGGTTTTTATCTCACTGAAGTCAGCAGGTTCATCCTGGATAATGAACCTCTCCCAGGTAATGAATGAATGCCAATGAGCAGCAAGCAGGCCATTTGTTCAGGATTAATAAGGGGAATTAAATGCCTGTTGGTGTATTGATGGGCAAAGCCAATAGAGGTCTTGTCAGGGAGCAGCTTGTCTGGGCAGGCAGAGCAGGGGCTGTGGAGCAGGATCCAAGTGCTGCTCCAGAGCAGAGCAGCAGACAGGGTGAGGGCTCTCAGTGCCTCCCAATGGGCATCTGCACATTAGCTTTACAAAATAAAACAGAAGGAAGGAAACCCCAAGAAGCTGCACAAAGAAAGGGAAATTCAGAGCTTGATGAAGCTTGGGAAACGCATCCAGAGCTTTGGGGAAGAGCTTCTTCTGGAAGGGGTTTTGAGCTACATGGCAAAAGCTCTGGGGTTTGATCCCCACTGATACAGAAAAACAAGGGCAGATTTTCTGGAAGCAGTTGCAGTGATCTCACAACCTCCTAACACCATGGAAGGTTTTCCTTCTCATTTCAGGCAAGAAAGCCCAGATCTCCTTTGCCATTTACTTCTTTCTCAGTTTCTGTACTAGATATGACCTTGATAGCTGCTGATGGATCCTGTAGTGTGCCAATTCCAGAAAGCAGCAGAGAAAAACAAAATATTCCCAAGTTCTGCTCCATCTTTGTCACTTGTAAATCACAGAACCCCAGCCTGGTTTGTGTTGGAAGGGACCTTAAAGCTCACCCAGCTCCAACCCCTGCCACGGGCAGGGACCCCTTCCACTGGAGCAGCTAGCTCCAAGCCCCTGTGTCCAACCTGGCCTTGAACACTGCCAGGGATGGGGTATCTATGTATTTTACACCAAGCTTCGTTTCTGTCCATTATATACATTCACTAAATGTCTGATCTATACAACTAAATGAATCGTGGCATAAAAACATGCATTTAATCAACAAGCACATCACTTCTGGTTTCACTGTCGTTTTTCATGTGCATATGTTTGATCTGGCTGAGAGGCACAAAAGGTGAAAGAATAACTTTTATAAAGCATTTCTTTAGAAGAGCTGGATGCAGGTTTCAGAGGCTGGTTTGTCAGATCCCAAGAGGCTCCTCACAGCCTTTTCCTTCGGAAAACTAAACCTGGAAATTTGTATTTCTATTTCCAAGAAAGCTAAAGATGCTTCTTATTGCTTACCCAGCCCCTCCTTCTCTTTCAATGGAACCTAAGTACATGCCGGCAACCTCCCATGCAGCCCGAGCAGCAGCAGAAGGAGCAATCCCAGGGGATAAGGGACATCGGTGGGCAGATGCTCCCGTCCGCTTTGCACTGTGTGTCCATAGCAGACATCTGGACCTCCCAGAGCAACTGCTAAGAGAGGGGAAACAGAGAGAACGCAATTTTTCATACCACAGCCTTATCCTGGTGCCCTCTGCTCCTGCTTGGGTGCATCATTAGAGCTTTGTCTGTCACTTAAAGAGAAACACTCAACCCTTTTGCTTAATCTTAAATTAAGATCCAATGTTTACGGATATTCGGTGTAAATACAGCGCTGGAATATGTCTGTGCTCAGAAACCTTTTGTTCTCAAACTCCTGACAATTAAAATGTGCTAATGACATGCAGATTGTTACAGATTTTCCATGCTGATTTTATGTTGATGGGAGTTTAAATATGCACCGAGCTATCAACCAGAGCCAAGGGGGGGGATGCTCACACATCGTAACCGCAGTAACTCGGCTGGTTTCTGATTCTGACATGCCTCCAGTAGAAGTCAGAGCAGCTCTGAACACCCATCACTTGTCTGAATGGAAGCACATTACAAAGCCAAGATGTTTTATTAAAAGACAAGAGGGGCAAAACCAAAACAAAGACTAATTCCAGAAGATAGCCAGAGCTGCAGAGGGACCTTACACTTGCAGCTCTCCTCATTCCCTATGGCTCCACAAAAGGTTCAAACATACAGTAGAAAAGTAAGAACAAAAGTGGATGCATGAGTTCTCCCAGCCCTGGGACTCAATAGACCATATGCTGCATGGATAATGGGGGGTGTTTTACTTAATAAGTTATTTCTCAAGTAACTGGCATTCAACAAGTTCTGACTGTAAAGCAGCAAAAGGAAATTTCAAGGGTAAGCTTTGACAAATAATTCATTACTGGGTCATTCACAGGCCCTATTTGATCATTTCAAGTTGTACATTTCCTTCTTTAAATGAATGAATTCAATTGAAAAAAATACCTTTTGGGGTTAACAGAGAGAATTTTTAGTCCAGAAACCAAGACTAACGCCACTGGGAGCTATGGGCAGACAGCTCTGCCTGTAACGTGTAGAGACAGTGTCCAGGATAAGAAGATAAACAGGGAGAGATGAAAATCTGGGTGCACAGGGAAAGGGTGAGCAGCCACCAGAACTCACAAGTGGGTCCCTGGCCCCGTAGTGGCCGTACCCCTTCTGATTGGTGTCCAGGGACTGAACACACCATGATCCTGCTCAGAAGTGATGTGTCAAGCCTTGGAATCAGCTACTCCAGAGAGGTGGCTTGAAACCAGAAGAGAACACGTCTAACAATGACATGAAAGTTGCAGAATGTGTATAAAAACACTGAGGATTTTGCACAGAAATCAACTTACCTTAATTTTGTCATTATGACTTTTTCCAACAGGTTTTTATCACCTTCCTATTTCTTACATGTAATTTCATTACAGACTTTTCCCAAATTTGCTTCCTTTACAAACACAAGCCAGACCTCTCCTTATAAACCTCTTTGTCCCTCAGGAAAGATGCATGAGCTTTAAACAGGAAGATTTCAAGTGCCAAGTGCAACTTGTAGCACGTCCACAGCTTTCATTTGAAAAGCTATACCCAGCAAGACACCGCATACGTGGGTGCGATCATACCCATCAGTGCCCTGGGTGTGCTTTTTGACTTAATGTGGTTTAAGCTGCATTTGTCTGTTAGGGCAGAAACTCAGCCTGTTTAATTATGAGCAGCTACGTCTTGGTGAGCTTTGCGAGGAAGGGAGCAATGAGGAGCATGTCCCCTGCTGCTCCATTACACCGCTGGCACTGGGGAGCATTCACTGCTCAGCTCACACTGGAAATAACTCCTGAGACACACAACTCTCCCCAGCAAATACACCAATCCCCAGGCTGAAATGTGCCTGTAACCATCACTGGCACTACCTGCTCGTCCTGCTTGCAGTTTCTCAACTGCTAAATTACAGCACTTCTATTCCTGAGGAAATCCTCTCTTTTGTACAGTGCTCGCCAGCCCTCGTGCTCTGCAGTACGATGAAACAGCTGAACAGTTCACCTCAGGCAAGCCGCATGTACCCTGTTGGTGTGTGTTTTATCTCCATTCTGATCCTTTTTAGCAGGAAATTGGACCAACCCTCCCAGAAATGGTAATTTTCCTCATGTCACTTTTTACTGCTCAAGAATCTTTTTTCCTGCAGGCAAGAATGGATCAGAAACAGCGGCACCTGATTTCAAACACTTTCATTCTTAGATGAATAACTCTTTACTCTGAACCAACCTCATCTGTTCCTACCGAAACCACAACTAAACCACAGGTTATTCATTCAGACCCTCACTGTGGATTCTGCTCCTTCAGTTTCTATATAGCGTAGGTTAAAAGCAGAGCAACCGCACTGTCTGTGCAGCTGGGAGCAACTTGGGATGGAAACCTCAATGTGCAGCCCTGCAGAGCAGCAGGTGAAGCTGGAGTCTCACTCTCTCACATGCACACACCTCAATCACCCTCCGTAAGAATAAACTCCAAACTTGCAAGTTTTGTCCCACTTTGCTCCATCTCTATGCGCTTCACTGCTCCAGGGTGATGTTGATACAAAACCATGTCATTGCATTGCTAGTAAGGAGCTGAGCCCTTTAGGGGAAAGCCTTTATTTTGCCAAAACCAACCCAAATACTGGTTTACAAAAGCAATCACTATGCAAGAAAAGGCAAAGGAGCTGCTGGAGCCCATACCCTGCTGCAATGACCATGCACAGCTTACCAGGCAAAGGGGGAACAGAGAGTGATACTGGCCATCATTTCTTCTACTTGAGGGAGGGGACAAGCACACACACGGCACCACTGGAAAATGCTTTTGGGGTAGCTCAAACATTACTGGAGCCTGGCTTTGGACTTAATACTTACAGTCATTATATACTTCTTTATATAATTGAAACCCATGAGACTGCTAATCAGTATGTTAATCTTCACTGCCTGCAAAACAGACAGCCCCCATCCTTCAGAGAGAACTGATCTGTCAAAATAAATCCTCAGCCAACCTGCGCAACGATGAGTCAGAGCAAAGGAGGAAGAACCGAGGGAAGAGATGTACAGGGGAGACCTCGTAACAGTTTTCCAGCGCCTAAAGAGGGGCTCCAGGAAACCTGGGGAGGGGCTTGGGACAAGGGCCTGTAGGGACAGGGCAAGGGGAATGGCTTGAACCTGCCCGAGGGGAGACTGAGCTGAGCTCTTAGGCAGAAGCTCTTCCCTGTGAGGGTGCTGAGGCGCTGGCAGAGGGTGCCCAGAGAAGCTGTGGCTGCCCCATCCCTGGCAGTGCTCAAGGCCAGGTTGGACACAGGGGCTTGGAGCAAGCTGCTCCAGTGGAAGGGGTCCCTGGGTTGGATCTGGATGAGTTTTAAGGTCCCTTCCAACCCAAACCAGGCTGGGGTTCTAGGAAGAGCCCCCTGGCTTGGTCGGCAGCTGCTGCCAGACCTCACATAATTGAAACCCCTTTCTAGAGAGCAGCCAGGAAATAAAAAGTGTTACACAAAGAGGCGGGAGGGAATAAATGAAAAATTGCCATGCTTCAGGATCTGATGGCACACAGAAAATGACTTTGAGAAGTGCTTGCAGTTGAACTGATTACGAAGCAATTTGTTTCCCTAATTATTTGTAAATAATAAATGGCTAAATACCTCTTTTTATAATAAAGCAGCTAATCCTCAGTGTGCTCCGCTTGATTTGTGCATCAACAGATTTGTTTGAAGCAGTGTGGCAATGTTTTACTCTCAATAAATAATTTTACACATACTGTCTCCTTCAAAGATAAAATCCAAAGCCATCAAGGGAAGAAACAACCAATAATGTAGGTCACTGAGGATAATGGATTATATGGGCTGGGACCTGACCCAGCAGTGGGACTGACTGCTCTCCTTTTTGTTTTACACCAGGTTTCCCATTAGCTGCTGTGCCCTCTCGAGCAGTTGCTCACACTGTTTGACAGAGAAAGTTCCTCCTCTTCCTCTGCAGGATGCTGGCCTGAGCATGAGTGGTCCTTGTCCCCAAGCAGGTCATTCTCTACATCCTCAGAGAGACCCAGTGCTTCCCCCCAGACTACACAACGTGCAATGCTGCATCCTAATGGAGGGTTGGTGCAAGACAGTAATGGACAGAAGCAGCAGCTTTAAGCAGAAATCTCTTTCTAGCAATTGATGCACTGAGATTTTATGGATATAGAAGTTCCCTCAATGGTGGTGTTACAGTTTACAAGCTACAAGCTCCCTGTTAAATCTCCATGAACAGGAGGATTCTGTTAGGGGACTTGGAATAGGAAAGGAAATCTGTGTCCTGTCTGTGGGTTTACTCGTGCCCAGACATGATGGACAGGAGAAAAATGGCTTTGCAGGGTCCAAGATGCTGGTGAATTACACAGCTTAGTTCCAGCTATTGCTACAAATACTTATCACTAGGTCTGTACCAAAAATACCAGCAAAAGCACATCAGCATTTGACTTGCATTGCCCAGAATATGTTGCAGGGGTCAGGTATCACCCTGTGACATTTCAGTATTACAGGGAGGAGAGGCCTGAAAATGTAAGATATGGAATTAAAATAGAGGAAGGCCATCCAAGCACGTCTCAGAAAACAAATAGGAGCTGTTTTCTAACACAGACACTTCATTTGAGCAGTATTGTCCAGAAAAGAGTCCATATTATGAAAAATCTCTCTGATACATTTCCAGATTTACTAGATGGGGATCTTTGAAAAGCCTTAACTCTGCTAGATTTGCTCCTTGGTTGCTACTAATCATTTTGATAGTTGCGAGCCTGCGGTAGGGTCACATAAAACTGAATGAGAAAACAAGAGATTGAGTCATACCTGCAGTCCATAAAGCAGGTTCTACACCCACAGAGATAGCAGAATGCCCAATGTGAATATATGTTCTCAAAGAAAGCAGCTCCCAATTTGCTTTTAAATTGTCAGGATTACAGTTCCATCTGAAAACTTGGTATCTTTATTTGGGGGCGTATTTTGCCCGTCAGGGAAGAAAACTGATGTCTCTGAGTGAGGAACAAAATGAGCTCTGGGTTAAGAACTGGAAAACTGGGTTTGAAAGGTCACATCAAACCACACCAGAAGGTTTTAAGTCTGAATGATGAGTTTAACTGATTCATTCATTTCAACCTGCACGCTAACCCAGCATTGCATCTGATATAACAGCTACCCACTCACCCCTATGACCAGCAGAACCTGCTTCCTGGTTGGTTTCTAACATCAATATTATTTGTGGCATCTTCCAACTAATGTAAAACTGAATATGAATTCTAACACTTAGGGAGGGAAAAAATAGACTTATGTGGAATTCCGACTGGCTGCCAAAATCTGTTTCAATGGGAGCATGCAAGTTTAATGAGGGGTTTGTGATAGCTGGAAGCTTGGAGCTCTAAGCAAGCTTGAATTTTAATTTTCAGTTATTCAACAACAGAGCTAGGCACACATTAACAACAACGCGATTCCTCCTGACATCCCAGCCCTGCAGAACACAAATGGGAGATTAATGGGGACGTGAAGTGACAGAATGGGAAGTGAGAGAAGTCAAAGTGCTATTTTTCATTGCAAAAAGGTGGATTCAAGGTTTCAAAGCACAGGAGATGCAAGGATACTTAAAGTTGGGTATCCAGCCTTTCCCATCAGTGAGTCTGTAAAGCCACAGCAATAATGACAAGCTGCCTAGGATAGACATTGAGGGAAACCTTAGTCATGTGGAGCTACTGTGCCTTGATGCACAGAAAGAAGAAAGCTAGGTTCGAGCCAGCACTGGGAGCTGGGATGGGATAGGGGAATGGGGCCATGGGGTGCTCATCACCCACAGTCTGCGTCACGGAATCAGCCAGGTTGGAAAAGACCTTTAAGACCATCAAGTCCAACCATGCCCCAGCACTCCCAAATCCAGCACTAACCCATTAAATTAAACCAAAACACCCAACAGCTCACAAAAATGGCCCAGTGCAAGTCTTACATCGAAAATGGAATGGATTAATGAGATTTTCCTCTGGTCTAATACGGGGTGAAGCTGAACTCCTGCATGAGCCACCCTATTCCAGGTACCTTCCAGGATGCTCCAAAGGTCCTGCTTTTGAGATGGGAAGATTTGATCATTTCCAGGGCAGACCAGCAGATAAGAAGCAACAGTTCTCAGCAGCACTTCACAAGTTCCCCAAGCTAAACCTCCCGAGGAGAGCTGCTATATTTAGACCTGTATCTCGATGTATGTATAATTAAGTGCCTTACTACATTATTCAAAGAAATAGGCAAATTAGGTTTATGTGCAGTGCATTTTTTAGGCTCTAATTTGAAAAACATGGTTGGGAAAATTCATAGTGGGCTACAGCTGTTCCAGGGTGGAAATCAGCCAACCCATAACCTGCAACAAAGTGCACCAAAATAACTACAGGAGTTATTACAGCCTCTGTATTTGCACACAGCTTGAACTAAAAGGATACCAGGACACAGAAGGAATAACTAGTGTGCCATTCACAGTATTAATAGTACTTTAAAGTTGCTTCTCCTCATATCAGTTTGGTTTAGCATAAGAATCACCAAATAATCTAATAACTATGTGCAGAATTAGTTCTAGTGGGTACTGTGTCATATGCAAATAAAGCCTGCTAGTGGCGTTTCAGTGATAGCATCCAAACTAATGATATTTATTCTTCATAGAAACATCCACTGAACATTACTGGGCAAAATGGGATTTCATAAGAAAGGCAAAAAAAAAACCCTCTGTGTTTTCTTCCTTGTTCAGTATGCAACAAATACCTGCAGGAATATGTTACTGAGAATTCGATGTGCAGCCACGCAGAGTAGACTTCCATTACCAGTTGTACCATTACCCACTAATCCAAAACTGACACCGATTTTGCTGGAGTATTTGCAGAATTGTGTTTTACATCCCATGATTGGAAAAAATGCATATTACAATTTCTTTCTTCTATTTTCTGCTCATAGCAAGTGAGGAAGCCTTTCCAATTCAATAAAAAGCTCGTTTGTCACATTCTTTTTCAATTATCCCTGCCCCTTTATTTTCCATATTTAATCCATTTCTGAAATGTATTGCTTCCCATTAGCTCGAAATCTGTGCCTGCTTACCCCAGGACTAATCCTGATCCCATCCGTGCAACACACAGGAAAGTGAGCAGCAACAGTTGCCTAGTCCAGTCCTCTTCCATTACCCACACATTCTTCATGCTGGGACACTGAGCCACAGGGACACTAGCAATCCAAACTGCAAAAGCATCAGCCACAGGAGCAGGTCCCGCACATCCAAACCTACCTTCCCAAATCTGAGTGTTTCCCACATTGTGTCATGGAAAAGGCATAAAACCCCTGTTCACAGCCCCTGCTTTGCTTTGGACAAACAGAGATGCACTTTATTACTCCATGGACAAGGAATGACCCAAAGGCACAGGTTTGCTAAAAGCAAAGTACTGTTCGTGGTGCAGATCTCTCTGGTGGCTTATGTCACAACATGTCACAACACCCAGGGGACAGAAGAAGTGAGAAAACCCCAGGGAATGCCCCCCTCATACTGCAGAGGAGCAGTTTTCTGCTGAAAGCATGGAGAGGGAGGAAGGATTCTTGGAAGCATCAGCAAAAGCAAAGGATAATGACAAGAGCAAACAGAGTACCAGGCTGACAATAATACGTTATAGGGCTGTTAAGACTATTGTAACTCCACAGGAAAAGATAATGACCTGTGATTTATTCTCAGGACCTTGGAACCATTATACATCTATTTTCTTCACTACATTTTGTCTGTACTGAATGTTTTTTTCTCACTTCAGCAGAAGAGAAAGTAAGGAGCACTGCGAGAGTATCTGTTATCTGAGACAGCAACATTGCCTTTTGATTTCACAGTTGGATATTCAGGCTTCTCATAGTAAAGAGCGGGTTAGCCCTCGGTACGGGGCAATCTGTGGGGTCTGCAGCAAGGTGGTGACCCGGGAGAAGCAATGGGACAGTGCCCAGTGCTGTCCTCTGCCACCAGCCTCTGCATGGCAGAAATCACTGCCACCATCTCAGCGCAGGCTGAGGAGCTGATGGTGCTTTTGGGAAGAGGGAGGAGGAGGTGCTAAGCAGCTTCCTACCCCACAAACTGGCTAATTTTACATATAGATATAGAATTTGGAAACAAGTTTCCCCATTTTTTCCTGTCATCAGCTTTTTATCTGTAAAACACTGATTTTCAACCTAAAATAATAAATCTCAATTATTTTTTAATTACACCAGGTCATTTTAATACAGTGTGTGGTTTCTTACTCCTCCGTGTGCCTATTGGCCAGAATTACTCCATCTAAGCAAGGTCACCTCATCCCTGAGGGTTTGACTGCAGGGATACGTCACACACCTACCTTGCACACACGTCAGTCATTGGGAAATAGGGGGTTTATCACAAGGAGAAGTTGGCACTGTACATTCCTTCTCTCTACTGGGCTTATGCAGAAAATGGGAAAGTAGCATTTCAGGGTTTCCAAAATATTTGGTAGCTTTGAATGGAGAATGTCCTTTGCATGCAAAGCATCGTAACTAACACAAAATCAGGCAGCTTATCTGTAGGTTGTTGAGGGGGAAATAACATCAACAGGAAGCTATAAATGTTTTCATTTTTTGTATATCCTGTCTGCTATCAAATGGCATCTAAAAAAACAGGCTTAGCCTTTTAAGTGGCTCTAGTGCTAAGTAAAGAGTCTCATCTACATCCACAGAATCAGAGAATGGTTTGTGTTGGAAGGGACCTCAAAGCTCCTCCAGCTCCAACCCTTGCCATGGCAGGGACACCTTCCACTGGAGCAGCTTGCTCCAAGCCCCTGTGTCCAACCTGGCCTCCATGTTTTACTGTTATTAAATTTAAGTAGCTCTTCTTTTTTCTCTCCATTTCCTTGCATTTTCTTCCTCCTCCTTACTGCAGACCAGCAAGACTTAACCTGCAAAACCTGTGTCTCTCCATGTGTGCTTGTGTGACATTGCCTGTGAGATCAACAGACAAAAGGTACAGTCGTGTCTCATGTAAATGGACACAACACTCTTTATAGAAGCCACAAGCAGAAAATTATTGTGGGACCACCCACCTGCTGGTCAAAACCTGGGCTAGAAAATAGCTTTTTTTTCATGTTCTTCCAGGAGTTCTTCCCAAAAAAGCTCAGTACAAAGCTCTTTATGCAAATTAATTCTAATAGCTTCATGGAATCTTCTGTTCAAGCTGTAATACTTCACATTACACAAATCTTGCCACAAAGGAGATAATAGGCATGGGATATATCGAATTACTAGATGAAGTTCTTATCTGTTCCTTTACATTACTTCAGTGGGTCTGAAGTGACAAGTCCTGGTTATTAAAACCATGGCAAATTGCCTGTGATTAGCAAGGAAACCAATACATTATCCTAATATGATTATCTCCTCCATCTGAAGCCCATGACAATCACTAACAACTGTCCCCAGAACAAGCTCTCTGCACACCAGTTATTCACAATTCTGTGGAGAACATCGAGCTAGTAATGAAATGATAATTAAAGTACATCCTGTTCAGCACGGCGCTGTGCCTGGGTACGCTCTGCTGCAGCTCTCTGGTGGGATGCAGGAGGAATTCCAGGTCTCTCCTGAAGAAAAACCGTTTCTTCATCGGGGGGACCAAGTATGGAATAGCAGTGAAGTTAGTTATAATTGCCAGCATCTCCCAGGTTCTGTAGTACAACGATAAACATCCAGAGACCGCCAATGTGAAACTCCTCCTAGGGCTATCCTCTACTGGAAGCAGAGCAGACCAGCACACAGGGGTTAAGATGCCCAGGTAACAAAACCCCATTTAAGAAATGTCTATGAAAAGTGATCATTCTGGTTTTTGGTTATGCCAAGTAGGTTTAAAAACCAACTCAAAATTCAGATCTTGCTCTCCCATCCTTTGGAATAACCCCCACAAAAACCAAGCAACCCGAAATGCTCCCCAGCAAAGTTCTAGGAAAGGGAACACAGTGCAGTCTTCACCATGTACCTCCTGCAGCCTACAATGGTTTTAAGCAGATATTCCACAAAGAATGCTTCATCTTAAACAGCTAAAACCAAACAATTGTTATTACACTGAGGGAAGGGGTATTCTACAACCAGGTCTGCTGAGGGGTATTACAGGCAGCAGTAAGATAAGTGCTTTACAGAAGCACTGGAAGTGTTTTTGCAGTGGTTGTTGGAATGGGAATCCTGCATCTCTTGGCACCAAACATACAACAGAGTATTTTCCCAATAATCTGAACTCAAAGGTAGAAATGGGAACTGCAGAGAGGTGAAAGCAGACAGCCTCAGATCCCATTGGCCATTGAGGTGTGAAAGCCATCAGTTTAGCTGAAGCACAAGCACTGGTTTGTTTTTAACTAGTAGAGTCAAAGCTCCTGCAGAGAACATGTTACCCTGACAGATTTGGTTTCCCTGCAATCAAACCAGCCTAAAAAGCAGTCTCAACGTTCCTTTAATGGGCTTCCTTTAATATATATAGACCAAAGTATTATAATTGTAGTTATTAATTAGGCATTCCCTGTGTACAGCTCATCTTTGTATTTGACTCATTTCCTGAGGGTATCTTCATCAAAGCACCTGCTGACATGACTCAAGAATTAACATGCAAAACCAATCTGCATGTTCTAGCCACACACCCCATCTCCCGTTCTGAGTAATTACAACTTAAATCAATCAGCACAAATCCATAGCTCACTCTAGTACACCAGCGTTACATTAACATGGAAATCGATGCTTTCACATGCAAATCAATGACGAAGTGGTTAGTGACCATTTGTATTCAGAAGCATCAGATTTCAACCAGCACACTGACACCAGAGTGAAGGTGTCCACCATCAGTCGTTAAAGAATAAACAAGACAGAGGATTCCAGTAAAAACAAACAGAACCCAAGCACAACCCCTAGAGGATAATACTCTATCCCCTGTAAGTGCCATCCAGCAGCGCATTACTGAGCCAAAGTGCTGAGTAACCTTTGGAATCCAAGTAGCAATTATTCAGAGTAAATGATCCAAAGAACGGAACCAATATTGATTAAAAAAATCTAACACGTTTTATAGCTTTATTTCTGTGTCTCGATGCCAAAGCTGCTCTTTATTGCAATGCCTTGCTGATTACCTGGAACCTGTGGTTTAGAAACATTCCTCTCCTGATAGAAGCTCATAATGTTTAGTTATTATAACAGAATCAACCACAAGGGAGGTCATGATACTATATTTATATATATATGTATTTATATATTATATGCCCTTGAGCACTGCCAGGGATGGGGCAGCCACAGCTTCTCTGGGCACCCTGTGCCAGCGCCTCAGCACCCTCACAGGGAAGAGCTTCTGCCTAAGAGCTCAGCTCAGTCTCCCCTCGGGCAGGTTCAAGCCATTCCCTTCTCCCACAGGCACAGGCAGCCCAGTGAGCACCAGTGAGGCTGCTGGTGCTACCACCATCATCCCTGCTACTGTGAAGACATCCACCCTTAACGTGTGCCTTAACTGTAGGATCCCTTCTCAAAAAGCGGCCTCTGGGCAGGGAAGGGGGAGATGAAAGCCTGAATCAACCTGGGCTCAAAATTAGGCAAGATGTTGGGAAAAAAAGTAATCACAGTACCAAGAAAAGGCTAATGGCAACTTCTATATTAGCTCTTCATCGACGCTCAACATTTCTGCCATAAGCAAGGGTGTCTTCCTATCTTCGGCTGTAGTCATGGGGTTATTTTCTATTTGAAGGAATTTGTTTCCTCTCTGACCTGAGATGAAAACCTTAAATCTTTGTTTTTAAGCACCCAGCCTGGTAAAAACTCATTTTGCATTTGCAAAGTGACTATTTTCCTACACATAAAACGCCTCGAAAGGCAGAGGTCAGGCATCAGGTGAGCTTCACCTGCCCTTCAACCAGCCCGGGGGGGTTTGTTCCGCTCAGTTTGCCTGAGTAACACCCTCCAGGCATGGGTTGAAGGAGAAACCTGCTGAAAGGCCTAACTGCTCTCTGGTGCCTTCAATCCTGCCTTTGATGGCTTTCTAGTGGCAGCTGGCACCAACACTGCAAAAGCTACGAACTCTTAGTGCTGCGTGGTCTGGTGCTCCTTTATCCCAGATGATAAAGCCTGCTCCTGCAGTAAAATACAGCTCTTTTTCCTGCTCCAGCAGCAGAAAGGGTTTGAATCCAACAGGAAAGCGGACAACAGCAATGCCTTTAATGGAGGAAACAGCCTTTTGCTGCTTGAGCATGAAGGGCACCAGCAGAGGACATGGGGACATGACACTTCCACAGGGCACAAGGTGCTCAGAGGTGTCCCAGCAGTGGAGAGCAGAGGAGCCCATGGTTGCTGCACACAAAGCAAACTCCTCCTGCTCCTCTGAATTTTAATCTATCCCCCAAACCTCTGTACCGTGGCCTATTATGATCTTAACTTTCTGGAATTAGAATTAAACACAGCTCTTCACAGTTTTTTCCCCCAGCTCAGATAATATCTTATCTCCCTCAAGCAAATGCCAGGAGCAGCAGTCCCCATCACCCCAGCATCAGTACTCACAGCCCAAGTAACCCCAGGTGATGCCAGTGCATGGTCTTCCAAACAGCCAGCCATAATGTCCTGCTTCATTGCCTAATGAAAAATCCAGGTTTATCACCATCTGCAGCTGCTATTCCCAATCTCTCCTTATTTCCAGCCTGTTCAAAGCCTCCATTTCCATCTCCCCAGTGTGAGCTTCACTTCCTCAGTCCTGCTTCTTCCACTTGGTTCTCCTTGGAGTGATGCAATCAACCTTTTTACTGCTTCTCAAACCTTCTACTTTATCCCCCCTCTTATTCTTCACCTACATCCGCATATGCTAATCCCTGTGCTGCAAAAAGGCAGTGATTTTAGCCCAACACCATGTGCTAACCCTGCAGATCTGAACACCGCCTCCCAAGGACACCCCATGCTGCAGGTTCCACCCTCCATTTCCAGCAAGAAGGAGAGTTTTGGCCCCAAACATCTGCTTATGGCTCCCACCAGCCTCAAAATCCTCTGGCACTGAAGCAATAGCACCCTCTGCTCCCGTTAGCACATCTGTAAGTGATGGAAGCCATTTGAACGCCATAAGGCCTTGTGTCCTAATCCTACCTTCTCAAATTAGTTCCATTTGTTAAATAATGATCCTTTGTTTTCACACTAATTCTCCAGGCTCTAAAATAAGGTTCCTGTGTGGGTAAGTTCTTTTCTTCAGAAAAGCACATCCCTAAATTCAGTACTTCCTGTGCTGCTTTGTTCATCTCCCCTTCTTGGAGTGGTGTAACCAATTGTTCAGTTCTTGGCTTATTCTTCAGTTATTCTTCTGTTTTTAAGGACTTGCATAAATGCTTAAGGTTGGATCCTGCTTAGGCACAAAGCACACGATGCGTTGCAGAAAGACCCCTGTAAAATTAGCAGCTCACACAAGAGAAACAAACACAGCACGGCAAGCCCAGGGTTCAAATCAGAACATAAACCTAGAAAAAATATGAGCTTTAAATGGGTTTTTGAAAAGGGCAGGTTTTGAACTGGCAGTCGGCGTGCTGGAGTGAGGAAATTGCGTGCTCTCGCTGTGAGCATCACCTGCCAAAGGCAAACACTGAATTTCCCCTTTTTTTAACCAAGATAATGTTTTCCTCCACTCAGTAGTTTAATGCCAGCTCTGAAAGCTGAAGAGTCAGGAGGTTTTTTACAAGTTGCTCCTGAAAAAAAGACCAACTGGTATCATGCAATGTGTTTGGTGCCGTTTCAGGATACAGATTTAATAATACCCAGAGAACAGAAAGAGCCAGATTGGCCCCAGATTTTCTGTGAATCACAGAACCCAGCCTGGTTTGGGTTGGAAGGGACCTTAAAGCTCCTCCAGCTCCAACCCCTGCCATGGGCAGGGACCCCTCACACTATCACAGTATGTCAGAGATTGGAAGGGGCCTCAAAAGCTCGTCCAGTCCAATCCCCCTGCCGGAGCAGGAACACCTAGGTAAGGTTACACAGGAACGTGTCCAGGCGGGTTTTGAATGTCTCCAGAGAAGGAGACTCCACAACCTCCCTGGGCAGCCTGTTCCAGTGTTCTGTCACCCTCACTGAGAAGAAGTTTCTTCTCAAGTTTAAGTGGAACCTCTTGTGTTCCAGTTTGCACCCATTGCCCCTTGTCCTATCATTGTTTGCCACTGAGAAGAGCCTGGCTCCATCCTCGTGACACTCCCCCTTTATATATTTATATACACTAATAAGGTCACCCCTCAATCTCCTCTTCTCCAAACTATAGAGACCCAGCTCCCTCAGTCTTTCCTCATAAGGGAGATGCTCCACTCCCTTAATTATCTTAGTTGCCCTTCACTGGACTCTCTCCAGCAGGTCCCTGTCCTTCTTAAATTGAGGGGCCCAGAACTACTGGAGCAGCTTGCTCCAAGCCCCTGTGTCCAACCTGGCCTTGAGCACTGCCAGGGATGGGGCAGCCACAGCTTCTCTGGGCACCCTGTGCCAGCGCCTCAGCACCCTCACAGGGAAGATCTTCTGCCTAAGAGCCCAGCTCAGTCTCCCCTCAGGCAGGTCAAAGCCATTCCCCTTGGCCTGTCCCTTGCAAGCTTCCTTGCCTACCCGTGGTCAGTCACCTCCACAGAGAGGTGTCTCCACCATGGAAGTTGCAAAAAGCTGCAGCAAGAGCCAGACATGGATCATAGAACCATAGAATGGTTTGGGCTGGAAAGGACCTTAAGATCATCCAGTTCTAACCCCCCTGCCATGGATACCCAGCTCAAGTTAAACACAGGGGCCCTCAATGTCCAGCAGCTGTTATTACCCAGCAAAGCTGCTCCCAGCTGATCTCAGCACTATTGACCTCAATGGCTTTACCGGTACTGAAATTAAAGCTGGGTCCAGTGCTAGGCAACCCATCCTTTGCAGCCTTAAAGGAGAGCATTCACCCCCCCCAGCACGTTGGCAGGTGATGATTAAAAGCAGACATGGCCCAGACCAAGATTTCAGCATTACTGGCTTCATCCTACCTGCTATAAACACCCCCCTACTCCTTCCCACCTCTTTTGACCTTCCTAATTATTCACCTGATTTTGGTATTCCAAAGCAGTGAGAATCAGTTAGTGTTGGTAGGACTCCCTCTGAGCAGAACATCTCATGCATGCACAGCTTGCATTATCAGGGGAGGTCACGAGTCTGGAAGAGGGGGCAGCAGGACCTGCCCCGGCTACTGGTCAGGACATTTGGCTATCTTCACCCTTCGTTATGTGTGCACTTATTGAGGGTCTTGGGGGGGGGGGGGAAGTAGAAAGATGTTAAAAACTGGTGCACTGCGATGAATGTAAAGCAGAATCCCAGTAAGGAGCCATGGTGCTGGGAAGAGCAGACATACCATGCTGTCCCCTGGAAGACATGCACATCCTGCAATAGCAAAGATTGAACTGAAAAGAGATTTCAGGAATTAAAATAAGGAAAAGGAACCCCTTCCAATTCAAAATGTACACAATCTGATCTGATCCCCACCAACCACCACCTGACAAAGGAAGAGGGGGTTTAAGCTATCTTCAAAGAAGTCAGTTGTCTACAGCTTCTCCAGCCTTTTTCTCCTTTTGCTTCCTTAAATTCACATCATTCCATATGGTGACACAAAACTGACCAATTGTGTTCCTTTGGAGACGTCTCCTATGCAGAAATAATTAAACCCCATCATAATCTCTATTTACAGACCTTACTAATGCAAAAGCCAAACAAGCTTAACTCCAAAACCATCAGTATCAGGTCTCCAATGTCCCTTTGTTCCTTGCTGATTCACATGCCTGTGCTCACACAGGCACCAAAGTATCTGTGACAGAGACGAGGAACTGAAGTTCTTGGAAAGCCCTTGGAAAGTACAAACTCTCTCCTGTATTTCATGTTTTCTTCTTGCAACTAAAGGAAAATCCGGGAAGAAGGGTTCACCCCATTCCAGGCTAGGGGCCTACGCTCAAATTCAGGAGGCAACTTGGGGTATGCTTGATTCATCCCTATTAGAAAGCCAGCTTAAAACGTGCTTGCCCAGGTTCCCAAGGATAAGTTTCCTAAGGTGCCAATGTGCGAATACAGCTCTCCAGGCAGTCTGTAGCTCTGCACTGCTCGTAGCTGACTCCTCACTTCACTGCTTTCTTTCACTGTGCACAAACCCACCCAAGGAATTGTCACCTTTAGCAGATGAGTGAGCCCAGCTTGAAGCAAGCTCAGACACCAGGCAGGGGCTATGACAGAAGCTCTGCAGTGAAGCACCATGCAAGATAAAGCCGTATTTGAACAGTTTTATCCAGAAATAATTTCTATTCCCCCTCCTTATGTCTCCTTCAAAATAATAGTCCAGAGGAGGCCACGAGGATGGTGAGGGACTGGAGCACCTCCCATATGAAGATCGGCTGAGAAAGTTGGGGCTGTTCAGCCTGGAGAAGAGAAGGCTGTGTGGAGACCTCAGAGCAGCTTCCAGTGTCTGAAGGGGGCCTATAGGGATGCTGGGGATGAACTCTTCATTAGGGACTGTAGTGACAGGACAAGGGGTAATTGGTTAAAACTGAAACAGGGGAAGCTTAGACTGGACATAAGGAGGAAATTCTTTCCTGTTAGGGTGGGTAGGCACTGAAATGGGTTGTCCAGGGAGGTTGTGAATGCTCCATCCCTGGCAGTGTTCAAGGCCAGGCTGGACAGAGCCTTGGGTGAGATGGTTTAGAGCGAGGTGTCCCTGCCCATGGCAGGGGGGTTGGAACTGGATGATCTCAAGGTCCTTCCCAACCCTAACTATTCTACGATTCTATTCTATGATTCTGTTTATCCATTGTTCAGACTGAACTGTGCAAATCCAACAGCCCAGTTGGGGCTGACTTAGGTGTTGCTCACATGACAACCATAAAAGATGAATCTTTGAAGGAAGGGCTGCGAGTCAACTGTGACACGTGAGAGCTTGACGGAAACAGGACAGCTACCGGAGCTCCAAAGGATGCCAGCTTGGGAAAACAAGGAAATTAAGGGGGAAAAGGTTAAACCGCCCTTAACAGGTTATTAACTTGATTCTAATATTCCTGAAATTCCTTAAGGATGACTTCTTGAAGGTTTTGGGGAATTTCACCTCCGCTCCCTCTGTCTGATCCAGTGCTGGCTATACATTTAATCAACATGCTTTTTCATGTGTTCAGAACTACATCGGTTATGCCACATCTGCATTTTATTCCATGACTGAAATTGTTTGATAGGATCAGCTTTATTAGCTTACCTTTGCTACTTCAGAATTAGATTTGTTTTCCGTATACTGTCCTGGAGAGTGCTCTGAAATAGATTAACTTAAACGTTGAAAGGGACATCTTTGTACAATTCTCTTGTTGCTTTGGTCTGTTTGGATACTTTTAATCCATAAATGAAGCATCTTAAGTATTCTGCAAATCAATCCCGCTATCCGCTATGAAGATAAGGGCACCAAGCTTCCACATTCTACCCTGGAAATCAATCCACCAGCTGGGCAGAAATCCATTTCTAAAAGCCACAGCAAAACCTCCAAGACTGTCGTCCATTTAATCTCCCACCCTTATCCACAGAGAACAGCCACGGTAGCACTCCTGACCACGTCTTCTTCTCATTCTTCACTGCACAAAGCTGTGATTTCAGCTCTAACCTCTCTTTGTGAATCAACGATCTTCTGTAATATTTCTGAGTTATTTTTGCTGCAGGTTGAAAGACGTCTTCATTTTTTTGTTGATACAGCTCTCAATATGCTCATTGGCATTTACAGTACAAAAAGCCAGTGGGAAAATTAGATGTGCTTTAAATTAGGCGACACTGACTGGTATTGAGGGGGTTTGCTCTTAAACAGCAGCCACACTGGCTCCAGATGGTTCAATAACAGCTCAGAGCCAAGAGTGTGTGCTCCTGTCAGCACTTGGGCTCTGCACCACACAGAAGGAGATGTCCTATGGCATTCCCTTCCAGTGACATGACTAGGGAATTTAAGTACAGCTTTAAACAAGTGATGCAACCCTGGTTAGGGCAACTGTCACCCAGACTGCGGCCCCTCTGCTCTTCACTCCCCTGAGCAAGGAAGCTATCCCAGTGTGCTCAGACAGGGTGGGCTTGTTTGGTTTCCTTCCCTATTCAAGCATTGTTGTCACACTACACCTGAGGTTTTATGGGGGGTTTGGGTTGCTGCTGGTTTGGGGTTTCCTCCAGAAGTGACTCCCCAGTGACACAAAGAAACTCCAGGATTATTCAGGCAGGAGTCTGAAATAAAACTGTGCATTTAGACCTCAGAGCAGCTTCCAGTATCTGAAGGGGGCCTATAGGGATGCTGGGGATGGACTCTTCATTAGGGACTGTAGTGATAGGACAAGGGGTAATGGGTTAAAACTGAAACAGGGGAAGTTTAGATTGGATCTAAGGAGGAAATTCTTTCCTGTGAGGGTGTGAGGCACTGGAATGGGTTGCCCAGGGAGGTTGTGAATGCTCCATCCCTGGCAGTGTTCAAGGCCAGGTTGGACAAGGCCTTGGGTGAGATGGTTTAGTCTGAGGTGTCCCTGCCCATGGAAGGGGTTGGAACTGGATGATCTTAAGGTCCTTTCCAACCCTAACTATTCTATGATTCTGTTCTATGATTCTATTTATCCATTGTTCAGACTGAACTGTGCAAATCCAACAGCCCAGTTGGGGCTGATTTAGGTGTTGCTCACATGACAACCATAAAAGATGAATCTTTGAAGGAAGGGCTGCGAGTCAACTGTGACACGTGAGAGTTTGACGGGAACAGGACAGCTACCGGAGCTCCAAAGGATGCCAGCTTGGGAAAACAAGGAAATTAAGGGGGAAAAGGTTAAACCGCCCTTAACAGGTTATTAACTTGTATCAGTTTTACATGTAGAGCTACAGCTCCAGACCTGCAGGAGTACCTGCGGTGTCAAAGCCCTGTTACACTGCAGCACTGTGAGCACACTGTCAGCCCAGTGAAGCGACTGCTCTCAAAGCAAACGAGCAGTCCATTGACCCCTCAAGCGGTCAAGACAAAACTGAAGGCCAGAAGTACCCCGGCAGCAGCAGGCGAGCACTCAGAGCTTCTGCTCGCAATGGGAGCGCAGCCCTGAAGGTCACCGCAGAGCTTCACTGCAGCAGAACAAGGGCTGCACCGGCGTGCTGAAAACGTCCCAGGAACCCAAAGGTTTTGCCTTTATGCTCACTTAACTTTCTCTTACGACCACATATATCTGCTCCGCTGCTTCACTGCGATACACCAGGACTGCTGTAATTTGGGTTAAAAGAAATAGGGCCATTATCTCCCCATCCTGAAAGCATTTTCACACATGCTGATTTTTCCCCTCTCAAGCTGTGCTGTGCTGGCTGTTTCAAGGGGAATAGTTGTGACACTAAAGTTAGCTCAGAGCTCCAGAAGGTGTCTAAAACACAGAGCAAGGAAAACGCACAGAGACAGCACCAGTGACACTTCCACATCAGTCTATGGTCTGACAGTCATGGAATCATCAGTTTGTGTTGGGAGGGAGCTCAAAGCTCCTCCAGCTCCATCACCTTCCACTGGAGCAGCTTGCTCCAAGCCCCTGTGTCCAACCTGGCCTTGAGCACTGCCAGGGATGGGGCAGCCACAGCTTCTCTGGGCACCCTGTGCCAGCGCCTCAGCACCCTCACAGGGAAGAGCTTCTGCCTAAGAGCTCAGCTCAGTCTCCCCTCGGGCAGCATAAAACAAAGGGGAAATAGCTGCTTCTACATAGCCCTTTTCTCTGAATTAAGCTGGTCTCAGGCTGCTGCCCATACGCTCAGCAGTGGTTGGCAGCAGACACCAGAGCTGCCCACAGCTTGGGGCAGAGCATCCCATTCCCAGAAGCCACCACCCGCCTAACTCACACCCATCCCACTGGGCAGGAGGCTTGGGACAGCTCATGTGGGCTGTCACCCCCCAGTGTGCTCACACTCCATACCGGCATCATCAAGCAGGGGCTGAGTATCCTCCTGTGCATGCTCATGTGGGTACGGCCTGGGTTGAAGGGGAAGCCTTTACTCAAGAGGGGCTCTGGACCCGTTCATTTTACAGCCACAGACTTGCAGCTGCAGCTCTGTAGGTATTCACTGGCTGTGGTCTGTATCCCTGGATTAATCTAGTCACTAAGCAAACATTAAATGTATGAAAGTATTATACATACATAAGGAATTATATACAAGGAATTTAAGGCTGTATATAAGGAATTTAAGGCTGATCCCAATTCCCCACCAGCTGAGTCACCCAGGCTCAACAAAGCAGTCTCACACAGTTCTTTTGCCCCAGGGAGTATATAGTAAAGCTTCCCAAAGCAAAAGGTGTCTAAATCACCTCACTGCAACACACAGCCCAGAGCTTACTGCATTTCTGTATGTCTTCCCATAAGAAAGAATCTATTTCGGACCCAAGATTCCCCATATCATAGGCAAGACCTTCCAGTACTCAGCATCTCCTTCAGCCTCTTTATATGAGAAAAGCCAGATGTAGGGCACTTTAATGAGTTTCCTCTGGAAACACATCCTTGCAGCCCACACAACTGCCTGCTATTTCAGGAAAAAGAGTATTTTGTGCTTTCTCCCTACCATTAAAACATTCAGTTTCATGCTTCAGTTTCAGAGACATCCACCTCCTCTTCCGCACCATGCAGGGCTCTGGCCCTGACAGGTAACTCTGCCCATTGGGGTTGTGATTCCCAAGTCCATTTGGTGGACATGGACACTATTTCATGGAGGTGAGGAAGGATGCCATGCAACCACTGCATGCAAATGCTCAAAGGAATGATGGCCGTTTCAATCTGATCAACAAAAGCAAAACTGTGAATTAATGATTTGTAAGTTTAAAACTGAAATACGAGGGGCGAGCGTAAGGAAGATACTGCGTGTGCTTCATAAAAGTAGCAACACAAATCCTGGTTTACATCAGGAATACATAGCACTATTCCTGCTATTGAAGTGTATTAAATCCTGGTTTCTTGCCACAGGTATGATCATGCCCTTACCCATAGCTTGGGACTTTTAACACCCATTTCTTGCCCATGCTCAGGTCCCTTGGGTTTAGCAGGAGGGATGGCAATCTGTATGTCCATGTCCTCCTCCCCACCATGGAAAACGCACCTGAGGATCTGAGCTGAGCCTGGCACTCAGATACCTGCATGCTGCCCCTGCAGCTCAGCCCAGCTTAAACACTGATCTGTGCCAGTGATAGAGCAGCATCAGTTATGGGTTGCCAGGGTAAAGGGAACTGGATCAGGAGTTACAGCCACCTCCACCTGCAAGTGCCTCCTGGTACAAACAACAGCAGCATCCCTGGTGCCTCTCTGCAGCCACAGCTCCAGCCAGCACCATGCTCCCCCAGGAGCCCAGTGAGGGGCTCCAGAAGTCATCCTGCATGGGTCTGAGGGGCCAGCAGGGAGAGGCAGGGACCTCCCTCCCAGCAGAAGAGGCTGGGTTCTATTTAATGTCTTACACTGCCACCATCTGAGAGCTTCTTCGTTAGGAATCTCAACTGGTGCCTGTCCCGTGCTGCCCATCCATTCCCCAAGGTGCTGAGGAGATTCAGGCTGAGGCAATAAAGAAGCAAATACAGACAGGAAGAAGAGCAAAGGAGAAGCAGAAGGGACACGTTAAATCAGAGCTTCCAAATGCCCTTCATGTCTCACTGTAGTTATTCCCTGCACAAGTTATTAGAAATGGACAGATATAAATAACCTTTTTATTGACTTTACGTGGCTGTAACAGTGGTTCCTGTCTAATGCCAGTTAAACCCACAAGAGTTCACCCCCAAAAACCCATTCACAGAACCCAGAAGCCTCCCTGTGCAAAGGGAATAGTGGTGCTGGCTGCTACACAGCCCATGTGGGTGTCGAGACAGGATTTAGCACAGGTTCTCCTGAGAACAGGACTCACAGGGGAGCATGTGGTAGGGTATAAAAATCTGAGCCACTCAACAAGAGTTATCCCTGGCAAAGGCAGCTGAGAACCTGCAGCAAAAGGGGGATGAGGCAGGCGATGCTCTCTTCAGAATGAGAGGAGCTGACTCCGTCCTTTCAAGACACAAGGATGCTCTTGCCTTTGTCTCTTGTTTCAGTCTTGGAAAACATTCAACCAGCTCCTGCAGCAAGTCAGATGAGACTGCTTCTCTCAGTCTGTGTTAGGGAGCCTGCTGCTGGAGCCTCAGCTAATCTGAACACAGGAATTACAGAGCAAAAACCAAGGAGGGTGGAATTTGGAATTCAGGCTGCTCCGACCTAGTACTGAACCAACTGATGGTATCAGTCAGCAGCACTTGGGAGCTTCCAGTGTTAAGAGCTGCAGAAGCACAACCTGCACCGGCAGGATTCACCCCAGAGCCCTGGAACACACCTTGGGAAAACACCCTGGCATGAAATCACTGCAGATGAACCATCAGTGAGGCTCTGTCCAGCTGAGATAACCCCTGTCAGCACCAGCATCAGCACAGGCAGAGATCAGAGCTTTGCCCCACCGATAAAGGTGGTCGCCCTCCCCAGCAACCCGTCACTGGTCCAGCAAACACTGCACCAGAGTTCCTGGTTTTGCCCTAGCGCTGACATCTTTCATTTAGGAGTCACGGGTTGATTACCAATGTCACCTTAATTTCCCTTTTGCACAACAAACCTCTCTTGCGTTGGGACATTTCCAGACTGCTTTCATTAAATATGAATGCAAATGGATTCATTCAGATTCATTATTTGTCATTCATGATCCTACCACTGCCATGGAAGCTACAGAGACCTTCATCTACTCATTTCTTGTTAGGTACTGCCTGAGCAAAGGCAGCTACTTGATCTTCCAGTACACTTCCTTACCTTCTATAAAACACACACATGAAAAGACATTATCCAACCCTATTTTATGTTTAGCAGGAAGACATCCATGCTGCGGGAAGGGCTGAGTTACCAACCTGCCTTCTCAGTATAAAGGAGGAATTAAACCTTCCTTCCTGGCAATCCCTTGAAAGTTGCTTTTCAGAGGAATTCCAGGCAGCAGATGCCACAGGGACCCTTTCCACAACTCAGGAACTCCATCACAAGGGCTCCTTCCTCTGATCTTAAAAGCCACCTGGCCTAGATACTCACTTATTCTACTAAATCCCAGCTCACTGCCTTCCAACCCCAGTTTCAAACCATGCCCTTAGAGGAGGGAAGTGCCAAGCAAACAGCCACATGGGCTACCCCTATTTAACAGGCTTTCCACCAGTCTAAATGCTTCTTAAAGCAGGTAGGTGCCCAACCAGGGCCCACTGGCCACAGTCTGATGTGCTGCTGCTACCGGATTGATCCATCCAGGTTTGTCCCATATACTGGGAAATACCAATATATTACACCAATTTGATTATATACTATAGCAAAGCTGCAAAGGCAGCATTCAGGATAATGCTGAAATTCAGGACAGGATTAAATATGAACAGAATTGGTGAAAATAATCTACTTTCTCTAAGGGGCCAGGGGACATTTGAACTTTGGATGGAGACAAGGAACAAGGGAACCCCAAGGAGAATGGCACATTTCTGCACTGAAACCCTCCCAAGGATTAATGAAGCCACCACAACAGAAGCTGCAGCATTAACATGACTGGCATGATAAAATACGACTCCAGCTTATGACATGTTCAATCCCTCATTTAATTTTTATAGGAGTTGATTAAGATGCCTTCTCTTGAATTTTACACTGTTTGCTACAAAACATTACCATTTTCTTCAAAATCTATCGAGACAGACAAACCACATGCTTGCCAAGCCATTAAATAAATAGCATTAAATCAACACCACCCAGGGTCCCCAAATGCAAGTCATTTCCATGTATATTGATTTTATTTCCATTTGCTGCAATAAAAGTTTTGTCTCCAAGCAAGAAAAAAAAAAAAGACAAGAAATACAGCTATTTTGTCAAACTGCTTTGGTTTTAATTCTTGAAGCAATGTGCTTCGGCATCACTACACAGGGCAGCCCTGCCCTAAGTGCTTCCAAATAGGCATGATTCAAAACACCCAAGTGAACTTTGCTATGTACAGAGAGATGCTCAGTGGGTACCGGCCAGGGCGACAGCAGGCAAGCAATGGAGAAGCTACAGCAAGCAGCAATCGGCACCAATGAGACACTGCTCTTCGTGCTAACACATATAGAATCATAGAACAGTTGGGGTTGGAAAGAACCTTAAGATGATCCAGTTCCAACCCCCTGCCATGGGCAGGGACATGCAGGACATCTCCAAAATACTCCAAGGCTTTGCAAAAGGATTGCAGCAACACGGGACAGCAGGGCTGCAGAGCATTGTGCTGTCTGGGATAGCTTCACATCAAGATACCCAGCACAGAGACAGCCCCAGTACCCATGGTCCAGGCTGGGGGGGTGGGACAAGAACCAGCGCATCACAGCCCATCACTGCTTACCTGCAGCTCTGGGATGGAAAAAGGAACCCTGAGGAAGACTTGGGGTGCTGGGTGAGGAGAAGCTCCCCATGACCTGGCTTCAGTGAACGGTTGAGCCCAGAACCCCCCCCGTGTGCTGGGTGCACCCCCAGAGCGTGAGCAGCAGCTCAGGGAGGGGATCCTGCCCCTCTGCTGTGCTATGGGGAGACCTTAGAGCAGCTCCAGTGCCTAAAGGGGCTGCAGGAAACCTGGAGAGGGGCTTGGGACAAGGGCCTGTAGGGACAGGCCAAGGGGAATGGCTTGAACCTGCCAGAGGGGAGACTGAGCTGAGCTCTTAGGCAGAAGCTCTTCCCTGTGAGGGTGCTGAGGCGCTGGCACAGGGTGCCCAGAGAAGCTGTGGCTGCCCCATCCCTGGCAGTGCTCAAGGCCTGGTTGGACACAGGGGCTTGGAGCAAGCTGCTCCAGTGGAAGGGGTCCCTGCCTGTGGCAGGGGTTGGAGCTGGAGGAGCTTTAAGGTCTCTCCCAATACAAACCAGTCAGGGACTCCATGACCAAATTTGCCCATTCTCCCAGGGATCTCTCCACAGAAGTCTGTCTCAGTTTCTCACATTTCTATTCACTGTTCTTGAAGATTTTGTCCTAATTTCTTTAGAAATAGACCTTAAATGCTTGGAGACATTACAATTCTCTCAGGAGCCTTCATTAATACAACTTCTATTACAGTTCTTGTTGCCACAGTCTGTCTTCAATAAGGACGAGGTAAATTTCAGGCTAAGCAAGTTATAAGTATCCCAGTTCTGAGTGACGACACACAAAGCACTGCCTTCAGAATAAGGAAGAAACCAAGGCCTCATGGTCACATTTTTGTCCCTCTTTGCACAGCTGTGAGGAAAGCCCCAAGATGAGCACATCTTAGTCCTTGCAAAGCCTGAAGACAACAGGTTTCTCCTTTCAAATCATATAAAGGGAGCCACCTCATTAATGTACATCCCGAATGCGTATTTGCCCATCACCACTTCCATTCTGAAGTCAGTTGTTGGCTGGTAATTCCAGTTAGGATGATCTCGGATGAAAACCTTCTACAAGGGCCCTTTGTGGCAGGGTCTGAATTAGTCTGTCTCCTGCCAGCACAATACAAGGCTGCTCCCTTTACAATCCATACTAATCACTTTTGGTTCAGCTGCACCGAGGTACAGTTGGAACACAGCACAGCCTACTGCACAGAACCCACATTACCCGATACTCTCCAGGAGTTCTGCACAATTAGACCCATCTGTTCTCTATTCCTGAGCTTCACAAGCCAAAGGCTTGCACTTGCTTCTTGAGAACAAGAGGAGTCTGCAAAGCCGCTGCTTTGGAGAGCCATCGGATGCCCTCGTATTGAACCCACTCAATGCACATGCAGGAAAGGCTGTGGCCAGGTCCCAGCCCATCCGTTAAAAATCCACTTCCCTGCAGACTTCCACCTCTCCACATTCACCATCACATTACACAGGCTGTTTGGAAGTTATCGGTCACAAAGCAGAGCAGAGCAGTATCTCGCACTCCTGTTTTCATACTCACAGCATCCTGAGAGGCTCCAATGACCAGTGCAGGTTCCAGGCACAGCTCTCGCTGGGCTTCTCCATCTCCTGGTGTCCCCAGGCTCATGCCACCTCCCTGCCCCACCATGGGGCTGCCCAGAGCTCCCTCACACCACTGGGAGGCCAGAGGGGCTTCAGCTCCATCTGTTCCAGCCCTGCATCCAACCCCTTGAGGCTGCTTTCTGCCCCCTCACCCCATTGCCCTGCACCAAACCTGACCCTGACCTGATAATGCTGCCCCCAGTGCAAACCTCACTTGTTTATAGGCTGTGCCCAGGGGCAGGGCTTGTAAAGGCACCTGCCCGCAATCACATCCTCTGGCAGCCTGACCCTGCTGAATTCGGCCCCAAACACAGCTCAGCTGCAGGCTGAGCACTGTGCAGTGGAGCCCGTGCTGGGAGGATAAGCAGGTTTATAGCATGAGTGGCAACAGATCAGCAGCACGGATGAGGGGATGCCGAGAGATTTTTAACTTCTTACCTGTTCATAGACCTGTACAAGAGATTATATTAAATCCCAAGATCATGTCAATAACCGCTTCTAACGGTATCCAAGCCCCCACTAAATCTAGGTGAGCAGACACTGCCTCTCCTGAACCCAGCAGTATGTCCAGATGCCTTTTCTATGGCACATATGAGCGAACTGCTGCTACTTCCCACAGCAGCTCTTTGTTTTCCACCCATCGTCACTGTGCTCTGATCACAAATTTCTAGGAATAGCCTCATTTGACAAGGTGCCAGAAAGTTCCCTGTTCCTCCCAGTGTAGCAGCCCGGGTGCTTTACAAGCTCTCTTCCTTAGCTCCCTTTCCCGGGCTGTCAAAGGAGGATCCTGTAGCTCTGACGAGCAGCTTCTGACCAGGCAAGAAGGGATGACCCTAAAACGCACCGTGCACAAAGCCCTTACACTGCATCACCTTCCCAAGGGATGCAGGGAGGGCTGGGGGGGCAGGGGTTTTGTGTGAGTGAGAAAGAGGGGAATGAAGAGAAAATCTCATTAGTTCTGTACCTGTTAAAGCAAAGCCAGCGATGTATCATGATGCACAGCCCTGTCAGCAACAAAGGGAAACGCTCTATTTAAAATCTGGAAAACCTTGGCCAGAAAGTGGAAAAGTCAGAAAGAGCAGAAGGTTCAGGATGTAGGAGCCATAGGACATCCCACCCTACCCTCACCCTACTGTGTGCATGGAGGTGGTGCTGTGCCAGGAGCTCCAAACCCCTGCCCAAAGCCACAATGCCCTGGTGGGGCAGAGTTCTTACCCTGGACTCTTCCCCCTGGTAAAGAGCATCACAGGATCACCCAGTGGTTTGCATTGGAAGGGACCTTAAAGCTCCTCCAGCTCCAACCCCTGCCATGGGCAGGGACACCTTCCACCAGGGCAGCTTGGTCCAAAATGCCCGGTCTCCACCCCCAAAGCCAAGAGCACCCAGGCAGGGCAGGGTGAGGCCAACACAACAGCTCGGGGCAGGGGATCAAAAGAAATCTTGTTGTAAGACATGGATTTGAATCTACAGTGCAGGGAAGGATGGGTGCAGCTT
The DNA here is from genome assembly GCF_033783945.1 of Neopsephotus bourkii. Classification (NCBI taxonomy): domain Eukaryota; kingdom Metazoa; phylum Chordata; class Aves; order Psittaciformes; family Psittacidae; genus Neopsephotus; species Neopsephotus bourkii. The sequence continues at coordinate 836,533 of NW_026902209.1, read as the reverse complement.
CCCGACCCTTCCCAAAAGCACGTGGCACATTTGAAATGCAAACGGTTGTACCCTGCAGCCCTGCTGACCGCAGCTCAGCGCTGTTCCATCCAGCAGTGCCCTGCCTGGGTGTACTGAACAGAGACAACGACACCGCCTCCTTTCTGTTCCCATTAACCTCTAGCTTAGAAGCAAGATGACAGCCTAGTGCTATGACAGAGAATGGGATAGGAGAGCCTTTAGGAAAGATGGAATACCATTTTCCTTGGCCTTGGTATAACCCCCGTGCGTGGCACACGCTGAGCTGTTTGGGCCACTTAATGAACCAGGCAAGGAGCTCAGATACAAGCCAAAAAAGAAGCAAAACTTGCTTTTTTTCTGGTATCATGTTAAAAAGAGCACGTTATTTATGAAAGGAGATGAGGGATTTTTAGGAACACTCACCAGGCTTGCCTCCTGACCTGCATAACGTATATGTTTCTATATTTATGTAGCTCTGATCTTCCAAGAATCCAAACCTTCCTGAAGCACATGGGATATATCCTGTTTGCACAACGCATGTGTTGCTATTCTCCATCTCCCACAAGTGGAAACTTAGGTGTAAGATGGTAAACCCCATTCCATTACCGAGCAGCAGCTCTGTTTGTAGAGGACAATTTGTGGTTTAGCATTTGTCAGCACTTGTCAGACGCTGACACCTCCTCATAGGGCTCTTTTTCTTCCTCCTTAATGAGCAATAACCCATGTTGGGGTCCTAAATGCTTTGAGCCGCCCCGGAGCGAAGGCCGGTGCAGTCAACTCCATCCCCTGGGGAGGAAGGCATGGGACATGTTTTATCACCCCATTTATGTCACAGCCATCAGGAGGAATTACCCAGAGGGACATGGCCACCTCATCAGTCATTGACTTCCTCTCCATCTGCCAGCTCAGCAATTTCTCTGGTTTATTTTCTCATTCATACCACTGGTGAGGAATATTATACAGCCCTTTCATCCATCCTGGCACTCACCAGCATCTGCTAATGGCTCTTTTGAGACCATTCAAAGGGAACAGGGTTTCAGGTCCCGTAAATGCTCCCCATTGATGTGCCAGTAGCTCCTTTCTGTGCTGGGTAGCACCTTTTTCATCCCATGGTGACACCAGCTGAATGTGCTATTGCTCCTTTGGGGAGCCCCAAAGCACTCACAAAGAGCTGGCATGGGAAAGCTCATGATCCATTGCTCCATGAAGTCTCAATGGCTGAAGAAGAGCATCCCAATGCCCCACGTAGCCATAAAATCATAGAGCTAATAATGGCTCTGGAGTTCTCTAATGCTGAAATACAAACACACCTATGGGGAGAGGAGATAATCTGAGACCATCTACAGTCACAGTTCACAGTTTTCATAGTTCATAATGTTTGAGAGAAGAAATAATCATCCATCCCATAGGGCGTTTTGATAACCAAACCTTTCTTGTCTCTGCAGACCCTGAATGCAACTGTCCCTCAGGCATGCACTGCAGCTTCTCTGCCCTCCTTGCAGTCAAATGCAGCCTAGGCTCTTGCTGCCTCTGCCCTTGGAGCTTCAGTTCTTGCTTCAAATGAACCCAAACTGGAAGATGACAAAGTGCTCATACTCTGCTGATGGATGTCTCAGCCCCTTTAGCGTGCTTCTCCTTCTGAAACAGTGTATTTGTTGAACCTGCAGATTCATTTTCCCATTTTCCCTCCCATTTACTTTTCAAGCCCACTCCCTCCAACCAGCAGCTAAAGCATCTAGGATTTTCTTTCTCTGTAAGGAGTTTTCCAGCTGCATTACCTGAGATTCTGCCCTAGTGAGCTGCCAGAACAAGCTGTTGTGATGAACCTTGACTTCTTTACGGATGGTCTTCCATGTCCTAACTCACAGCTCTGATGGAAAATGTAAGGATGGGGCAGCCACAGCTTCTCTGGGCACCCTGTGCCAGCGCCTCAGCACCCTCACAGGGAAGAGCTTCTGCCTAAGAGCTCAGCTCAGTCTCCCCTCCGGCAGCTGTGAACCTGTACTTACCTATAAACTAAATATACAGAGTGGTTTACTAATAGGACGACTGAACAATCTCATCATCCAGATTGACCTCAGTGCTGAAAGAACTGATAATTCCTGGTAACTAAATCTCTGCGCACCTACTCTTGGGGTAGGGCTCCTGGAGGCAATGAGCTGGGCGATAGGAGCAGGACAGCAGAGCAGTGAACAAGGAAAAATGTGTCTCAATGTGACTGAAATGAGGCATTTTACAGAACAATTCCCTTCACAGTGTGCTTTTTTATTATCGTTATTATGTGTGGCTCAAACATCGAATGGAAAGAGGTCGTTTCCTCCTGGAGCGGCTGTTCCCAGGGAGACAGAAAACACCGGTTCACCTCCTGGGAATACTTTCCAGAATGAAGGCAACCCAGTGAATAAACTGAGTTAAAGCCAAGGGGACGTATACAAAACCAGGACCTGAAACAGCTCTTTTGCTGTTGTTACTTACGGCTGCTATCGTGTCTGTAAAGCACACGAGTTTTCCAAGGCACAAAAAGATCACACTTGACAGGACACCCACCAACAGCAGTCATACTGCCTTTTCCTTGTCTTTTCCTTAGGTTTTCCATCTGGCTGTGTTTCACAGGAAATTATCCATTGCTCCCCTCCCTGCTTAGCCTCATCCTTCCCACCAGGATCATTTGCTTCCAAGGCAAGCTTTGCCCAGAGTTCAGATCACTTCATCACTCTAAGGAGGAGAAAGTTCTTCCTGACAGCAGGGAAGGGAGCACTTTGCCAAGGTAGTAACAGGAAAATAAATGTGTGTGGTTGTAGGGAAGGGAAAAGCAGAGGAGTCAGCACTCCAGGGCTCCATTGAAACCACAGCCTCTGTGCACATCACCAAGCACTTCATCTGCCTTATTTAGTTTCCCCATCTGCAAAATGGGAATAGTGGCCTCACAGGATTGTCCTGGATCTTCATTAATTAATACACGACCAAAGAATCTTTTAATCTCAAGTCACATTTAATTACTAAACACATAAATATAGGAGAAATAAAAGTCAGATGTTAGTAGGACAAGGAACTGAAAGGGGCTCTGAATCCCTTAAATCAGCCCATCTTCTCAGTGGGATTATACAGATCTGAGCCATTCCCCACAGATGTTTTCTACCCCTTCCTGTAGCAAAGCTGCAGCCCCACAGCCTCCATGGGAATCTGCTCTTAAATCCAGCAGAAAACGTTTATCCATCCGAAGAGCTGTGATTTCAGCATCCCGTTTCCGCTGGGCCCTGAGTGCATGCGGATAACGGCTCAGGGCTTTGTTCTTGCAATCTGCTTTTACATAATTAAAGACTTCTCATGTCTCTCCTTGGGATTCTTGTCTCCAGCCTGAACAACGCTGGGGCTGGAGTTTCCTCCTCATTAGCATGTACAAGTGTTTTCTTGGGAGCCAGCTAGAATAATCCCGCTCTCCTGCATCACTGCCTGCAGTATTAAGGGAGGTGTGAGAGGGAGAATTACACTCACAGTATTCCACAAGCTCTTGCAGGGTTAAGCCCTCCCTGGGGTGAACAGTCTTGTGAGACACACAGTAAATACTATCGGGATTAGTATCAAAATGCTTCTCAACTTTGAAAGCTGACACTAGTCCAAAGCAGTCACAACCACGCTGGCTTGGTTAAGTCTCTGGGTTTAAATGAGCCCCGTCTCATAGGAGATGATTGCTCGGAGTGAGGTTATGTCCAAACGTTCCTTGCTTATGAGAGGAATCAGTTTAAAATCTGAATAAACAGATGTGGTCCCTCTTAAGTATAGGATATTTGTGGTCCTGTTACATCCCTGAGAGACTGGATCTTATGAGACAGTGATCCATGGGGTCTGGATAAACTCTTTAAAGGAGGAGGATGAAGGAGGAGCTTTCTTCCTCTGCTGTCACTGTTTAAGTTGGTGCTTGCTTTCTTTCATTAGACAGAAACCCCATATGGGTAAATACACAGATTAACAAAACAATCAGGCTTCCAAAAGAGAACCACAAGCTGACAATAACTAGATTCTATAGGGGGGTCATGAGGAGGAAGCCCAACCACCTGCAAAGCTCTCTGGGGACCTGAGTTCTGTCTGCTGTAACCTAGCTGGGTCTCTTTTAAAGCCCTGCCCTTACTCTGAGAAATGCCCATGTGTGTATGAGGAGATCCAAGAACAACAATAACTGGAATTATCTGTTTCAGGGTCCTGAATTCCTGACATTTATAAACTTACTTGGCTTCTTTTTAGCTCCTCAAGCACATGGAGCTTAAATTGACAGCAACCTAAGGCCATGCAACAGTGAGCAGTAGGCAAGCAGCAACAAAGACACTTGACTTTTAGAGCAGAGATTAATCTATGTTCTCCTTAGCTGGAAATCACCTCGCTGGCCCATTTTCTATGGCTGTTTTTTCACTGCTCTATTGTCTTTTTCAGAGGATATAAGAGTCTTTCCTCATTACTCTAAGAATTCTTGCAATATATCGATCTGGAGCCACTAGGAATAAACCCTTACTTGAATGAATGCCCGTTCCCCTGGGACAGCAGCAAAGAGAAGGCTTTGTCATATAACAAATTGGAGAATAAAGCCAATTTCTTAACTTCTGATTTAGCACATGTTGGTAGACGGGTGCTCAGTGTTATCTCCCTTCTATAGAGCTTTCATTTGCTTTCAAAACACTTAGTGGTGGAACATGAAAGAAATGAAAATGGAACATATGCAAAAGAAAATGACACTCAGTTAGACATCCCTTCCATGCATTTATTTGCATAATTACTTCACCCCGTTGTGAAATGCCTGCTCAGCAGAGCTTCCCCAAATAAAGAGCAAAACCACCCCTACAAACCTCCCCAGGGAAGAGGAACCGAGCCCGGTCCCATTGGAGAGGTTTGGTTTTCCTCATTAGTTAAAATCCAGCATTTGCTCAAGTTTTCCAAGCACACTTTGAAACCCTTTGCTGTTCCCTTTGGAGGCACGGAGCCAGGGACGCGGCACCTGCACTTCCCAGCAGGCAGAGGAGAGAAGCAACACATAAAACGAGTCTCCTGACTGCTTCCAACATGAAATAGATGGCACGTTATCCTGGATCCCCTTTACACACACACCACAGCTCTGGCCATCTTCTGGGTGCTTTGGCTTCTCCACTGCAACCACCTGCCCAGGACCTTCCTTTTCACCATCTCGGACAGAACTTAACGTACTGAGGAGATGTGCTGGTTTCTGCTGAGATAGAGTTGGTTTCCTGTACCAGCTACCAGGAAGGAAGGGAACTCTATCCCAGCTGAAACCAGGACAACAGTGAGCACATACAGAAACCTCGTCGCTCCAACCCTCAGGATTTCAAATCACTGCCATTTTTCAGAAGATGCACCTAGAATAGAATGGAATCACCAGAAAAAGAGAGGTTTTGAACTGAGCTGTCTCCTGAACACCAGAACTGTTCCTGCTGCTCACCCGGGCTACAGCCACTTGCCCCCAGCTCCAGCATTACACTGGGTGTCCAATGGACAACCCCTGAAGGGACCTGAAGGTACTGTTCAACAGTGACACTTGAACTGACACCATCATACAAGGGCCTGTGGGGACAGGCCAAGGGGAATGGCTTGAACCTGCCCGAGGGGAGACTGAGCTGAGCTCTTAGGCAGAAGCTCTTCCCTGTGAGGGTGCTGAGGCGCTGGCACAGGGTGCCCAGAGAAGCTGTGGCTGCCCCATCCCTGGCAGTGCTCAAGGCCAGGTTGGACACAGGGGCTTGGAGCAAGCTGCTCCAGTGGAAGGGGTCCCTGCCCGTGGCAGGGGCTGGAGCTGGAGGAGCTTTAAGGTCCCTTCCAACACAAACCAGGCTGGGGTTCTGGGATTCTATGATTAAAGCTGAGTGTGAAAATCTGCACTGTAATATTGCCCTAACACCGATGCTTCACAGTCCTCTAATATTCAGTCTCATAAGATGCTTCCTCCTTATGTAGTCCCACAAGTGAAAAAGCATCCTCCTCCTCAGGAAATGTGAGGACCAGTGGTTCCTGTTGTACTGTATAAAGCGTTGTTAATAGCACTGCAGTTTGCTGTAAGCAAATGACTCATCAGAAGCTGCTGCCTGAACACATGAAGAAAGAGATCTACTCTGGTGAGCAGAAAGGATGCGTCCCCTTCTGCTAACCCAGGGTGTCTCTGGTACCAGGAACCAAGGTTGGGGTGTGCAAACTAAGGGGAAACCAAGGGCAGGGCTGTGTCCAAATGATCCATAGAACACTCGTGCCTCTGCACATCTAAGGCTGCAGATCCCAGAAACTGCATTTCCAGTGAGGCTGGGAGTCATTTCTGACCTAACCTGCCTCCAGCAAGACTCATACCTGGTGGTTTGGTGCAGGTATGGATGGAGAATAACATCAGAAAACCTTCAAACCTCTTCTTTACAACCCTGTTACCCAGAAATGTGCTTCTTGCTTGAAACACTGCTTTTCAATCTCTGCTCAAAGCCTCAGCCTTTATTTCTCTTCAGTTCCCTGAGACTGAGCATTTCTGCTGTCCATTTAAACAGGCATCACACCCCTGCGACAGGCTGAAGCCTGACCTGCGATGTGCTAGCTCTGGGGCTCAAATGAACAAGTACTTTCAGCTTCACACAGGTTTGTCCAAATGCTCAGTGCTGCTTTTTACCATTTAGTATTCATTTTACAAACAGGACTATTGCTTATTAAGGCAAACCTTCCTTCACTGACATTTTTGGGGTTCGGGGGGGGGGGTGTTTCCATGCAGGAAAAAAGACCCACAAAAGCATAGAATCAGAGTGGTTTGGGTTGAAGGGAGCTTAAAGCTCCTCCAGCTCCAACCCCTGCCACAGGCAGGGACCCCTTCCACTGGAGCAGCTTGCTCCAAGCCCCTGTGTCCAACCTGGCCTTGAGCACTGCCAGGGATGGGGCAGCCACAGCTTCTCTGGGCACCCTGTGCCAGCGCCTCAGCACCCTCACAGGGAAGAGCTTCTGCCTAAGAGCTCAGCTCAGTCTCCCCTGTTCATGTCATCACTACAGGCCATCAGGTGCTGCAGGTACCTTGGGATCAGTTTAAGTGTGGGTCTGTAGCCGCTGTCTGACCAGGGCTGGGAGCTGCTTTGCGTTCAGACCCACATTTCATTTTCAGTGTCAGTACTAGAGCTAACAAGCAGGTTTGAACAGCTGAGAAACACCCTACTGCCCATAAGATAAAGGGGCTGCATGGTGAGGCACCCCTCTGCATGGCATGTATTAAATACAGGAGAGCCTGTGTGAGCACAGAAAAGCACCAGTTCATTGTGAGGCCAGGGAGCACTGGGGCAGGCTGCCCAGGGAGGCTGTGGGATGCCAGCCTTGGAGATGCTCAGCTCCCCTGGACCTGCTGGGATCCCCAGCCATGGGGTCTGCATCAATGCGAGCACTGACATTGGGCTTACACAGGAGGGTCCCCTTCCAAGGCAAACGCAGGTAACCCTGTGAGTGCAGCATCTGATTGAGAAACAAACCCACGGAGGGCTCGAGCTGGAGGAAACATTCCCACTTTAATTACCCCCAAAATGGGGCAGTCACACTCCCACTGACGTGCTTTTTTCAGCTCTTTTATCAACCCCAGTTAGTCACCTATTTTTGTCATCAGGATGTACAAGCAACACTGGAGGTGCAAAGTGGATGGGCAGGGATGTATAATTTATACAACAACAAGGAAGATAAAAAGGGAGTGCTCAAAGCAAGGAGAAACCAGGCTGTGCTCCTCTCACCAACCACCTTTTCCATCCCCCCCTCCCCGTGTGTAACAGAGGTCCTGCATCTTCTGTAATAAATAGAAGATGGGGAAGGAGAAAGATGGAGCTGTCATTTCAGTGCACTGCAGAACTGGGACTGCAGGGGGGGAGAGGGCTCTGCGTGGAGAGAGATAAAGTCAGAATGAAGCACAGCCTGGCATCTCGATGAGCCGTTCCCTTTGCTCAGCCTGGAAAAGGGATCAGCAGGAAGGGAGGAACTGAAACTCTTGTGATGTTTGTTGTGAAGCTGATGGAAGAGGTGACAAAAATATTTGTGTGATGTTAAAAGGAGGAGCCCTGGCAAGCTGCTGCTGACTGACAGCACACCCTGAGCGAGCTGCACTGATGATACATGAGGACAGCACTGCCCCACAAAGGGCTGCATTACACTGTTCTGTGCACCCGCGGCATTTGGGTTCTGTACTGAGAGCTGTTTGCCCATCTCCTCAGCAATGTGAGACCTCTCTCGAGCTCAGGGCTAACAGCGCATTGGGTTGTGCTGGAGACACAAGGAAATGTTGTTTCAGCTCCTCAGACATGTCAGAAGCAATATAAGATCCAACTATCGCTGCGTGGTGTCACTTCCATCACTCAGAGATGACCTCAGAGCACTGCGTGCTGAGGCTCGTGCCAGCACAGGCATGGGAATGGAAAGGAGATGCTCAACAGCAGCAGCGGTGAGCAGAGACTCATGGAATCCTGGAATGGTTTGGGTTAGAAGGGACCTTAAAGCTCCTCCAGCTCCAACCCCTGCCACAGGCAGGGACCCCTTCCACTGGAGCAGCTTGCTCCAAGCCCCTGTGTCCAACCTGGCCTTGAGCACTGCCAGGGATGGGGCAGCCACAGCTTCTCTGGGCACCCTGTGCCAGCGCCTCAGCACCCTCACAGGGAAGAGCTTCTGCCTAAGAGCTCAGCTCAGTCTCCCCTCGGGCAGGTTTGATCCATTCCCCTTGCCCTGTCCCTACATCCCTTGTCCCAAGCTCCTCTCCAGGTTTCCTGCAGCCCCTTTAGGCACTGGAAGTCTTCAGCCTTGATGTCCTGATGGAGCCAAAGCTCAGGGGTTATCCTCATAGCTCAGGATCAAACACTGAGACACCTCAAGGCCAGGTTGGACACAGGGGCTTGGAGCAAGCTGCTCCAGTGGAAGGGGTCCCTGCCCGTGGCAGGGGCTGGAGCTGGAGGAGCTTTAAGGCCCCTTCCAATGCAAACCAGGCTGGGACCCTCAGGATGTTTTTTCCATCACTCAGGCAGGGTTATCCCCCCCGAGGCACTCTCTGCCTGAGTCACCTCTCCCACTTTTCACAAGTGCCAGGATGGAGGGACACTGTGAACAGCAGTGCCTTGCAGCTGATACACCGACATGCACCAGCCTTTAACCCACCTGCTGCGGGCCCACAAAGCAACAGGAAGCTGTCTTCCAGGCAAGCAGTCCTCTGACTGCTGGGAGACTTCTGGTTTAAGGAATGGTCAGCAGGAGATGGGTGAATTTTCCCTGGCACAGTGCAAGCCTCACCGGTGCCATGGAGGCTTGAACAGCATCAAAGAGAAGGCTGCGGGGAGACCTCAGAGCAGCCTTCCAGTATCTGAAGGGGGCCTATAGGGATGCTGGGGAGGGACTCTTCATTAGGGACTGTAGTGACAGGACAAGGGGTAATGGGTTAAAACTGAAACAGGGGAAGTTTAGATTGGATCTAAGGAGGAAATTCTTTCCTGTTAGGGTGGTGAGGCACTGGAATGGGTTGCCCAGGGAGGCTGTGAATGCTCCATCCCTGGCAGTGTTCAAGGCCAGGTTGGACGAGGCCTTGGGTGCAATGGTTTAGTGTGAGGTGTCCCTGCCCATGGCAGGGGGGTTGGAACTCGATGATCTTAAGGTCCTTTCCAACCCGAACTATTCTATGATTCTATGACCATGATCATGCTGATCATGAGCCTGCACCACCTCTGCAGCCACATAAATCCTTATTTCAGTAAAGAAACCTGTTCCTGATGCCCTTCCCCAGCCCTGGTTGGTGACTGAGCCAGGCCTGAGCCCATCACCTCTGCACTCCTTCAGCCCTCTCTTATCGTTTTCTCTTAGTTCAGCCCACACCAGCATTTCAGTTAATAACTGAGATTAGGAACCCATATTCCCTGCATATACAGTGTTCTCACCAGTGCCTGTTTTCAACACCTTCTGCCCTGTTTCAGGTGTCCTTGCACTCCTCTCCCGGTTTGCTGAAGCCTTCTCTGCGGATCCCATTAGACTCAGAAGCCACGAGCACCAGTTGCATGCTTCAACTGTGCCTCACTTGAGTCCCGCACCTCAGATTCTAACCATGAACCCCCTGAAGCTGAAATTGATTTTTTTAAGTTATAAATCACACAAAACATGGGTTCAATTGGATGGGCAAGAGAACATTTGCAATGATGACCGAAATAAATAGTGTTTATAAGTAACCTCCCTGTACAAGCAATGCCTTTGAAGCAAATAGGCTGAATGGAATAACATGAACAAAAAGCATTTCTATATTTATTTCTTCATTTCTATCATTTCCAATGTGAAGAAGGGATTATTTTACTTCTGATCTCATAAAATCCAGGTGGGGAGAGGCTTTGTGACTTGTTCCATACCACACACAGTTAACAGCAGCCTGGAACTGAGCAGAACTGCAGTTCTCCCCCTGCAAGACTTGTCCTTCCCCTACTATTAGGTTTCTGCTATGGAAATTGGAGCCCCACCTTCATGAACAAAAAGCTGTTACCAAATCAGTGAAGTCTGCCTCTGGTTCCTGAGGAGAACAAGAGCCCTGGTCTTCAGATGCTGCTCTGGGGGAGGTCACAGCAAAGGCTGAAAACAACAGTTTGTGAAGTACAGAAGCAGATGCAATGGGGTGATGTGAAAAGACAGAATGCTATCATTAACGGGATAGGGAAAGCAGGAATACATCCTGGAGAGGTGGGAATTCCTCTTACCCACTGTGAACATGGCTCTGGAGCCATCTCCTCCATGGTCTTCCCAGAACAGGGGTTAGTGCCTGGCTGTCCATGCTGGGTGCTCCTGGGTGCCTGCAGTACCTGTAAAAGAATAAAACCATCCTTCCCCAAGTAAAATAATTAAGAGCTGTTAATTACCCATTGCAACGATCCATCCTGGCCACCCCTGAGGTTAACTGCACTCAACACTGATGCGATTACACTGAGCAGGGTCAGGAGCCTCAGGGCACCAGTGTTTGAGGAATTACATTAGGAGAAAGGAGAAAGAGGAAATCCTGCTCCCTTTGAAACTGCATCCCACAGCCTGGCTGCACGATGAGCTCTGGAAAGGTGCAGTGGTATGTATATGTATTTATACATATATATGTATTCTATATATATATACACATATATATAATATACATATATACATATACATACAGCTATGTGTATATATACATATAAATGCAATATCTATATGTATATATACAAGTGTATATGTGCATGCATCTAAATATATATACATATATATGTATATATACACACATATATATGTGTATGTAGACACTGATTTTTTATATATATGTCTATATATTCTGTATGTATACATAATTAATATAACTCCGAGTATATATATTCTGTATGTATCTATCTCGTTCTGTATACAGTATAATTCTGTATATAGGATTATAACAACTATACATCAACAGATACATGCTCCGCTTTGGTCTAATCATAGGCAGGGGGTACTGCTCAGTATTCCCAACACAGAGGTACCAAACAGGCGGACAACAGCTCCGAGCTTTGCTCTGGGTTTCCCTTTGCAGGTGGGAGACATGAATATTCCAGCTGGGCTCCCCTGGGCGCTGCAGGACATCGCTGACAGGGATGTACCCGACTTGGCCATTCTCACCCCGTGTCTGCACATCTGGCACAACCACGCCTGGAGCTGCCACATCCCCGCACACCCCTCATTCACACCGCTTTAGTCATGACTTTAATCATAGAATCATAGAATAGTTAGGGTTGGAAAGGACCTTAAGATCATCCAGTTCCAACCCCCCTGCCATGGGCAGGGACACCTCACACTAAACCATGGCACCCAAGGCCTCGTCCAACCTGGCCTTGAACACTGCCAGGGATGGAGCATTCACAGCCTCCCTGGGCAACCCATTCAAGTGCCTCACCACCCTAACAGGAAAGAATTTCCTCCTTATATCCAATCTAAACTTCCCCTGTTTCAGTTTTAACCCATTACCCTTTGTCCTGTCACTACAGTCCCTAATGAAGAGTCCCTCCCCAGTATCCCTATAGGCCCCCTTCAGATACTGGAAGGCTGCTGTGAGGTCTCCCCGCAGCCTTCTCTTCTCCAGGCTGAACAACCCCAACTTTCTCAGCCTATCTCCATACAGGAGGTGCTCCAGTCCCCTCACCATCCTCATGGCCTCCTCTGGACTTGTTCCAACAGCTCCATGTCCTTTTTATGTTGAGGACACCAGAACTGTACACAATGCTCCAAACTGACAAATACCCCATTTCTGAGGCTGATGACGCAAAGCTCCTCAGAGAAGGGAACCCCTTTCCATCCGCACCCGAGCCTTTGTTACACAGAACAGTGTGACCGCAGCACTTACCCCTTTCACTCACCTGTAAAGCAGCGCAGGGCCCAGATGTCAGTGACAGCTCTGCCGGGGCCGGAGCCCGGCCATGCTGCCCCGAGGTCAGCTGGAGGCTGGCAGTGGAGCTGAGCGAAACCATGCTTCTGGTTCATGGGCTCCAGTTCGTTTCCCACAGCGGGTCCGAGCAGGCACGGGCAGCCCCGCACTGTCTGCAAGGCCACGTCGGGCCAGCAACAGACACCCCTGGCACTGGAACATCCATCTGCTCCCATGGAGGAAAGCTCGGTTTTGCCGCAGCTCCCAGGTAAGGTCCTGCGAGCTCTGAAGCACCAAAACCAGACAAAGAACACACTTGGAGAAGGATCCCAAAGCAGATCTGGCTGCTCACAGCACCCACAGAGCTGGGATGCAGAGGAATGGCTTGAACCTGCCCGAGGGGAGACTGAGCTGAGCTCTTAGGCAGAAGCTCTTCCCTGTGAGGGTGCTGAGGCGCTGGCACAGGGTGCCCAGAGAAGCTGTGGCTGCCCCATCCCTGGCAGTGCTCAAGGCCAGGTTGGACACAGGGGCTTGGAGCAAGCTGCTCCAGTGGAAGGGGTCCCTGCCCATGGAAGGGGTTGGAGCTGGATGAGTTTTAAGCTCCCTTCCAGCACAAACCATTCTACACTCCTTGATGCTGACCTACCCTTGTCTGGAAGGGAAAACTAACCCAAGCAGCTCTGGTTGCACAAAGCATATTAGCCCTCAGGAACCAATTAGGTTCTTCATTACTGATGAAAAGAATAAGAAGAGAAAGTTCCATAGTAATCAAGGCAGTGAAGAAGGCCCTAGTTCACTAATTCAGCCGGCTGTTACAAGTGAGATCTTGCCTAGATTGTGATTTATGAAGGATGGCTCTTATAAATTTGAAATACTTCTTCAAAGAAAAATTAAACTCAAGACCTAACAGGAAATGTAACCACCATTTGTCTCATCTGCAGTGACCAGATGGAACAATTACTTTGCTATTTAGGCAATTCTGAACATTTTGGACATTTCCATTCCAACACTGGTCTTCAAAGGTCAAGCAAGTATATCATAATAACAGTAACAACTCTTCCTTGTGGGTAAAGACAGCGAGTGGACCTCAGCTGTCTTGTACAGTCTCTTCCTTACTGTTGTTAAGACGAGACGACAGCACATGCCTCTTTCCAGACAGTTTTCTTATACAAATTAAATATTGCTGCCCACAGTTTGAACATACTCAAACTGAGACACAGAGAGAAGGAAATAAGTTATCCCCGATGCCAGTGAGTCCATGGCAAGCAAATTCCTTTATATCATGTTTACATCATCCCACCCAACACCATTTCTGTGCTCAGCAACATCTATATATTGGCACATAAGAGAACATAACACTGAGGTCATCACAGCTAGGAATGGTTACAGTACCTGCGGATTCACTGAACAAACCTACCACATCATGTGGAGGGATGCTGCAAACTCCTCTAACCAGCATACTTCAGCTCTTCATTCACTTTAGATTACTAAAGCATGCTGAGATAGTGTTTTTATAGTTAATTCCTGTTGCAAAGACACATTATTACACTTTGGCTCTACCAAACACAACAAAATACAACAATTTGCTGTTCTCAAAATACCAAAAGTTTTATCTTGAAATAAAAGATTGAATTTTCAAGTGAAATAACACACATTAGTGCAAAACAATATAGAGCATCAGATGTCAGCACTCTCATTGTGTTAGACTGAGAGGTGATGTCAATGGGGCATCAAATGCAAGCGCCTGCTCTTGATGCTCATTAGAATTACTGAGCAAAGCCACCCCAACAGCATCTCAATCACCACCAGATCTCCCTTGCATCCCTGCCCACAGAAAACAAGGCTGGGCTCCCCCTGGTACCTGTGGTGAAGCACAGTGACCAGACACAAGAAGAATTATCCATGAACTAGCCTGGAGCAAACAGGCATGGCAAGCCTCCAACGCCTGAAGGACAGTGAATAAGGAATAATCCTGGTGGGTCTGTGCCTTGGTGTGTGCAAGCTGCAGACTGAAACCACAAGAGAACCCTTGCAAGGAACTGTCTGCATCGGTTGCTGCTGGCAAAGATAGATGGCTGTGATAACCATGGTGAATTGAGGCTGAAATTATGAATACATGAGGTTTTATGTGAGACAACAAACGTGTCACTGCTTACACACGGCTCAAGGAGCACTGCTGTACTCCTTCAAATCACCCGCAGCTCCACAAATGGGTCCTTCATGCACCTCTGCCTCTTGGTAACGTTTTGCCCAATGCAAATGCTTTTGCACCTGAAGAGCCCCCAGAATTCCACACTGGAATCTGGTTTGGAGCCAAACATTATTGAGAAGTATTTGAACCCCTTCTCTTGTTTGGCAAAGCCATTCTCCAGGAAAAAAACACAGTATTTGGCAAAACTTTTCAATCCTCCTCTGCAAGATGTCCCTGCTGAGGCTGCAGAGCTGAACACGAGTACAACCGTGGGGAGATTTGTTTCTGACTTCCTAAACGTGTACACAGCTGAGGAAGAAATTGCAGTGCTTGCTGACACGGGAGCTGGAGCCACGGTTTACATGCAAATACAGCCTGGATACTGTCGGACAATACCAATGCAGCCCTGGACTGAGGAAAGTAGATAAACACGGATCAGCGTGATGCGATAGTCCTCCTTCAGCACAGGTCTGTTGTGCTCTGTGGCTCCTCACTGGTGACCTAGAGGGTTAAAGCACTGCCCGGGTCCACCATGGGCACTGCATTGGGCCTCTCTGCACTGCTTTATGTGTCTTTACTGAACAGAGTCCTGAAATTCATCAATACCCAGGAGACAGGTATCCTTCACACCTGACAGCCATCTCTTTGCTACTTTACCACTGCCTTCTCACTGTAATTACCTGGCAGGGACCAACTTGGGAACCAGCATTTATGATGTTTTGCCTTCACGTTGCTCAATCCTCCCGTGCTTAAAACCAGAGCCGCCCTCTTCTCCCCAGTTAGAGGAATGAGCATCAGCTTAGAAGCAGCAGAAGTTATCCCCCGCTGCCTTGCAAGGACAACACAGCCCAAGACCACCATTGACTCCGAGCAATCTACAAATGAGTGTGCTGTGTCCCCAGCCAGAGAGGTGATGCAAGGTACAGGTGTGTGCTGGGGTACTGACACTGGCACACTGCACAGCCAAAGCAACACCTGTGTGCTTCTTAAGTTGGTCTTTAACACTGTTTGTGTCATCTGTGGTCAGTAGAAGTCTCCCTCTGCTATGCAAGACACAGACACTTCGTCACCCGGCTTCTGGCTATATGAATCTTCATACAATCACAGAGTGGGATTCCAGTGTTCTGTGACTGGGGTTTTCCACCAGCAGGGTGCCAGGAACGCTTGGACTCAGCATGGAGTCTGGAAGTTAAGACAGAGATGTGGGTTATTCTGTTTATCCAAAGCACTGATGTATTCCTGCACGATAAACAGCTCCTGGAAAGCGCTACTGTTTGTCTTTCTTGCCATTTATCAGAAGAGAATAGTTTACTGTTCTGGTAGAAGGCACAGGTAAGTATCTCTTCAGGAGGAAGGAAAATAAGCTTAGTGCTAAGGCAAATAGAAAGTATTGATCTACCTTCAGGTACTGCAGCTGAAAATCTCTTGCAAAATGTATCTTCACTTACCCTACAGAGCAGTGCCCTTTGTCTTTCACCGACTGATGCTCTGTAGTGGGAAGTTTAACCTTGAACACAGCAAAGGGGAAAAAGCCAGCAACAAACAAAACCTTACCTGAACATCAACTAAACTGCCACCACAGAGTATTCAGGCACCACAAAGATACAGCTGGAGTGAGATTCCTCTGTCCCTGCTGGTGTGGGACCCTGGCCCCACAGGCTCCCCCAAGTAATAGAACCATAGAATCACAGAGTGGTTTGTGTTGAAGGGACCTCAAAGCTCCTCCAGCTCCAACCCCTGCCACAGGCAGGGACCCCTTCCACTGGTGCAGCTTGCTCCAAGCCCCTGTGTCCAACCTGGCCTTGAGCACTGCCAGGGATGGGGCAGCCACAGCTTCTCTGGGCACCCTGTGCCAGCGCCTCAGCACCCTCACAGGGAAGAGCTTCTGCCTAAGAGCTCAGCTCAGTCTCCCCTCGGGCAGGTTCAAGCCATTCCCCTTGGCCTGTCCCTACAGGCCCTTGTCCCAAGCCCCTCTCCAGGTTTCCTGCAGCCATTTTAGGCACTGGAGCTGCTCTCAGGTCTCCCCTTCAGGAGCCTTCTCTTCTCCAGGCTGCCCCAGCCCAGCTCTCTCAGCCTGGTTCCTTTGCCTGTCTTGGTGAGACAATGCCATGAGCCTCCAACTCATCTAGAATTTAGCCAAGATGAAACTGGAAGGAAAATGAAGGCATTTGAACACACTGGCTGTGCTGGCAGCAGCAGCATCTCTCCAACGCGCCCCAACACCTTGTCCTGTGGGGGATGGAGATGGCCGAAGCTCTGCAGAGCCACATGTGACACACACAGGGCAGTGACCAAAGGAAACCAGAGCGGCACAATCACAGCCCTGCAACCTCAGCTCCTACTTAAGCAAATTTTCCATCAGAGCCCAAAGCAGGCAATCAACTCCAATTTAAACCCACGCTTGACAAGCTTCCTGTTTATTACAGAGCTCCTGATCTGGGATGGGATTTTCAGGCCAGCTTCTTTGTGTCTCCTCTCTGCTTTTATTACGAGTAAGCCTGTGCCATAATGTTATTTTTCCTACTCTCCTGCCACCGACAGCACATCCATCATTCTTCATAATTGCATCTAACAAATATCGATTTTGTCTCCAAAAGAGTATAAACAGAAATATTAAAGTGCTTTTGCAGAAGGCAGAAACACTGGTGGAAAGCACACTGAAACAGAGCGAGGAGGATGAAGCCCACGTCTTGTTGTGACAGAGCATATGGCTGCCAAAGAGCACTACCGATTTACACTGGCTTGAGAAGGGATTGGGCTGAATTGGGCAACCAAGCTCTGTGCCAAGAAGATGCTGTTGGTACAAGTGGAAGCTTCAGCCCATTCAGTCTCCAGCATAATTGTGTCCAATCATTTTCCCAGCACTCCCTAAATGGGAGGAAATAACTGAAGTTTAGACTCAGAAAACTATTAGGGCTGATTAAATGCATTGCTGGGCTGCATCTGCTGTGAGGCTGCTGCTGGGCACTGACCAGGCTGCCCAGTACAGAGGCAGTGTTCCCGGAAAGGGCATCTTGTCCCGGCAAAGAGGCATCCTGGAGGCACTCGGCATCCCACACATCTCCACAGCCACCACCCTGCTATGATACTGCTGCTGCCCTCTCATTCTTCCTTAGGCTCTAAACTTGTGCCTTTAGGTTGATGTTTGCTTCAGTATCTGCATATCACAGTATCACAGTATCACAGTATGTTAGAGATTGGAAGGGACCTCAAAAGATCATCTAGTCCAATCCCCCTGCCGGAGCAGGAACACCTAGATAAGGTTACACAGGAACGTGTCCAGGCGGGTTTTGAATGTCTCCAAAGAAGGAGATTCCACAACCTCCCTGGGCAGCCTGGTCCAGTGTTCTGTCACCCTCACTGAGAAGAAGTTTCTTCTCAGGTTTACGTGGAACCTCTTGTGCTCCAATTTGTACCCATTGCCCCTTGTCCTTTCATTGTTTGCCACTGAGAAGAGCCTGGCTCCATCCTCGTGACACTCCCCCTTTATATATTTATATACACTAATAAGGTCACCCCTTAATCTCCTCTTCTCCAAACTATAGAGACCCAGCTCCCTCAGTCTTTCCTCATAAGGGAGATGCTCCACTCCCTTAATCATCTTAGTTGCCCTGCACTGGACTCTCTCCAGCAGGTCCCTGTCCTTTTAAACTGAGGGGCCCAGAACTGGACACATATTCCAGATGAGGTCTACCAGGGCAGAGTAGAGGGGAAGGAGGACCTCTCTACCTACTAACCACCCCCCTTCTAATACTCCCAGGATGCCATTGGCCTTCTTGGCCACAAGGGCACAGTGTCGGCTCATGGTCACCCTGTCGTCCACCAGGACCCCCAGGTCCCTCTCCCCTACACTGCTCTCTAACAGGTCGTTCCCAACCTATACTGGAACCTGGGGTTGTTCCTGCCCAGATGCAGGACTCTACACTTTCCCTTGTTATATTTCATCAAGTTATTCCCCGCCCAGCTCTCCAGCCTGTCCAGGTCCCTCTGGATGGCAGCACAGCCTTCTGGCGTGTCGCCCCTCCCAGTGTCATCAGCAAACTTGCTGATAGTACACTCAATTCCCTCATCTAAATCGTTGATGAATATATTAAATATACTGGTCCCAGTACCGACCCTTGAGGCACTCCACTAGATACAGGCCTCCAACTAGACTCCGCCCCATAGACTACAACTCTCTGGCTTCTCTCCTTCAGCCAGTTCACAGTCCACCTCACTACCGATATCCAGACCACACTTCCTCAATTTAGCGCAGGATGCTGTGGGAGACCGTGTCAAAGCTTTGCTGAAGTCAGGTAGACCACATCACCGCTCTCCATCATCCATCCACCGGTTATTTCTCATAAAAGGCTAAGATTGGTCAAGCAGACTTTTGGTGGTGTGTTTTTTTGAGGGCTCTAGCAGCTCTGCTCTGGAGACAGGCTGAGAGAGTTTGGGCACTGGTGGGCAGCTCAGCGCTGCACGGACACACCGTGGTTTTCCAGTGTCAGATGCATAGGGTCCAACAGCACTCTGTGTTTATGCTCACTTTGTGCCTGATTAACCACAAAATCTCTTGTTAAAATAGATTAATTAATCCTGGAAGGCTTATAAATAACTTCTTTATTCTTTGTTTCACAAAACCCACCTCTCAAGTGATGGAGGTAACCCGAACAGTGGAGATGATGGGGTGACATCCCCCCAAACTGGTTGCCAGGCTCAGCTCCTGACTGAAAAGTGGGTATCAGGTTGGGTTAAAAGGGTGCTTTTTAATGGAGGAATATCAGTATTTCTTTTACTTGGGTACTCAAGGTCCCATTATTCAGCACTTCCCCTGTGCAGTTTGGAGGTGAAGGTGCAAGAAAACAGACAATAAAGCATTTGCTGCCCTCAGCCCTGCAGGAACAGCATCCACGGGGCTGTGTGCAGCCCGAGCTGTGTCTGTGCTGCAGCCCCTCCAGCTCCTCCGTCCCCAGCTGAAGGGGCTGCAGCTATCTGGTTCCCTCAGTGTCCTCACCAGCAGCAGTCCTGGGCTTTTCTGGGAAGAGGATGTGCTCAGGAATGTGATATCCCCCCACCCCTGCCTGGCTTCCTCCCAGTGACCTTCACTGACTCAGGAGCTGCTGTGTCAGACAGTGATCAGCTTTCAAATGCTGTTTGCTCAGAGTAACTTTTGTCTTTTGACTGACTTCTGTTGAATTCCTTGTTTAACCTTCTGTTAATGTGCATTTGTTTCGTGGTGAGAATCTCATTCTAACATTCACATTTAGTTATTATTACCTTACTGTATTCGGATTCGTAGAATCACAGGATGGTTTCTGTGGGAAGGGACCTTAAAGCTCACCCAGCTCCAACCCCTGCCATGGGCAGGGACCCCTTCCACTGGAGCAGCTTGCTCCAATCCCCATCCAACCTGGCCTTGAACAGTGGCTTTGTGATCATCACTGCCTTCCCCATAACACAATTCACACGTCCTCACTCCCTTACCCCAAATGCTGTTCTGAGGAGAACTGGATACTTGTGAAGAATCAGGAAGGAGAGTAGCAGAAACCCCGATTTTAACTAACACTATATGTCAAATACAGAAGTGGGTCCCTGAGTCTCCACCTATATCATTTGAGGTATCCATCACTTTTAAGAGCCTTTATTCCCTTCAGGTATCATCTACTGCTTTTTTAAATGACACTTGTCCATAACGAACATAAACCAGAGCTACTGCCCAGGTTAATGGTAATGTCTTCACATTGGTGAAGAGCATCAATAACAACTCTCTAACGTGTACAGCTGTAGAGGCATTAAGCAGTTACCACAACCCTGTTTGTCACTAACCACAGTAATTAAATGTACAGCTGACACTTACTATAGCAAATGCAATACCTGGTTATGTGTAAAGGCAGAACTTGGAGCAAGCAGTCTGCTAGGGAAGTGCTACCAGCCCTGTTTGCCCTGTTCAGGTGCTGCACACGGATCCTTTGGCAGCTCTTTCAGCTGGAACCTCTCCCCTTCACAGCCAGTGTCACAACAAAGCAGTTCTCTGCTGCCTGCTCTGGGTGAGCTGCTCTGGAGCCACCAAAAGCTTCATCAATTGGGTGATGGTTCCCCTGCTGCAGCACCTTTCCTTCAAATCCCTGCCTGTGCACTGCTTCAGCTGTGCTTTAAACAGATACAGGACAGAGCATCAGAGGCAGTGCACAAGCAAGGGGAAAATCCCACACAACCCTTTGAGAGACACCTTTGCTCTGCAGTCTGGCAGCACTGAAACACACGGAGCATCCCTGACCCCTGCAGTTGGTGTTCAGGGCATCAGCACCTCATAAATTGCATAGGATTATAAGCAGCAGATAGCACACCCCAGAGCTGGAGGTCCCCATCACTGGGGGGGGTGGGAGGGGGGGGGTGATGTCTGGGACAGTCTAATTTCCCTGTTTCATTTCCATATCCCTCTCAGAGACATGGCAATGAACCATTAGTTATGGCACAGCACCAGTGCAGGCTCTGCACCAAGCCCCTGGTTTGGCTGCTGACACAGCCCTACCTGCAGCCTCTGCTGCTGCCATCCCTCACGTAC
Organism: Neopsephotus bourkii; assembly: GCF_033783945.1. Classification (NCBI taxonomy): domain Eukaryota; kingdom Metazoa; phylum Chordata; class Aves; order Psittaciformes; family Psittacidae; genus Neopsephotus; species Neopsephotus bourkii. The sequence continues at coordinate 815,428 of NW_026902209.1, read as the reverse complement.
AGATCCATCCCAGAAGGCTCCTCAGTGTTTCTCCCCGGTTACCCTCTACATCGTTAAGAAAATACTAATATAATGTGTCTCTCTGGGATGTGCTAACTCAGCGCCAGCACTGCTTAATGCTCTATGACCTTAAGTGATAAAGAAGAGTTTAAGTGGTAATGCAGGGTTAAAACTCCACATCTAGCATAAACCAAAGGGCTGTTTCTTGTTTCTGTGCTAAAAGAGAGCCAGGAGTGAATGTATGTATTTTTCTGGGTACAAAGTCTCCCCAGGTTCATTTTCCTTATCCAATACCTCTGCTTCAGCACCCCCAACCTCTCGCTCTCTCCTCTGATTTGTCTCTTGCATTTCCTCTCCTGTTCCGCTCCCAGTTCTTTCTTAATTCCTCCTATGGAAGCATTCACAGTTGCAGAAAGTCAGGTCCTCATCTGCCCATCAGAGAACAGTTTCCAGTTCCAATGTGTGACACTGAAAGGAAAAAAGCTGCTTTCACAATCTATATTAAAGCTTTTATCCCATTAATATTTCATTACAGACACATGGGAGAGCCAAGTCATTCCTGGGTAGTTTCACCCTAAACAGCTGAAGCCAGCTCCTTCAGCTCAAATTCTCCGTTTTTAATAAGAAGTCTTTGCAAGTTACTAATTAGAACAATCATTTCAGGCACTGGTTTTGCCTCAATTGGATTGTTCCTCTTATTGCTTTTTGCAGAGTGATGAACAAATATTAAAACCATTCCAGCTCCCTGGCACTTGCTCTGCCTGAGCAGGGCTTTGGAAAAGGCAATCTGCCCGTGGTCACCAAGCTTACAAACTGCAGACAGGCTCTGCTCTTTATTACAAAGCTGATAATGAGTTTTGATAATGAAGCTGAGCAGGGGGAACTGGACAGGGATTTTCGTCTCACTGGAGCAGCGGGTACCAACACCCAGAGCCAGGGATGCCCACAGCCACCCCAGCACTCAGCACTGCACCTGGGTGAGCAGCAAACCCAGGTTCACACATCATGGAAACATCCCCATTATTGCCTGTCTATGTTCCCATTACTAGCAACTCCTTCTTCCCAAAGGAAACAAATTGCAGCTACAGGTTTACAGTGTATGTGCCAAAACCTGGAGGTACCGTATCTGCCTGTGTGTTGTTACAGGACTGCAGGAAGGAGGGGGAAACAGCTTCATCCAAGGTGTTTCCCTAGGAATGCTTCGTGAGCACAGTCTCCACTTACACCAATTTGGGTTTTTCTCAGCAAGAAGCAGAGTCCCTTTTGAGGAAATGTCCTGCAAAGGAACAGTTAAACCTCCCAAGCGATGCACTAAGGTGCTAGTGGAAACAAAGGAGGTATTGAAGGGGCAGGATGGCAAACCAGGAAAGGGAACATCACAGAATCCCAGCCTGGTTTCTGTTGGAAGAGACCTTAAAGCCCCTCCAGCTCCAACCCCTGCCACAGGCAGGGACCCCTTCCACTGGAGCAGCTTGCTCCAAGCCCCTGTGTCCAACCTGGCCTTGAGCACTGCCAGGGATGGGGCAGCCACAGCTTCTCTGGGCACCCTGTGCCAGCGCCTCAGCACCCTCACAGGGAAGAGCTTCTGCCTAAGAGCTCAGCTCAGTCTCCCCTCGGGCAGGTTCAAGCCATTCCCCTTGGCCTGTCCCTACAGGCCCTTGTCCCAAGCCCCTCTCCAGGTTTCCTGCAGCCCCTTTATGCACTGGAGCTGCTCTCAGGTCTCCCCTTCAGGAGCCTTCTCTTCTCCAGGCTGCCCCAGCTCAGCTCTCTCAGCCTGGCTCCAGAGCAGAGCTGCTCCAGCCCTCGCAGCAGCTCCATGGCCTCCTCTGGCCTCGCTCCAACAGCTCCACGTCCCTCTGGTCCTGCTGCCCCAGAGCTGGATCAGGGCTGCAGGGGGGTCTCCCCAGAGCTCAGCAGAGGGACAGGATCCCCTGCCTACCTGGTGGCCATCAGCTGCTGAGCTGTTCTGCCATTAGATCTATTACTTACATTTGTAACAGCAATGCATTTCCCAGGAAGAGCTGTCTGCACACTGTGCCAGGAATGCTCCACAGACCTCAGAGTTGGCGAGACAAATACTTTGGGACAAGACATTCACAGCAAATTGATTCATCCAGTCAATACTTAGCGTTGAAGGGTCAATCACCAGTGCATGGCCTGTCGCTATTAAGAATAAGCCCAATGCTAAACTCATCATTCAGTTCAGTTTCTCCTGGAGCAACAAGTCCTCCATATCGCTGCAGACCAGACACTTCCCATTCAATAGTTAATTACTGGAGTAAGCACCCAATTTATTGCAGCCAGCTTGGAAGAAAAATGCTGAACTGACGCAGTTTAAGTGAGATTAACACAGGGCTACCTACAGCTACCTGCACAGACCTGCGGAACAGAGACGTTCTCCATAACAGCCTCCAAGAGAAGAAATGGAGGGTCAAATCCCCAATAATTTGGAGCTGGACTAGATGACCTTTGAAGGTCCCTTCCAACCCAAACTATTCATAGAGTCATAGAATAGTTAGGGTTGGAAAGGACCTTAAGATCACCCAGTTCCAACCCCCCTGCCATGGGCAGGAACACCTCGCCCTAAACCATCTCACCCAAGGCCTCGTCCAACCTGGCCTTGAACACTGCCAGGGATGGAGCATTCACAGCCTCCCTGGGCAACCCATTCCAGTGCCTCACCACCCTGACAGGAAAGAATTTTCTCCTTATATCCAATCTAAACTTCCCCTGTTTCAGTTTTAACCCATTACCCCTTGTCCTATCACTACAGTCCCTAATGAAGTCTTAATCCTCTCAAGACCTCCTGGAGAGAGGCTTTGGACAAGGGCCTGTAGGGACAGGACAAGAGGGAATGGCTTTAACCTGACATTGTGGGCACTCGGCAAGTCATTGCCACGTATCAATGTAATGACTGTACTTTTATTTTTGCTTTAATTTCATATCCACATTGGGAAGGGTTATGCTTTGGAATGCAGCTTCTCAAGACAGCATTTGAGTATGTTATGGTAATCTTCATTCTAATGTCTCCATGTGAGCAAATGTCCTCACAACTGGCTGAATATGGCAAATTGCAGGTTGGAGTCACCTCCCAGCATGAGCTGGGTTAACCCAGGCACCATCACCTGGAAGCTGGTGGCAGGAGCTGCAGAACATACCGTTATCCTGTGGGATGAGCCTCCCTCATTCAGGTCACACAAGGAAAAAAGGAGACATGGCAGGTGTCAAGAAGAGAAAAGGTATCTGAGTGCAAGATGTCCTAGGGATCTGTCATCTGTCCTCTCTGTGGTGCCTTTTGGTCCTGTAGTCATTAATCCATCACTTCTCTCACTGAATTAGAAGATAGCAATCACATATTCCTCCTTACTGAGTACGAAAATGAATCCTTAACCTTTAACTTCTGATGGAGCGTTTCCATACAAACCCCTTTTCCTCTATTAGCATTCTACCCACTGCCTCGGAGGGTGTGAGCACTTGAAAATGGGTTCAGAGACATTTCCCCGTGTTTTACACATTCTCCACTTTAAAGAAAGATGAGGAAGCGTGACCTGGAGAAGCCACTCCATTATGATAAATCTCCGTGATATCATAACCATTAAATACAAATTCCTGCTTGGGCCTGTTTTCCTTCATGTGTGGAAGCCGCTACCGAGAGCTCCCGAAAGTTTAAACAGTTTTCATTAGAAAACGCGGTGATACAAGGCTGGCATCACAGGAACAATAGTGCCACCAAGTGGCTTCCATCGCAGGGGAACAAGTGAGTGAGTTCATACCTTTCATATAAACCTGCATTGGGTTCGGGTGGGAAGGACCCTAAAGCTCACCCATTCCCAGCCCCTGCCACGGGCAGGGACCCCTTCCACTGGAGCAGCTTGCTCCAAGCCCCTGTGTCCAACCTGGCCTTGAGCACTGCCAGGGATGGGGCAGCCACAGCTTCTCTGGGCACCCTGTGCCAGCGCCTCAGCACCCTCACAGGGAAGAGCTTCTGCCTAAGAGCTCAGCTCAGTCTCCCCTCGGGCAGGTTCAAGCCATTCCCCTTGGCCTGTCCCTGCAGGCCCTTGTAGTGATGCATGCTACATGTAGTTTTGATAGAAAGCCATAGAAAAACACATATAGCCACTTCAGTTAAGGAGATATATATACATATATTTACTTTTCCCCCAGTTTCTAGAAGGTTGTTCATCTGTTACTTATATTTTTAAGCACCATGAGTTTGAAAACACTGTAGAAATTAAAAGGTGCTTGAGAAGCTTTCCCCATCTCAACCATTGTCTTTCTCCATAAACAGAAAGGCATTGCAAGTCAGGTCATCACATGCTGCAGAACACGTCCCAGTGCTGCTTCCCTGCTTTTGGGTACAGAACATCTTGAGCCTTCACAACTCTGAGTTTACAGACACTGCCAAGTTCAGAGATAGGGAATGGAAGTAGCTGAAACTAATCCAAGAGTAGAGTGAACCCCAAACTCCTGCTTGTGCCCCTCTGGATCTTTAACCAACAAACGCACTTAAAGTCATTCCTGCTCTGCAAACACTGGAAACAAGTGGATTCACCAGTGTGAAGCACTGTGTTGCTTTCAGAAGGGCACAATGTCTCCCAGCAGGGACAACATCCTGGCCAGCATTTAAGTGCAAAGAAAGCAAAAGGCAGATTTTAAGTGCAGGTTCTTCACAAAGCCCTGCTGTGCTTTGCTGCCAGCAGCACGGGCAGCCCCTCTGAGTAAAGCAAGCTCAGCAAGAAACCCCAAATTCTCACCTGAGGTTGGTTCATAAAAATGCATCACCAACAGAAGGACACAAGCAGAAACAGGGAATGTTTGCTTGGGCTGACATAGGAATGATCCATGGATTTCCCACTTCAGGCAGCCCACCACAGACTGCCTTTTTATCACACCAGTTAGTACCCATAAGGGGGCTTCTGCACCATCCGGCAGCACCAACCCCCAGAGACCAGCTTCCTTCTCCATAAATGCAAGGGGTGAACTGCCTCCTTGCTCCTGCTTTTCATGAGCACGTTCCTATTTGTGCAGAGTGGGATGAGTGATGAACATACGACTGCTAAAGAGGATTGCTTTGGAGACAAGCTGGCACTTCAAGGGATGTTTTGTTCTGTGCCCCTCTACAACTTCCTTGTTTAATACCCTTGACCTCTGCTTTGATTATTTCATGATTTGTTTTGTTGATCCTCGGTTCTCTGCCTCTGTGAAAACAAGACAGGTTCATACTCCGGATTTCAAGTGCTGTTTCAGAGCTGGTCAAGTTCCTTCATCCTTGCTTAATCCTGTGATGAGACAGGATCAAATATTACTGTCCACAAAGAAAAGCTTTTTGTAACCCAGGAGGATTCTGTGCCAGAATAGAGACCACTCTACCATGAATGCCCCTGTATACCCCAGGCTTCAGGGGAAGGGATGGAGAGAAGGAGCCATTCCCAGAGGCACAGTCCCAGGCCCCAGCACAACTGCGGCTGTTTCCAGGCAGGGAAAACCACTTTAATCCCTGTTACATCTCATTAAACCCCACACTCCCTGCCCTCAACCACAGGAATAGCTTCAGGAGTAAACTTCAGTGCTTGAAAACTTTCCACTTCCTAAGAGCAGCATCTTTCCCTGCAAGCAGAGGTGGCTGAGAAAACGGAATGGCTGAAGTGCAGAAAATGCTTCAGCAACTAAAATGCCTTGTTTCTGTATGATCCACAAACTGCCTAGTGAGCCCTCCCTGCAGTCCTGCCGTCAGGGCCCACAGGAGCCGCTCCAGCCGATGGGACTCCCGTGCTGCAGTGATGACTCCAGGACAGCAGAGAGCACTACTGCACACAGAAATCAGCATCCGCGTTCCATGAGCATCGGGTACGCACCACGAGACAGTGGAAAAGCGCAGCAGCAAACGAGACAAACCATTCTCATCTTTTACAAGAGCTAAAAACATGCAATAGCTCAGCACCTGTGTCAATTATGCCATATAAACATATATATATATTGCAACCATTAAAGGTGCTACTTTAGGAAAACCACTGTATATTTGAATATTCCATAGCCTAAGGGCTGAACTTCCCACAAGAACTTTATTTAGTGTTAAGACTTACCCTAATGGTTGGTTCCAGAGCAGACAGGAGAAGATGCTTGGGTACAGGAAGCTTTGCATCACCAAATGTCCTAACACTGCTAAAGGAATCCAGGAGATCCCAGTCAAACGGGTCACTAACATCTGTATTAAAATAAAGTACAGCACTTCAAAGGGGAGAAAAAGACATTAAAATACTGCAGGGGTTTTAAATCTGCTGGGTGGATAATAGCATATTGTTATGAGGTTTAATTGCAGGCTAATTAGTCCAAAAGAAATCAAACCACAAGCCTTATAACTGCAGTCAGTATTTACAACTCCCTGGTCCCAGCTGCAGACAACACCTGATGCAAGCTTCCCAGCCCGCAGGGTTAGCCAAATCCCCCTTATCAGTGTAAACATCCAACCTGTGAATGACACATCATTCCCACTGACAGCATTCCTGCCCCCCGGGTAGTGCAAGATAAGCTTTGGGAACACGCTGTCCATCATGTCTTTAGCCTAAACAGCATTAAATGGATACAAACCACCCAAACAATGCCTGATGAGGATGAATCCATTGTCACTACCTCCTCATTCCCAGCAGCCAGCTTCATTTTCTGTCTGATTGCACAGAAGTGCCGGGATGCAGCATCTATCCCCGTTACTGTCAGCTCACACAGCAGTTGGAATACAGTCACCAGAGCCTGAATCCTCAGGACAAGGACGAGTGTAAATCTCCATAACCCAGTAATGGGAAGAGCCAGGGGAGAGTGAAAGTGCCTGCAGCAATGCGTGCAAGGTCACAACACCCAGAGGGAACTTCAGATCCTCTCAGTCCTCAATAGCAACAACCAGCAAATCCACAATCCAGGAACCTCTTCCTTGTCCAACAGCATGCTCTGAGGTCTCACCCAGGCCAGTTCAGGTCTCACCCAGTTCTGACCATCCTGGTGTGCCCGGACTTTCTCTGCTGTCTCATCCATACCTGTTGTCCCCAGGAATCTCTCTGGCTACTTCTGCTAATGAGCAGAAATGAATTTTGCTCCCACCTTATCATTGCCACATCTCAGCGTGCTTCTGTTGACACATAACTAAAAGGCAAAGGGCTGGAGTGGAAGAGAGATAGAGACAGGAGATACAGCCACCTCCATAGATGCTGCTAAGCCATTTCCAGGGAGGCAGCTTCAGAAAGGGACACCAAACTCACCCAGTCCTGCAAAACAACAAGCTATCAACAGCCAAGGTGGGAGAAGGCAGCTTTTTCAACCCCATCAGTTTGCCTCTCGGACAAGAGTAGTAACTTGTGATTTGCCCCATCCCTGGCAGTGCTCAAGGCCAGGTTGCACACAGGGGCTTGGAGCAAGCTGCTCCAGTGGAAGGGGTCCCTGCTTGTGGCAGAGGGTTGGAAGTGGATGAGCTGTAAGGTCCCTCCAATCCAAACCAGTCTGGGATTCTATGATTAACCCTGCTCCTGAACCAAAGCACATGAGCAGAGCACCCCAAGGGTTTATTGTAGCACTGCTGCTGGCGCATGCACTTCCTGCAGGAACTCACAACAGATGTAGAAGGACTTGTTAATCTTGTTTATTTTTAAGCCATGTCTATATGGCCCTTCAGTCTTTCCACCCTCCTGCAATCATCCACTGCAATCAGTGTAGTAAGAGATAGTAGATATCTCAGAATAGAAAAGCAGCATCAAGGCAAAAATGCCATTTGCTTCATTCATGTGTCTCACCAGACACAGGTCTTTTGAAGTGCTTCTCTTTGCAGCCTGCTCCTTTGTCCAAATAAATAAATAGGTGTTTCCCTACCTTGAGTGCTTACAGGAGAATTCAAGCATTTCATTTCAAAGGCAAGTGTTTCTTTTTGTTTTCACATCCACACCACTTCTACGCAGGAAGAAATACCTCAGAGCTGAGTAAGTCCTACACCCGGCCTGATGCGCTGCCCTGGCGATGTGGGGTGATGACTGACTCCTTCAAGCCAGGAAGAGGAGCCTCCATGCCACACCTCACTACACACCCGACCCAGGCCTTCGTCCTGACAGGTTTGTAACTTCTCTGGTGGAAACTGCACAAGTTGCAATTAAAAGCTGGGTGAGGCTGGACAAACCCAAGCTGGTTGGAATGATGCTGGAGTTTCAGTTGAAGCTGCACGGAGCGGAGCAGTGAGCTGGGTGGGAATCAGGCTTTGACATTTAGCAGTGTCACAGAATGAGAATCTTGCTACCCCAGAGGTGACTAATTCACGGCTGTGTCTGACATCTTCTTCTCCAGCTTGTGAATTCAACAGTTTTTTCTTTAATCCAGGAGAAGCAGAGGGTTGAGCAATCCCATTCAAACCAAATAATACACGTTCCCTTCAAAAGTAACTTGAAAATGAGTATTTCAGCAAATGTTCATAGTCCATCAGCTGCATAGGTCTTAAAAGAGCATCAAGGGCCATCTCCACATGGGTAGCACCAACGATCCCCAAAACAAAGCCTGTTTGGATCAGAGCCCCCATGTGCTGGGGAAGCCATCTGCTCAACTGCCAGTAGACCACATCAGAGAACACAGCGAGTGACAGAGCAGAGATCATCTGGTTTTCTCTTCATTGACAGGTTGAGGGAGGGGATCCTGTCCCTCTGCTTCTCTCTTGGGAGACGCCCCCTGCAGCCCTGACCCAGCTCTGGGGCAGCAGCACCAGGGGGACGTGGAGCTGTTGGAGCGAGGCCAGAGGAGGCCATGGAGATGCTGCGAGGGCTGGAGCAGCTCTGCTCTGGAGCCAGGCTGAGAGAGCTGGGCTGGGGCAGCCTGGAGAAGAGAAGGCTCCTGAAGGGGAGACCTGAGAGCAGCTCCAGTGCCTAAAGGGGCTGCAGGAAACCTGGAGAGGGGCTTGGGACAAGGGCCTGTAGGGACAGGCCAAGGGGAATGGCTGTTCCCCTTGGGAAAGGAATGGACAGCACCCTGTGATATTGAGGATTTGGAAACACAATGAGCAAGCCCTGAAGCAAAACAGCAGAGACTGGCTGTGGGCAGGACAAAGCAAAGAACCACTTATGTCAAAGGAAATGATCTTCCAGTTAACTGAGATGAACCCAATGTGAAGTAAGTCAGGACTCCTAGCTTTCATGGAAATCAACCACACAACCCCCCGTGGTGCTCAGTAACAAGGACTGTGCATGGGAAGGGTGCACATGGAAGGGCTTTCAAGAACTTTGCCTCCCGGCAGGGAAAACACAGACAAGAAGCAGCAGTTTGGGGTTGCTCTGCTTGTCTGCTCTGACAGAAGAAAACTGAACTGCAGGAACAGATTTACACCTGCATAGAACACACTATCTGAACCCCTCTGGGTGGGAAAGGATCTGGGGGTGGAGAGCCTGGCTGAACATGAGCTTGTGCCCAGGCAGCCAAGGATTCCACCAGCATCCTGGCCTGTACCAGCACCAGTGCGGCAGCAGGGCCAGGGCAGGGATTGTCCTTGTGTGCTGGAGACTGGTGGGGCTGCACCTCGAATCCTGTGTTCAGCTCTGGGCCCCTCACTGCAAGAGAGACATTGAGGGGCTGGAGTGGGGCCAGAGAAGTGAATGGAGCTGGTGCAGGGCCTGGAGCCCAAGAGTGATGGGGAAGGGCTGAGGGACCTGGGGGGTTCAGTCTGGAGAAGAGAAGGCTCAGGGGGGACCTTATCACTCTCAAGAAAAACTCTCCAGAGTTAATCCTGGCTACCTCCAACTCCTGTTTCATGGAAGAGGGAGTCACTGCACAAAACAATCCCTGCCTTGGTCCCAAGTAACATGCAAAACCATTTTGAAATTCACACCAATGCAGTTTAGTAGATAACTCTTGAGGCTCCTCAACCAGGCATCTGAAGTGACTGGTCCCAAGATCCTTTCCAAGTAGAAACATTTCTGACATTACTGAAGAAGGGGTTTATGCAGAAGTGTTCACAGAGTGCTGAGAAGTTTTTGTTTAGCTCAAGATCTTTCCTTATGATGCCAGAGAGCAGTGACTGGCTCGCAGCATGAAAAACACAATAACCCAGACATTTTCTCCAGTTGGATGGTGATTCAGCTATCACAGAGTTTCTTTCGTTTCTATTTTGGGGAAAAAAAAAATCACTGCTTTCAGCTCTCTAAAGCTGACATTCCCAAGGTACATTCATCATGAGTGCCAGCTGCAGCAAATGTCTCTGCTGCTCTTCCCTTCTCCTCACATTCTTTCCTCTCTAAACAGCCGTGTGAAACGCCTGCCAGTGCCAGTGGAAGGTGGGCAGGACACTAAGCAGGGCACATGCTGAGCTGTAAACAGAGAGCAAGGCATGTGCCATCATCCCTTCCCTTCCCTCACACGGAAGCTATCTGTAACACACCAAAGCAATGGGCACCAGCAGCCAGGCTGGTGCCACATACAGAGGCTGTGCTGCTGCTTCCTGGAAGAGCTGCCCTTGCTGAAGCAGTGATCAGCAGGGCCAGGCTGGTGGCTGCGAGGTGTCACAGGGACTTCAGCACAGGACATGCAGTGTGGTGGCAGCAGGGAAGGAACGGTGCTGCTGAGGTGTGGTGCTTGGAGAAGCTGGGAGCCAGAGAACCACAGGGTTAGGACATAAGGCTGGACATGAAGAAAGGGAATTACGTATGGAGGGGCGAGGATGCCAGGGCACTGTGGTGCAGAGAGAGTCCAAATGTGGCAATACCACAGAGCCAGGGGGTCTGTAGCTCAGGCTTTGCAACAGGCATCCACATATGAGGGGTGGGGGCAAAGACAGCACGGGCAGCAAAGCACCCTAATTAAACAGGAAAACCCAAGGTTAAGAACTGAACACCAGAACATGTTTATATACCATACAGATGAACACAGCATATACAGGTAGGATGACCAAATAGGGGGCTAACAAGTGCTCTAGTGGAAGGTGTCTCTGCCAGTGGCAGGTAGTTGGAACTGGATGAGCTTTAAGGTCCCTTCCAACCCAAACCAGGCTGGGATTGTATGAACAAGGTGACCCACCAACCTGTAAACCACAGACTTTCTCTGAAGTTTGGTAGACTGTCAAAAATCCATGGGGAAAAATATATATCTGTTGCTCATCTCACCTAAGAATAATCATGCTTTATGGCAGTCAGCCCATGACACGTATCTATGAGGGAAATCTGGTTCCCTATGCTAATAAACACTATTCCCAGGGCTTGCCCTATGTTTTTGAACAGGTAACTTGAGCATGCTTTGTTTCCAAAGCAAAAGCAGCAGAAGACACCCACCAAACCCCCAGCAGCACGCAAGGCTTTATTTAATCACAACCAGATAATGGGAAACGGGACAAGAAGCAACTGCTGCCGAGTTGGCAGCAACACTTCACACAGCATATGTCAGGGGGCACGAAGCAGCTGCCTGGGCAGGATGCTATTTTGGGAGCTCACTTGGAAACATGGCTCTCAGTCACTTTTCTTGCTCAGCAAGAGCAAAACGTCACTTACTGCCAAATGCAAGTCCTGAATCCATGACACCCAACCACACAACTGGGAACAGCCCCATAGACACGCTGTGCTTCAATTCTGAGAACTGGACAATAGTGCTGCACACGCCCATGGAACTGCTTGTGCCAGAGCCTGCCCCAGGGCATGGACAGCCAGGCCTGGAACACTTTCCAGCAATCCCATACAATCCAACACAAAATTCCAGGTAGAAGCAAGTGTGTGGAGTAGTATTTTAAGCAAGTCCCACGCAAGGGTCAGACAACTGTCAACAGGTCTATAAATGCACAACACCCAACAAATCACAGGGCTCCATCTATTCCAACCAACACGTTCTATTGAATTTGAGTTCCCAACTTTAGAGAGCTTGTAAAAACAAATGGAGCTGAGCTCTTAGGCAGAAGCTCTTCCCTGTGAGGGTGCTGAGGCGCTGGCACAGGGTGCCCAGAGAAGCTGTGGCTGCCCCATCCCTGGCAGTGCTCAAGGCCAGGTTGGACACAGGGGCTTGGAGCAAGCTGCTCCAGTGGAAGGGGTCCCTGCCCGTGGCAGGGGTTGGAGCTGGAGGAGCTCTGAGGTCCCTTCCAACACAAATTGTTGTGATTCATTTTAGTTAACCTATCCTTTGGATATAATCAATAAGAATGGTGCATTCTGCATATAAATTCAACTTATTAAAAACACAAGCACTTCATAAGAATATAACAGCACTTTAAAACAGATTCTGCTCATAAAACCACATCCATCAGAAAGTGAACAAATGCTTGACCCATTTCAAGAGGCTAACTTAGCTATTAGCCATTTTAACTTCAGTTTTCAATTAACAGGACATCCTCAGAACCGTTTACCCGTGTCAACACTTGAATTCTCTCTCAGGTCACACAAACTCATTAATTCACATGAGTTTACGGCATACAAAGGCATCCAGTTCACTGCAAACACACACATTAGTGCAGAAAAAAGTGAAAATAAAAACAACCACCAAACCCCCCCCCTACACACACCAAACCACTAAGGTAGGAATGGAGACTGAACACACATCATAGACTCCAGCCATTTGGGTTTTACTGATTATTGGAATTTTACCATTACACAGCTCACCATGACAGCAACACGACACAAGCAGAAAAGCTGGTAGGAAAGTCAAGAATCCACTGATTTTATTTAACTTTTAAATTGATGTTTCTTGTTTCAGCGTTCCTAGAAGCTCAGTCACAGACCTGATTCATGACCAGCAGCTGTCATCAAGACTTAGGCAGACTCAGGCCAACAGGGTGACATAAACCCTCCCCTCAGTTCCGCAGCGGAATGAAGCCAGGGTTTGGTTCAGTCATAAGCTTTCAAGGCACCAGTCCTGGTCTGCTGCTGAACTACACCTATTCTGCTCACAGTGTGCATGAATTGAATGGGTTTATTTCAGTGTTTCTAATTCAAAGCAATAAAGACACCTTCAAAAATAAAAACTTCCAGATTGAATTCCTTTAAAAATCAAATTAATCCTGTTTGGATTTCCATTACTAAGATACTCTGCACTGTTTAACACAAAAGTTACAGGTAGCCACAGAATGAGGACACGTACAACATCAATTTTATATATGGATATAGCTGGCTGCTCACTATGGGCTGAAGGAGCAAGTCAAATCAGAAAATGACCAGCTTTCAACAGACACATGGAAGCTTTTCTACGCACAGAACTTTCTCTGTGCGTTCTCTTTGACAAACAGAGACTAGATACTGAATAAAATGAAACTAATACGTGCCTTAAAAAATTACTGCCCTATACCTACAAAGAAGACACAGCCAAAAGACTAAGCTGAAAATACTTTCATTTAGATTCTTAAATACGTATTACACTGTATAAGGAATAAGCAACACCGATCAAGTAGCGAATTCATACATGATCACAGACACCATACCAAGCAATTAAATGAAGAAAACTAAAGTCAAATGCATTTCTGTATCTGAAGTGATGGGAAGAGGCTGCCAGCCAGAGTAGAAATGCCCTGAGAGGAACCCTACTGAACTGGGGCACATCTCAGACCTGAGCCCTTCTGCAGAGAGATCCTGAAGCATCTGCAGGTGACCTTCAGGTCAGTAAGAGAGGCAGTCTCACGGAAGGGCACATTATTGAGTGCCATTTATCACTAACAAGACTCTCTTTGTAAGGAAGAAGATAACTTCTTTTCTCAATTGCACTCAAGATCACAACTAACCAAGTCTGTTCATCAGCCACTTGGTTTCTATCTCCTACAACGAACCTGATTTAGGAAGCACACCTAAGGTTTAAGACACAACAACATAGACCTGTTACCTTCCTAAGCACTTAGCACTTCCCTAGAGTTAAAACATTCCCATTATACCATCTTCTGAGGGACTCAGATGTTAAAAATAAAACAACACAGAGGTTTGGGGGGGGGGGGGGGGATGGATAAATTTTTGCTTTCTTTTTGCTCTTTGGGATTTAGGGGCAAAAGTTTCATTTTTACAGCTTTCAGTATCTGCACCTACTTTGAAAAAAAAACGAAGAAAAAAATAAATTATAAGAGACCAAAACTGAGCAAAGCCTCAGTAACACAGCCCACAAAGGAGGGGGAGGCTCTTCCCTGTGAGGGTGCTGAGGCGCTGGCACAGGGTGCCCAGAGAAGCTGTGGCTGCCCCATCCCTGGCAGTGCTCAAGGCCAGGTTGGACACAGGGGCTTGGAGCAAGCTGCTCCAGTGGAAGGGGTCCCTGCCTGTGGCAGGGGTTGGAGTTGGAAGCGCTTTGAGGTCCCTTCCAACCCAAACCAGGCTGGGGTTCTGTGATCTCCGCTGACAGATGATGGGGATATGGGGATGGATGGATGGATGGATGGATGGATGGGATGGATGGATGGATGGATGGATGGATGGATGGATGGATGGATGGATGGATGGATGGATGGATGGGATGGATGGATGGATGGATGCTTCCTGAACACGGGGCTCAACCGGCCCCAGCGCCCAGGTGCGCACAGTTACACCGTTAGGAGCCAGACGCATCACCTCTGATCCCACCGCAGCCCTCTGAGCACCGGGGCTTCAAAAACCCGGCAGGGGACAGACCCCAGGGGCTGCCCGTCTGTGCCTCGCTGCTTCTGCTCCCCCTGACCCTCCGCGGGCCCCCGGGAGCCCAGGGAGAGCACAAATAAGAATCACGCTCATTTTGTCAGGCAGCCGCACAATTGAACGTCCGGGGGGTGAGAGCGGAGGAAGTAAAAGCAACGCAGGAGGCGCATGAACAGGGCAGTCCCCACGGCTATGGCAGCCCCGGCCCGCCGCGCCCCCTCACGTCAAGGTGCGTTCGTAACGGTGAGTTCGGAGCCCCGCTCTCGCTTCCTTCCTTCCTGCCGCCGCCCGGGGAGAGCGGACCTCCTCCCTCTGCTCCTCTTGCTCCTCCGCCCGCCCTGCGAGCGCCGGCCCAGCCTCGCCGGGAGCGCTTTGCCCCGGTGCCGAGCGGGCCGGGCCGGACCGGGCCCCGCCGCCTCCGCCGCTGAGGGGAGCCGGGGCGATGACGTCACCGGATCAGGCCGGCCGGCAATGGGCGCCATTTTGAAACCCCGAAGCCTCCCGCGGCGGCAGCTCCGTGCGGCGGCTGCGACCCGCTCCTGGCCGGCGCCTGCCCCCGCGGCCCCCCCGCCTCCGCCGCACCGGCACTGCGCGACATGGCAGGTGAGGCCCCGCGGCCCCGCTGCGGCTCGGGCTGCGGCTCGCCCGGCGGGCGGAGGGCGCTGCGGGACCGGCGCGGCAGGCCGCACCGCACCGCGCGGCCCCGGGAGGCGGGGAGGGGCGGCGGGGGGAGCATGGCGGGGAGCGGGCCTGCCCCGCGGGGCTTCGGGTCGGGTCGGGCCGCGGCTGGGGGCCGAGGCCTTGTGGCCTACGCTGGGCCGGGCCGTGCGGCGGAGGAGCGGGCCCCGCCGGGGAAGGGGCTGGGCCCGGGGCTCCGCGGGGCGCCCCGTCCCTCACAGGCCTCTCTTCCCGCCTCAGGGGTGGCAGGAGGTGGAGGCGTCGGCGGCAGCAACGACTTCCAGTGGTGCTTCTCCCAGGTGAAGGGGGCGATCGACGAGGACGTGGCGGAAGGTAAGGGGAGGGCCGGGCCGGGCCGCGGGCTCCCTGAGGCGCCGGTGGCTCCCGCCCGCCGGAGCCACCACCACCCTGTTTTCCTCTCCCAACATCGGTGTCAGGCCCGCGCTGAGGGAGCCGGGGCTGGGAAGGGCAGAGCGGCGGCAGCATCTCCTCGGTCCGTGCCCCAGGCTCGGAGGACGGGTGTGTTGCAATGACTAAGCTACTGCCTGAGCTCCTAGTGCAGCGTGCTGCTCTTTGCAGGAGAGCATAATAGAGAAGACACGGTGGCTTCCTCCAGTTGTTTAGTGCTAATCACTAGGGAGAAAAAGGTAATGACAGTGATAAAACACAGCGGGGAGGGGGAAGCATGAATGGAGACTGTCAGGCTTGTCAAGTTTTCCTCTGACGCAAAGAGAGCAGCAGAGAGCATGTAGGTTTGTCATTTGGGCTTCGTTTAAAAAGCAGAGTTTAAAGGTTTCCTGCAGCTGTGAAGAGATTTCAGTCCCACTCGTTACATTTGGAGCTATAAATAGCCGTGTTTCAGTAGGGAAAATGGGCACACCTTTGCATGGCTCTGAAACTTTCTAAGCACAGCATGCTTTGCAGTGATAGAAGCTAAGGAGAATATTTCAACTGGGCAAAACCTTTTTCTGTAGTGTGTAGAAACAACATGAAGTTTTTGCTCAGTTTTGATGAGAGTTCGTTTTTTTCTCCCTACATTTTCAGTGTTCAGGCTGTTCATGTTGGCAACACTGTTTAGGTTTTATTTAGAAAAGAGGGTGTGAAGTATGTGTGTGAAACAATTCTGTGCTGTTTACTTGATTTTACAGCATTAACTGAAATAGCTGCATGTATTAAGTGAAGCAGCTTGCAGTGCCAGTGTGTGGTTTGGGTTTGTGCTTTACTGGATGCAGTATTTTTCCTAACTGGCTACTACAGGGGAATTATGCTGACACTGTTTTCATTTTCATGCCACTTGTTTGGCATTCCATTCAAAAGAGTAGCTATGGGAGGAATGGACTTGAAAGCTGCTTGAGAAACAAGTGCTCAGGCTGCGATGTTGCTCTCTTCCCTTTTTCCTCTAAATACATGTTTTAGCTTCTGCTGTGGTTCTGAAGTTCCCAGAATTCTTATGAAAATGGATTGAAGTGGCTTTTATGAGTTTCCCAAGTGGTCCTTTTTTTTTTTTTTTAGGATTTGGCATCTATGTGACTGAAAATTCTCCCTGTTGCAAAAAGTATACTCCTATGAGCACCTTATTCCTAAAGTATACTCCTATGAGCACCTTATTCCTATGAGCATTTCACAGTGACATGTAGAGCTGCCCAGTTTTGAAACACCACCTTGTCCTAAACCCAATTTAATTGTTTAAGTGTGTAACAGGACTGTTCAAAGAAGAGTTTGTATTGCTGATGTGACACACCACTAAGGCACAGTGGTTAGTTAGAGAGAGGAAAACTGTGGTTTGAGTAACTAGGAGTGGTAGAGGGAATAGTGATGACAACACTGAACGCTTTTACCCTGGTTTTTCCCAGGGTAAAGTTCCCAGATGCATGTTATTAATGTGACTTCTCCTGGAGTGAGGGCTTCAGACTGTGTGTGATGCTGCTACATGTGGGGATTTTCATTTTCTCCATAGAACAACTAATATAATTTCTCAGCACCTGGTTTTGCACTATTCGTAGAGTTTGGTTTTCCTACTGCTAAACAAGGACTACTTGCAGCTTTTTGGACTCATGGTCTGTTTTGGTTTGTGGACTTCCCCCGTTAGGTTTGGTATTTTTTTGCCTTGAAATTGGAATTAAATAAAGTTGCAATATGTTTGCTAATAATTGCCTGAATTTGATTGAGCAGTATGCAGTAAGAGTACAATTACATTTGTAGTATTTTGTCCCCAGTTAAAGAACTATTTACTCATTACCATCTTCTAAAACATCTTTAAACCATCTTTTACCAAACTGCACATCTAAATGTATGTGATGGGCGACTGTTGCCTTGCTGGGAATATTGCATAAAACCCTGGGAGTTTCCTGTAAGACTTTGTGATGGTGAAAACTTACAATTTCTGTAAACAACTGTTTTCCTCTTTTTTGTGAAAAAGCAGCTCTGTAGATGCAGTCTGAAAAAAGACAGGTACCTGTCAGATGTATTAAATGCAGGCTTTTTGCAGACTGTTCTACAGTCAGTAGGTGAAATGACAAAGCCTGATAGTCAAGCATCTTAACCCAAAGTCACTTCTGTTGAAAGTGTAATTCTAGGATATCTTTATATTCAGTAGTTGTTTCTCACATGTATTGCTTTGATACACATGCCAGTATGGATATGCCAGATCCCTGCAGTTGGATGTGCTGCTGCCATCTTCATACCCAGGATTTTTTTACTAGGTTGCTAATCTATATATCACTTTGTCTCCTCCCTGTCTTCTGTGTATTCCCTTTCTGTGCTGAGTAATCTTTGAATCTGTACAGTGCTCTGTTTAAAGAAATAGAACAGTGTTTATGTGCCCAGTCTGGCCACCTCAAGCAGAGCAGGGATGATACACCAGTTACTGAAATACAGAGTTTTCTAATGCAGGACAGTTGAATTGGATTCAAGGAGGAGGAATGGGGAGTAAAACAGATGCTGAATGAAAGAGTTGATATTGAGACCATTTAATTTAAAAGTGTGTGGCAATTCTGTTGTTAGTGTAAAACCATGTGTCTACAAAACCCCTATTGACCGCCTGTGAAACTTGTTATTCCTGGATTACTTTTCTTGGTGGAAAGTACCTTTCTAAATGCAGGAATATTTTTAAATTATTATTATTTTTTTTTTACTGATCCTGCTGCCTGAGACCTCATCAGTTTTGAGATTTCAGTGTTTTGTTTTGTATGTTCAAAACTGCTCTGGGTGGTTGGTTTAGGTTTTTGTTTTGTTTTTTTTAGCAAGCAAAATCTAGTACAGTTTATTAAATAGTTTACAGATATTCCTAATTTCCTTGGGCCAGATGTGCATATAATCCAGGAGCACTTCTGGATGTAATTAACAATGTATTTATATATATAGAGAGAGAGAGAGAGAGAGAGTGGCACTCTTAAGTCTTCCTGAGTCAGTTGTGCCAGTGACAGGCTGGAACTGCTGGGCAGAATGTCTGCTCTTTGTCAGACTGGGAGCCAGTGTGCTGTGGAGTTCATTGTGGGTTTCCCATTGTGGACACTGGGGTTTCTTTGGGGTTTCAAAGCAGTCAGTGCGGGGTTTGGGATTGAGATGAACTATTCCCTTCACTAAATGCTGGTTAGATGTATTTTCCTGTTCCAGACACAAGCAGCTTTAAGGGTATGGTGACTCCACTAAATGAAACAGGTACTGCTTTCCTCTTAGAGCTGCATCAGCTTAAGCTTCACCTGCTTAAAGTGTGGGTTTTGAAACCTTCTTATGAAGCAGCTGAGTGTAAAGCCTGGTTCTGCACGTGAATGCTGTATACCACGCCCTTTGGTAGTAGACAGGGGCTCCTTGGAAGCTCCAATCCATTAACTTCAGGATGTACCTTTGTGAAGTATTGCACACGGGCAAAACTTCTGTTCTTCACAATAAATTGTCACTGACTTTCAGGAAACCTGCCTTGGATTTTCTACTTGTTCAGAAGCTTCATATTTCCATTTAAATATCAAAAATAAGTACTATTGGGGTTTTATAGAAGGTCTTCAAATAGTAATAGGTATAGACAGCACTGATAAAGATACCTGGTTGTCATCAAGTGAACAATTTCTTTGGTTCTCCTTCTAAAACTTGTTACAGTGCTAAGAAATCCAGCTCAGGAGCTTGTCAGAGCACAAGCAGGAAAGAAACCCACAATTAATATATTGGACTCTAATCCTGTAACTGTTCTCAAGTCTGGATACAAGGGATTTAAAAACACTTAGTGTTAAATCATCTTTATAAGTCAGTGGTTCAAAACTGTTCTGCTGTGGGGCTCAGGAATTTAACTGGCCTGTTCTTGCTGGTTTTAAAGGAAATGCTGGCACAATTTCAGGCTTAAACTGTTCCAGAAGAGGCACAGCTATCTGACACGTGTTTAAAACTGCATGGAAGGAGTGACAGAACTGGGTGATGGCTTTTAAGATTTGTTTTCTGTAAGAACTGGAAAATATGGTAATAATGGCTCTATCATTAGGCCATGCGTGTGGTCTCTTTTCATTGTAAGTAATGGGCTGTAGCTGAAGATGGAACTGGACAGAAGGTGGGTGTTTAAGCTGTGTTCTGGTTTGTTTTTTTCCCCTGAAAAGCAGTGTTCTGTCACAAACAAGACCTGAGGTACCTGCTCTTGCCCTCCCTAAAGCATGCGCTGCTCCCCAGTAGCAGTGCGCTTTACCTTGATCCTCTGACAGTTCACCACATCCCCACTGCCCAGAGGACTGTTGTGAGCATTCTGAAGAGCCCCCATTCCCAGCAGGGACCAAAGATTTTGAAAGTTTCCTTCATCTTCCCTGCTTTGTGTATGTTGTATGTGGTGATCTGCAGGATATAGCTGATACCGGCTCTGGGAAAGGTTTTTGATGGTGTTTAATTTGTAGGATCACAGAGTGTTTTTTGTTGGAAGAGAACTTAAAGCTCCTCCAGCTCCAACCCCTGCCACGTCAGGGACCCCTTCCACTGGAGCAGCTTTCTCCAAGCCCCTGTGTCCAACCTGGCCTTGAGCACTGCCAGGGATGGGGCAGCCACAGCTTCTCTGGGCACTCTGTGCCAGCGCCTCAGCACCCTCACAGGGAAGAGCTTCTGCCTAAGAGCTCAGCTCAGTCTCCCCTCGGGCAGGTTCAAGCCATTCCCCTTGGCCTGCCCCTTCAGGCCCTTGTCCAAAGCCCCTCTTGAGGTTTCACAACGTCTCCTTGATCCAACAGCTCCACATCTCTCTTGTGCTGTTGCCCCAGAACAGATCAGGACTGCAGAGGGGATCTCCCCAGAGCACAGGAGAGGGGAGAATCTTCTCCCTGACCTGCTGTGCACACTCTGGAGCTGGAGCCTAGCACATGAGGGGGGTTCTGGGCTCAAACGCACACTGAAGCTGGGCCATATTACTGTGCAGGCAGGTTTGACCTGTATGCATGTTGTATGTTGGTTTCCTGTTGATGAAAGTTATCTTAATGTTTCAGGTAGACTGCTTTAATCTCAAGTCATTGTACAAGCCATGAACCAAGAATTTGTCTTCACCCTTTATTCTACAACACACTATTACCTAAACATGTTGTTCTCTGCCAGTAGTATTTAATAATAAGTGTTCTTTTGAATTCCAGTCCTGCCAGACAGCATTAAAACCAGGGTGTTAGCCACCTGAAAGTAAATTGCACTCGCTTACTGTCTTACAGTCACCATCTCTGGAGGCATCTAAAAGCTGTGTAGATGCGGCACTTAAGGACATGGATTAGTGGTGTGGTTGGCAGTGCTGGGTTAATGGCTGCACTTGATCTTAAAGGTCTTTTCCAAACTATATGATTCTGTGATTCTGTTCATATGTTAATGTATAATATGTAGGTTTACTCTATATAATCAACTCTGGAGACTAAAATGTGTTGTGTGTGAGGAATACAACATTGGTGGACTTTTGGAAGCTTCTAGCTCGTAATTGTTAGACTGCTAATAGTGAGAAAGCCCAGATGTATGGGTGAGTAGTTATGCTTTAAAAGACAAAGCTACAGGTGATCTTTAGGCTTCATAGAAGTGGTCATTTGGGGTTTTTGTGGAGAAGAGACTCTGCCCTGCAGCCATCACACAGGGAATTCAAATCTGGGATCTTTACCATGGTATCATAGAATCATAGAATATTTAGGGTTGGAAAGGATCATCAAGTTCCAACCCCCCTGCCATAGGCAGGGACACCTTGGTTTTGATTCCTTGTTTTCCCTGACGCATGCACACCATGAGTTACTGGACCTGCATGGGCAGGAGGAGGAGCCTGAATGCAAGTAGAAAAATGTTTAGCTTATCTGTGCTTTTTTCAAGGGAACCAGGAAGTTTACAGCTGAGGTGGAGACCTCAAAGGCAGTCAGAAGTGATTCATAAATGCCTCAATTCACAGTTGAAGTTCACTCATAGCTTTTGCACCTAGCATCTTTTTCCTGACTTAGATGCATAACAAAGTTAGCACAGTCTGGTCAGAAAAGCACAAGGGTATAGGGTTGTGGGCATTATTAAGGGGAGAACGTTCTCAGTACCTGGGGAAGATGGCAAGTGGAATATTAAAGAACAGAGAAGAAAATCCTTTCAAAGACTAAGCCAGAACCGGCTGCAGGAGAAGGCAAACTGCTAGATGTAGCTGGATGATAGTTTAACGTGTGAAGCTGCAGGAGTGTGTATCACTCCGAGTGAGTGATAAACAGTTCGGGTAAGCAGTGAGTATTACACAGTTGTGGGGTGGGAAAGCAAAATACAACACACTGAGTAGCGGGAGTACAGAAGTTAGTGCAAGTCTTTGCAGCCATGTGTTACTGTGTGCAGAGTGAAAGCTGCTGCTGTTTGTCTCTGCAGTGCCAGCAGGTTGTGGTACCTGTTGATACAGTTCCACATGAGCTGTCACTATTGTGCCATTTGTGGAGTATTTTAACATCTGGGGGAAAAGCTTAAAACTGACAAACTGTTAAGTAAAGAAAAGGCAGCACTGCCAGTGGAAGAAAAGGTATTTACCCACCATGTTAAGACTTCTATTAACTCCCGTTAAAGTACAATAAAAAGCATGACAAGGAGCTACATAGAAGCAAACCTAACAGAATCACATCAATTCATTAAATATACTTCCAGTAGCAAAAAGCTCGTTGGAATTGCTATTCCAGAGGGGGGGAAAATAATACTGAGGCAGTGGGTTTGAACCCAGAATGCTGGACTGTGTCATGAATATTAAAAATAGCCTCCACAGTTGCTTATTGCTTGTAAGAAAAGGCACAGAAAGCTTTGGCAAGCGTGAAAGTAATGTTCATTACTACTTTCTTTTCTTGCTGCTGCTTTGCCCTTTCTTTGTACTAACATCAAACTGTGTATGTTAAACTAGGTGAAGATGGGGGAATTTAAAATATAATTCAGAGGACACTCCCAGCACCAGTTCATGATCTGGTGCCATTGAAAAGGAAGTGCAGATTGAGCTCCACGAGGGAATTGAGCTAGTTCTCCTTTGGGAGAGGCAAACTCCTGTTGTTGAGCCAGCTGAACAAGCGCTTGGTGTGGGGTGACTGCTGGGCAGCCTGGGGAGGACAGGGAACAGCTTTGGGGACAGGGCTTGGGGGCGGTTTGACACCTTCCGTTGCTGCTTTCCTGCCCGCTTTCAGGAGCCTGGGTGCTCCTCCCGCTGAAGTGCCGAGTGGCTTCGCTGCAGGCAGCCTCCGGGACGCGCAGGGCTGGCAGCCCGGCCGCAGGAGGGCTCTTGTGTGCAGTTCGCTGTGGCACAGCAGCGGCTGCGCTGGCTGCGACCGGCTCCTGCTGCTGCTGTGCTGGGCAGGCAGCTCAGTGCCCAGCGAGTGCCCTTGGTTGACCTTAGATCTGCTCGATAATTCAGATTCGCTCAAGAAGCAGGGTTATTTCGGGCTCTGTTAAACTCTGGCGGGTACTTAAAGGTAGTTCTTTGGCCCACAGCACAAGAGGGATGTGAAGCTTTTGGAGCAAGTCCAGAAGAGGCCATGGAGATGCTGCGAGGGCTGGAGCAGCTCTACTCTGGAGCCAGGCTGAGAGAGCTGGGCTGGGGCAGCCTGAAGAAGAGAAGGCTCCTGAAGGGGAGACCTGAGAGCAGCTCCAGTGCCTAAAGGGGCTGCAGGAAACCTGGAGAGGGGCTTGGGACAAGGGCCTGTAGGGACAGGCCAAGGGGAATGGCTTGAACCTGCCCGAGGGGAGACTGAGCTGAGCTCTTAGGCAGAAGCTCTTCCCTGTGAGGGTGCTGAGGCGCTGGCACAGGGTGCCCAGAGAAGCTGTGGCTGCCCCATCCCTGGCAGTGCTCAAGGCCAGGTTGGACACAGGGGCTTGGAGGAAGCTGCTCCAGTGGAAGGGGTCCCTGCCTGTGGCAGGGGTTGGAGCTGGATGAGCTTTAAGATCCCTTCCAACACACAAGGCTGGGATTCTGTGATCCCAGATCCTGATGTCCTGGCTGATTTAAGAGCACAGTAATTGCCGCTTTACCCGCTTCTGCACTCTCAGCTTGCTTCCCATCAGCTGTAGGAGGCTATGCGATGTCTCCTGCAGCTTTTTCCAGCCCTAGAATAAAACCCTCTGTAGAATAAGAGTGTGTCAGAGGGAAAGGTGTGTCACCTTTGATCTCCTGTGACAGGCACAGAAGTGTTCATTCTAAGTTTAGTTTCCACTGGCAGTCTCCCTTACAGTTCATGCCAGCTGCCTGGCTCTTGTCCAGATCCAGTCATCTCCAAGCATGGGCCTCCTCAGGGAGTTTCACAGTCCTTCGTTCCTTTGCTGGATCTCTAGGACACATCATGGGAAAAGGTGCTGTGTGTTAAAGTATTTTCCAAAGGGAGGGGTGGGACCAGGTTTCTGATACGTGTTGTTCTGTCAGTGTGTGTGCTGAATGTGAAGCAGTGTATTGCCCATTACCTGTTTGGAAAATGAAGCTAAAATCCCCTGGGAGTTGGATCTACCTCCTTTAGGTGGTGTTCCCCAACAGTGACTGTCTTGACTTCCCTGTTCATCAGTTGTCTGAGGAGTGGGCTTTTGACAGAAGGCTGTGAATAGTTTAGAAGAATGAGAGGGAAGCTGATGCTGTTCACATGTAGTTAGTGCCAGTCCTGAGCATGAGCTGCAGCTGCCCGTTCATCTGGGTGAGCTGTGCAGCAGTGATGCTTTCCAGGGTTTGGAGTTTAACCCAGGCAGCAATGTGCAGCCACCTGAGAGAGGAAGAGTTCACAGGTGTGATTTTTAAGCATCTAATTTAGGTGTTCTGGATCTCTTGGCATTCTTCAATACATAAAGAGAGCACAGGCATCAATATTGGTGTCAGAAGCACCCAGTGTGAATCCTTTGTGGGGTTAAGTTAGTTTGCAGGTCTAACCTTGCTCTCATCTCTGAATCCTAACAAACGGTGGTCTCTGTCCCCCTTCACTCCCCATTATAACAAGCTCAGGAAGCTTTGGAGGTTAGAACCTTAACAGCATTCTGGCAGGCATTTTGTGATAGAGGGAGATGATGGTGATGCTAAAAGGTTTAGAGCACTTGTACTCAATTTTGGAGCACGTGTGAAGACAGTCTCCTGAATCACTGAGGATGGTTTCCACTACATTGTTATAAAGGTGGATGGATGTTTGTAGCTTTCTCCTGTGTTGGGAGGATGTTTACTGCCCATGGAAGTGCTTTTGAAGTTGAGATTGTAGAGAGCCATAATTTACTTGTCCTTTAATATACCAGCTTTGAAGACAGCTAGGAGTTCCCTGCTCTGTAGCTAGACTAACTACAGTAGAAGTCCTTTCCAAAAGTGAGACTAAACATTTGTCATGACTGGAAAGCAATATTACCAGGTGAATATCTTACTGTAAAGCCATAGTTACTGCTGCTCTCCATAGTTTACAGGAGGGAAGTTCCCTTGCTACTTGCAGAACAGAGTTCTGGCCAAAGTGGAGCAGAAACGGAGGGGAAGTTGAACAGACCTTTGCTTCTGGACAATCAGAATCACAGATGTCTTGCATATGAGAGGAGTGCAGTGAGATGCTGTGTGTAAGCCAATGTGACAGTAGTTTGTCTTCTCTCACCCTTATGTACATGTCAGTGCAAGTTACTTTGTTAATATAGAGAAAAGGCTGGAATAAGGAAGGCTCCAGAGGACCTTACATCAGTTCCAGGTGCTTAAATGGGCTATAAGAAACCTGGAGAGGGGCTTGGGACAAGGGGCTGCAGGGACAGAACAAGGGAATAGCTTTAACCTGCCAGGGGGGAGACTGAGCTGAGCTCTTAGGCAGAAGCTCTTCCCTGTGAGGGTGCTGAGGCGCTGGCACAGGGTGCCCAGAGAAGCTGTGGCTGCCCCATCCCTGGCAGTGCTCAAGGCCAGGTTGGACACAGGGGCTTGGAGCAAGCTGCTCCAGTGGAAGGGGTCCCTGCCTGTGGCAGGGGTTGGGAATGTGTGAGCTTTGAGGTCCCTTCCAGCACAAAGCAGTCTGGGGTTCTATGATCATCCTGTTCTTTATCAAAATGGAATCTTTTCATAACCTTTGAAAGAAAGATGATTATAAAATCAGATGTGTCCAGAAGCAGGTTAATAATGTGGTTGGGAAGGCTGGGATACAGCTATAGAAGGTTGTTACTTGTTTATTTTTAATATTTATTTTTAATCTGAGAAGGTAAATCATTAACTTTATGCACTAGGAAAAACTTCACAGGCATCTGTTAATAAAAGATGAAATATGGATTATATATTGGGAAAACTGCTTAGACTTCTAATTGCCTTCCTCAAAAGAGTGGTGGCTTATTGAAAGGAATTTAAGAGAGAAGCAGTTTTCATCTACTCTCCAATTGCAAACTCTGAAACTAACTGGTATCATATAGTTCAGATCTTGCAGTTTCTCTGCCTGCATCATCCAGTGAAGCGCTTGGCTGGCCACGAGAACCAGCCCAGATGAGCGTGTCGGGGATGAATGTTTACTCACCATCTGATGCTGAGAGCTGTGTTGGTTTTGTTACCATGGGCTTGAAGCCTGACAGACGTTTACAGCCCCTTATCTCTCTCCCTTGGCTAGAGATTGTTAAGGGCAGTTATTTCTTTACTGCCACCTCCAGAGATTTATTGTGGTGAGCAGTGGTGAACCAACACTGGTGGTTTCCAGGGTTCAGTCCCAAGGGCACCTGACTCAGTTTGAACTAGAGGTGCTGCTCTCTTTTCCTTCACTCTCCCATTCCTTCAGGTGCAGTGAGCCTTGCCTCTTTGTGGTGTTATGTGCTGGTGCTTCTGCAGACTTGGTTTGGGAAGCTCAGCTGGAAGCACTTCCTTTCTTTCTTCCTTCATCCCACCCCTTCAGCAGAGGTGGATTCCCAACTCACGTTCCTGAACTAACTACATGAGTACTCAGCGTGAGGAAAGGCAGGTATGCCTCGGCCTCAGTGGGAGCAGTGCATGTGCAGTGCTGCTCCAAAGCACTACCAGTATCACAGGTGAACTGCTTCCCACAGGATTTATACCTGGGTCTGCACAGACTTCCCATCTCTGTTACGTGCTTCATCATTTACTGGCAACAGATAGAATACAGAGTCTGGATTCCTAAAACAATATGCCTTTTCTTTCATGATTGAAGGCCCTCAAAAGCTTAAACTGAGAAATGAAGAACTGCTTTAGATTATAAACCTAAATCTAAAAGTGTTGTTAGGCTCTGCAACATGGCTCAGTGTCTGGATATGATGATGTAAATGAAGGAGTTCTGTTGTTGCTTTAATACAAATAGTAATTTTGTGTTCAAGTCTTAAAACATCTTGCTTTGCTTCCCACATTACAGTGCTGTTTGTTTCTGTTCTGTTTACAGCTGATATTATTTCAACAGTTGAATTTAATTACTCTGGTGATCTTCTTGCAACAGGAGACAAAGGTGGCAGAGTGGTTATATTTCAAAGGGAACAAGAGGTCAGTGACTTGAAAAACAAAAGTGCTGTTACTCCACTGTTCTTGTGTTGCACTGTCTCACTTCATCTTTCCATGCTGTGAAGTTTCAGTGTTTGATGGCTTTCTCAGAAAACCCCAAGTTTAGCCAAATTGGTAAATATCTGCCCCATGCTGAACTTGGGAGGTTGATTTGTGGTGGTTAAACCACCCTCCACCCAAAAAAGAGTCCTCAAAATCCAAGGGAGTTCTTCACATCCATATCTACTGTGCTCTGTATCATGTTGCAGAATTGCCTCTGGACTTTCCTCTGAACTTTATACTTGGCAGGCTGATCTAAGGCAGGTTGAGAGAGCTGTCTTGTTCAGCCTGGGGCAGGGGAGACCTTAGAGCAGCTCCAGTGCCTAAAGGGGCTACAGGAAGCCTGGAGAGGGGCTTTGGACAAGGGCCTGTAGGGACAGGCCAAGGAGAATGGCTTGAACCTGCCCGAGGGGAGACTGAGCTGAGCTCTTAGACAGAAGCTCTTCCCTGTGAGGGTGCTGAGGCACTGGCACAGGGTGCCCAGAGAAGCTGTGGCTGCCCCATCCCTGGCATTGCTCAAGGCCAGGTTGGACACAGGGGCTTGGAGCAAGCTGCTTCAGTGGAAGGGGTCCCTGCCCATGGCAGGGGTTGGGAGTAGATAAGTGTTAAGGTCCCTTCCAACCCAAACCGTTTTATTCTGTAAAATTACAATGCTTTGAAGATAATGAAGGAAAAGTTTATGAATAAGGATACAAGTTAAGCTGCAAGAACAGCAGGGTGGTCTGATTAAAAACCTGAAGAATTAATCTGATATATTTCAGGATTTTATGAATCAAAACCAGTGGGAACAGCTTCTTGAGGAAATGCTCAAGCATTTTCAGTTCCGAGAGGGGAAGCCTCCTCCTGCAGTGGCACACTCTTGGCTGGCTCCTCGCAGTGCTGCTCAGTTGTGTGATAGCACTGTAGCCTCTGCTGCCCGTTCATCCCTGCAGAGCCATCTCTGAGCTTTTTATGTCCAGAGAAATAATGTGTATTGGAAAAGTGCACTAAATACTGAAAAATACTTGTTGTGCTTTGCCATGTCTGGGAGAAATCTGGAATTGTGTTCTTTAAACAGTTAATGTTCCACATAGATATTTTCACCTCTGCTCACCCACCAAAGAACCTGTTTATCCTTTCTTTTGAAGAACTCATGAGAATTTGAGCCTGTGGTTTGCTTTAAGCTTTTCCTGGGTCACAAATACCAAAACTGATCCTGGGATTTTAATTCAGCTCATTTGTGCATGAATTACACTGATTTTTTAGATGCTCCCAGTTTTTTTCCATCCGAATCCTGCTTCTTTTTGTGTGGCTCAGCTGATGCTCAGTATACTGCAGTATCCAGTATTACATATCCAGTAGCTCAGCTTCCAGTATATTGCATTTCATGCTCACTGTGATACTGTTTATAACCCCTTTTACCAAAGGTGACTTACTGTTTTACTGTGAGGATTTGAGAGGTAGTGACATGAAAAATCTGCTGAAACACTGTCCTGCTGCACCTAGACAGCTCATGGCTGATGGATCAGTTAGTCTGCTCTAGACACTGAACCAAGGCACAGAGAGGTCAAGGTCAGAAGTGTCCACCTGCTCAGGATCTCTGTCTTGATGTGCGTTAAGAGTGGAGCTATTACTGGTTGGCTTTCAGCTGTTCTGTAAGTCAGAACCCAGCTGGGGGGAAAAAACACCACCCATCAGACTGTTTACCCAGGAATATTCAGGTGTTCTCTGGAGCACATGCAGACTGTAGGGAAGAGTTGGGTGTAAGTGTCATATCTCTTGGCATGTGTAAAGCTACGTAAGTCATGGAGTGGAGGAATAGATCTCAAGTGAGTAAATAAAACCTTACAACCAATATTTTTCAACAGTGTGGACATTAACTAGGCCAATTTGGTTACCAGCAACTTAGGGTGGTTATAAAATTCCCCATACACTATGATTCGGGAAGGTGGGCTGAACTCTTGTACATCAAGCCCTGAACTCACATCACTCCTGTTCCAAGCAGCTGGTGATTCCAACCAAATGTGTGAGTAAAGAGCGAGACCACTGCCCAGTGCCACAGCTTGCTCAAAGCTTGGGTGGCTGTAAATGATGCAGAGTGATACTGAGCAGGGTTAGCTGGGAGCATCCTATCCAACATTTGGAAGAGTGACAAGTAAGGAATAATAATGTCAGGTCCCAGCATTAACTAAAACTCCATACTTGTGAGACAGTGCAGGAAAACCTCTCACTGAAGTAACCTTACCCAAGTCACTGTGTTGGAGCACAGGCTGGTCTGGTGGTCTCTAGGGCTGTGAGTCCCACTGTGTTTTCTGCCACCAGTCAGGGTGCAGGGTGGGCTTTCCTGCTCGCCTGCCTGCCTGCCTCTGCAGAGGATTGATCTGCTACTTCTCCAGCCTGTGATTTCCAGCTGTGTCTGGGGAGCTTGTTTTCAGGAGTTCTGGGCTCTGCAGCTCTCCAAATGTAAATCAGCATCTCTCATTAACCCAGTTGAAATCCTGATAACCAACTGTCCCAACTCTGATTCTGCAAATCTGTGGATGCTTGTGACTCTGATCTCTGTTCCTTGCCACCACATGAGGATCATACAAAGTGGTCTTCTAGTTCTGTGAGAGAAAAAGTCAATGTGTTTGTGATCATGTTTGTGAAACCATGATGAGCACTATAGAATGGCTTAGATAAAAATGTACTAATTCCAGCCTTCATGGTTTTTTGACAAACAAAAAAAGGTTGTCAAAGCTCAATTCTAAACCTTGATACCACTTCCGGGCACAGCAGGCTTTAAAAGGAGTAGGAGAGGAGGTAGATCTAGTGATCCCATTGATCTTGCTGTGCCTTCAGCACGATAACTTCTATAGAAACCATATTCAATTACTCCGTGTCTTGTGTCCTTTTACATTGATTTCCTGTTCTGGAAACCCACTTTATGTCCATATTGTGGTGATTTACAGGAATGAGTAAAAAGAGAAGGATAGGAATAGAGATTAAGTGAGGAGCAGAAACTAATGACATGGAGTTGGTGGTGTGGGACTTAATGTTATTTCTCTGCTCCAGCTCTGCTGAAACTGCCTGGGAGAGGTGGAGTAGCCTTAAATCCTTCCAGGCAAGCACAGGGACTCCTTTGTGGCCAGCATGCCTTGGAATGGGCTGTGTTCTATGAGTACACGTGTTAATATATAAAGAGATGCTTTTAAGTCTGTGTGCACTCTATTGATGCTAAACTAAGTACAGTATCACAGAGTAAAAATGTAAATTCAAAATCTATTGTAAAAGTTTCTACTTGACAATTTGTAGTCACGAGTTTGTATGTGCAGTTCCTAATGAACTCGTGACACTGCTTGCAGCTGATGTTACTGTTTCCTTGCAGAATAAAAGCCGTCCTCATTCCAGGGGCGAATACAATGTTTACAGCACCTTCCAGAGTCATGAACCTGAGTTTGACTACTTGAAAAGTCTAGAAATTGAGGAAAAAATCAATAAAATTAGGTGGTTACCACAACAGAATGCTGCTCACTTCCTGCTCTCTACAAATGGTAAGGACACGTCATTTCTGCGCAGAGGACTTCATCATTCGAATGTTCTCTTGCTGGAGGGAGAGTGTCTGCAGGTTTTGGGTTGGTTTAATGTCTTCTCTGTATGGTATGTTTTGTTTGTAATGCTCTAAGTACTAATGTATGAACGTAGAAATGAGGAAGCAGCAAGAGACAGTTCCAGAGCTGCTTTCTGGGGACAGACAGGCCGTGCTGTCACTTTACATACCCTGTTACCCTGCTGTGTAGTTCTTATATAGATGGGTTCCTGTGTGTGCGGAGCTGTAGCAGAAGTCTGGATTTGACTTCATCCTAATTTTGAAATGTAATTTTTTGGGATCCCTGGTGAATTTTTAACAGTTACATTTGAAACAGAAGCACTGTGGTTACAGTCTTTTTGTTTTCTAAATGCCAAAACATCACATGTGCTTTGGAGAGCAACTGTTTGAAAGACAACGGTCACTCAAGGAGGAAGTTTATACCATGTTCACTGTGTGCTTGTAATTTCTGCACAGCTTTCATGTATTCTAGGTTGGGAATGACAAGTTTTTATGCATTTCAGGGCTGTTTCTGTGTTTTTCCCAGTGTTTTAGCAGTGGTTCTTACATATTGGGTTGGTTTCATTTTGATGCACCGTGAAGCAAGCTGTAAATGTGAATGAAGAACTAGGGACATGGTTTAGTGGTGGCCTTGGCAATGCTAGGTTAATGGCTGGACTTGATCTTAAAGGATCTCTTCCAACCTAAATGATTCTATGGAAAAAGTTGCTGTTACTTTCAAAGACATACGCTGATTCCTAAGAGTCTGGATCATTTTTTGCCTTGTGCTTAAATGACTCTATAAGTGTGGATATCCTGCCTGCTATATGAAACTGTAAAAGCAGGAATGACTGTTGTCTGCTGCAATTTGAAACTGAGATAGCCTTAACTTTGATAATGATTTCCATGTACTGGTTCTGCTGAGCAACATAGCTGAAGGCACAGAGTACCTGGGGGGGGGGGCCCCCCCCCCTGTGTTACCTTGGTGTTAAAGGACCCCATCTGGGCCCTTCCTGTTGCACGCAGGGGAAACCAACACAGACAGCTAACAGCCACTGCTGCCTCTGTGGTTTAGTGATTTTATTTGACTTAAATTCATTCTCAAGCACGTGAACTTTTGTTTTCAGATAAAACTATTAAATTATGGAAAATAAGTGAAAGGGATAAAAGAGCCGAAGGTTATAATTTAAAAGATGAAGATGGAAGACTGCGGGATCCCTTCAGAATCACAGCACTGCGGGTACGTGTCTGCTTGCTGACTGTCAGTATCTTTCTTCATGTAATTCTCTACCTTTGTACTACCAAAGTGCTCAGCTGCAGTGTGGAGATTAAAAATGGTTTGGTAGGGGTCACTGAAAACACGTATTAAAAATGGAGACACTTTGGTATATATGTATGTAGTTATTAAATAAGGTTCCTCTGGAAAACTTGAGGCAAACTTCTATTATAATATTGTATTATTGGCTTCCCAATAGTTTGTTGGGTTTTGGTTTTTTTCTTGGGGCATTTTAGCCTGTTGAAAATGGATTGAAATTTAAGCTGTTTTTAAAATGAAAATACTTTATGTTAGAGAAGCCTTTGTCCACCTCAGTATATTAGAATTATAGAAGACAATGCTGATTTATTGACAGCAATGAAATATAACAAAATGTTGTTACTCAAGCCTGAGAACACAGCATTTTGGGGTATCTCTGGAGCTGCCCTACTCTGTGCTCAGTTCATAGCCAGCATGGGCTCATTCTGCTGTGCTCTTAATAGTCTGATGTCTCAGTGCAACACAAGGGAAAGTGCAGAGACTGCACATTGATTTCAGACTCTGACTTACCCTCCTGACCACAGCCAGTCAGCAGAGGATAGTGCCATAGTGTCTGTGCTGGTATGAAGGACCCAGTGCCCAGGTTAACCTGTACATCTTCCCCAGGGGTTCCTCTGAAGCTGGTATGTAGGGCTCTCTTCTTGGGGGCCCTTGTGAATTGGGGAAGAATTTGGCTCTGGTTATATTGATAGTTCTTTCCCCTCAGTATTACTGAGATTTAACAACTTGGGTCTTTTTTTCTGTAAGGACAAGACTCCAGTGTAAGCAGGGTGCTGAGTGTTCTGTGGTAAGGTAGAAGGGGGTTGTGTTAGAGGCAAGTTCTGAGCATTTGGAAAACCTAATATGTATTTGAAGGATCCTGACATTTCCACTTGCACAGTGATGCAGAGGTAGGGTTGGTGCTCCAAACTTGGGATCCCTCAAAGCAGGAGCTCAAGCAGTGAAATTGTGTGGGGTTGAGGGTGGTTCTTGTGTAGGTGGTGGTTGTTGCCATAAATAGGAATTGAACTGAGGCTCTCCCTACTTTCCAAGCCAATGCCACTGCTGACCATGCCAGGAACGCTTGTGTGATGAGACAGGAGACTTACCTAATAAAAGTAATGGATTAATTTTAACCATTCTGGCTTGATGTAAACAGACTGAGATACAAACATGGTGAAAGCAATTGGCAAGCTCTTGAGTTCATTTGCTTCTTGTTCTGGGAATACAGATTGTCTTGAACACTGTCATAAGTGTTTTTTCTTGGTTAGATGATGTAATTTGGTGTTCCATGAAATTCCATGTACTGGAACAGCTTAGGATGTCCTTGAGCAACCTTCACTTGCGGGTCAGTGAGAAGGAGCTAGAGGGAAGCTTAGTCCACTTGACCCTGGCAGCAGAGCTGCTTGTGACAGGGCATCTGGGTGTTCCTAAAGCTGTTCAGGAGCACAGTGGGGTGTTGTTTGCAAACTGTTCTTCCCAGTTTCACACCCCTCTAAGATGCAGGGGGCGTTTAAAGTGCTTGTTTCAAATGAACATGATCTCAAATGTCATAATAAACATCCACCACTGCCCTGTGGGACGAGGTACAAAGCTGCTGTATTTGACAGATAACTCCTACTGCACTCCGTGTCTGAGGTGATGTGTTGGCAGCAGCAAAGTCATCATTCATGGGCTGCTTTATTGCTTTCATGCTCAGTGGGTTTCAGAAGTGTTTATAGTCACTAAATCAAAACAGGAATCAGTGGTGTGCAATTAATTAATTGCCATCAACATTTATCAACACCCCTATGGTGTTCCCAGGGCTCAGTATCAAGCCTGGTTCTGTTAATACCTTTATCAGCTATCTGGATGTGGGGATTTGAGTGCCCCCTCAGTCAGCTTGCAGATGACAGCCAGGTTGTGCTAGGAGTCTTAGTTTGCTTGTGGGTATCAGAGCTCTACAGAGGAATAGGGACAGGATGGATCAATGGGACAAAGCCAATTGAACTTAAGCAGTGCACAGTGCTGCGTTCTCTACCCAGGCCACAATAACCATACAGTCTTGGGGCAGAGTGGCTGGAAAGCTGCTCATGGAAAAGGACGTGGGGGTGCTGATTGACAGAGCTGAACATGAGCAGCTTGTGCCCAGGCAGCCAAGAAGCCAAATATATCCTGGCTTGTATTAGCAGCAGTGCGGCAGCAGGGCCAGGGCAGGGATTGTCCTTCTGTGATGGGGACTGGTGAGGCCGCACCTCAAATCCTGTGTTCAGGTCTGGGCCTCTCACTACAAGAGAGACATTGAGGGGCTGGAACAGGGCCAGAGAAGGGAATGGAGCTGGAGCAGGGCCTGGAGCCCAAGAGTGATGAGGAAGGGCTGAGGGACCTGGGGGGTTCAGTCTGGAGAAGGCTCAGGGGGGACCTGATGGCTGCCTCCAACTGCCTGAGAGGAGGATGGAGCCAGGAGGGGCTGGGCTCTGCTCCCAAGGAACAAGGGATGGGACAAGAGGAACCGGCCTCAAGCTGCACCAGGGCAGGTTTAGATGGAGCTGAGGAACAATTCCTGCCCCAGAGGGTGCTCAGGCATTGGAACAGGCTGCCCAGGGCAGGGCTGCAGGCAGCATCCCTGCAAGTGTTCACACCCCGTGGGGACGAGGCCTCAGTGCCATGGGTTAGGGGTGGCCTGGGCAGTGCTGGGTTAATGATAGGACTCTACAGTCTTAAAAGTGTTTTCAAACCTAAATGATGCTGATTGTAATTAAGATCTTCTGAATCAGAAACCAGGTTTATGCCAAAACTGACTGTTCGTTTTCATGTTTCAGGTGCCAATCTTGAAACCCATGGACCTAATGGTAGAAGCAAGTCCCAGAAGGATATTTGCAAATGCACATACTTATCACATAAACTCTATTTCAGTAAATAGTGATCATGAAACGTACCTTTCTGCAGATGACCTAAGAATTAACCTATGGCATTTAGAAATTACAGATAGAAGTTTTAGTATCCTTTCTTTTTGTTTTCTATGGACACTGGGGCAATTCGAAATCGAGTGTGTTTAAGAGAATCACTTTAATTTTACTCATCAGAGTAGGTGTTTGAATCTAGGGATTAAAATAGAGGATTTGGAAGTCTGGAGTTTAATATGGTGAAAGCAGGCTTTAGGATGCTCTCATTCTTTCTGAGTGCAAGCATCATTGCAGTGGAAAACTGCCAGTACAATTGTCATTAATAGATTGATTTGTAAAGAGAAATGGAGGAATTAAGGAAGCATCCTTTATCTGTGGAATTCGGTTGACTTAAGAGTGGAAAGATATGAAAAGCAGCTCCTTTGTTACTTTAGATGTTCCTTTCCAGAGTCTGGTGTCTCTTTAACTGACACTTCTCTGAAATTTCAGGGGGGTTCCATGTAGATGATACCATTAACTGCAGAAGTAACTTCCAAACCTCTTTGCAAGGCTGTGTGTGCCCAGCCCAGGATGTTCTCCTCTCACAAGCCTGCACTGAGGTAGAAGTTGCAGAAATACTGAGTGTTCAGTAGGTCACATGTGAGTTTTCCAAAGCTTTTGGTAAAGAGAAAGAATGTGTTCAGTAGGAAGCATTAAGAAGGAGGCTTGGGAGGAGTCTGGAATTATATCCACCATCTATTAACGTTGACTTGGAACATCTAGACTTTATCTACTTTATCTACTCAAGTCACTGTGTGTAGATGGCACATGGTGGAAATTAAGATCTCGCCCTGGTTTTCTCCATTGTACTTCAGCATTTTTCAGTAGTCACCTGCCAGAAGCTGTCTGAATGTGAACTTGCCTTTACAAACCCCCTCCAGATATTGTAGATATTAAGCCTGCTAACATGGAGGAGCTGACAGAGGTGATAACTGCTGCAGAGTTCCACCCTCACCACTGTAACGTGTTCGTGTACAGCAGCAGCAAAGGAACCATCCGCCTCTGTGACATGCGGTCCTCAGCACTCTGCGACAGGCACTCCAAGTGTAAGTTGGGATGGGTCTTAGCTCCTGGGTTTCTTGCTTCTGTTTCATGCAAGATAGAGCGTGTAGGTGTTCTGCTTGTAAATGACCGTGCCAAGTTCTGCTTTTTGGTAAAGAGCATACAAGGTAAGGGTGGTAGTTTTGTAGAATGGAACATTTTAATTGTCTTGTTCTAGGCCATCACCAAGCAGAAGTGTAGCATGAGACAATTGACCATCTGACTCTGCTCCTGTTTACCCATTTATGCATCATAAAGTGATGGGAACAAGTGCTTTTGGCACCAGTGAGACCTGTCTTCTGTCCAGACTCAGTCTTGGTGCTTCTCAAAGGTATCTGCTTATCAAATGCCAGTTCAGGGCAGTTTATTCACCTTTGTGCATTAGGAACTGGGCTGATGCTGCCAGAATCCATTTACTTTGTGACATTTGTAGCTCTTAGCATAGAATTAATTCCTAAGGCCACATGCTGCACTTGAAATAAGTTTTGCTCTAGTCTGCTGAGCCACTTAAACTTCCATGGGAAAGGAAAGCTTTTGTATTGAAGCCATGAGGATAACTGCCTGTGCCTTGCACACAGCCTTTTGTTCGCAACTGTAGTGGTTGTGGTTTAGCCAGTATCACTAGCCCTATGGGGTGACCTGCCATACTGACACTTGCAGGTAAGCTCTCTACAGTGCAGATGAGGTTTTCCTGCTGGTGGAAGGACATATTTGTGCATTGAGAAATGCAGACTGTGAGGCCACTCCATGTATTCGAGTTAGAGTTGCATTCAGTTACTTGGAAGCACTTTGGTTTTTAACTGTTTGTGACTGAATAACATCCTGCTAAAAGGGATCCATTCAAAATTTAAATAGCTCTTGTGTCCTGAAACACTGACCTCAGCGACTGACTCCTCAGTTTAAATATGCATTTCTTTATCTGCTTTTAAAAGCATACAAACTGCATTTCAAGTGTAGATACTAATAGTTGAGCAGGTTGCATTGTACAGCTGTTGTTCAGATCTGAGGTAGGTTGTACAGGAGTCTCAGTGCATGGATCATGCATTAAGGTACTGTGTTTGGGGTGCTGAGGCTTTCACCAGCTCACATTCAGTGTGATTTGTAGCTCAGTTGTAATGTTCACTGCACCCGTGTGTGGGTGTTTTAGCTCTTCCCTCTGATGGACTTGTAAGACCCATGAGTTGTCATTTGCTGATGCGGTGCTCCACGTGGGAATCTTGGAGATGGGCATCTAGCATCTGATGACTCAAAAAGACATTATTCCTAAAGAGTGTTTACCAGCACCTGTCTTTAAGAAGCAGGCAGAATGCTGATGTAAAGCTTCGCAAGCACTGCAGGCGCCTGAGGCTGTGAAGGTTGGTGTTGGTTTCATTGTCGCTGTGTCTTCTGTCTGCAGTTTTTGAAGAGCCCGAGGATCCTAGCAGCAGATCATTTTTTTCAGAGATAATATCCTCGATATCTGATGTTAAATTCAGTCACAGCGGCCGATACATGATGACAAGAGACTATCTGTCAGTCAAGGTGTGGGACCTCAACATGGAGAACAGGCCTGTAGAGACATACCAAGTATGGTGGTCACCTTTTCTTCAATACCCTTCTTTCCCCTTTCTTTCTCTTTCTTTATGTCTAACACCAACTTCAATGTTCCCAAAGGTCCATGAGTACCTTCGGAGCAAGCTGTGTTCCCTCTATGAAAATGACTGCATCTTTGACAAGTTCGAGTGCTGCTGGAACGGTTCTGATAGGTAAGTTCAGGGCTTTGGTTTGGGATGTTGTTTTCCCTTAGCATCAGGGATTTGGTTTCCAGTCTGGAAAGCCATAAGCAGGACTTTCAGGTTGTAATGAAACAGCTATGGCAATATGAGCTGCTGTTAAAATGCTTTCAAATGACATAGATGAGACCATGGCAGGTCTTGATCTTGTGTCTGGATGCTTTGTGTTGGCTTCCCTTGGGCATTCTCACTTTGATGAAGATTGAGTAAATCTGAAACACCTAAACCAGGGACCTGTCTGCAGCCAAAGCTTGCAGGCTCTTCAGTGAACAGGTATCAGGGTTGATCAGGGTGGTAACAGGATCAGGCTGTGAAACAAGCTTTGTCCTAAACCTATCCACTGTTGGAGAGTAGGAGATCCACCACATAGATTAGATGGGGAGAGTGATTGGGGAAATCAAATCTCAAAGCTGTGCACAGGGGTCAGCAAAGAAAGTGACGCCTTCCTCCTGCATTGCTGCTGCAGAGGCAGGTGGGATTGCTACATGCTGCTTAAGTACCGATTCCCTAAGTGAAGAGCATGAAAGAGAAACCGGGAGAGGGGCTTGGGACAAGGGCCTGTAGGGACAGGCCAAGGGGAATGGCTTGAACCTGCCCGAGGGGAGACTGAGCTGAGCTCTTAGGCAGAAGCTCTTCCCTGTGAGGGTGCTGAGGCGCTGGCACAGGGTGCCCAGAGAAGCTGTGGCTGCCCCATCCCTGGCAGTGCTCGAGGCCAGGCTGGATGGTGGGGGGAGAATGACCAGAGGAACACCCAAGGGAAAAAGCAGTGGCGTGGAGGCAGTGCTGAAATGCAGATGGAGCAGAGCAGCGGTGATCATCAGGGAGGGGAAGAGTGTGATGGCCCATCCTGGTCATGAGCTGGGGCTGCACTCACCTTGCAAGCGTGAGGGAGGAGACTGGGGTTGATGCTGTGTCTGGCAGCCAGTGAGATGTGCCTTCCCTCTGCCCCGAACAGCGCTATCATGACTGGGTCCTACAACAACTTCTTCAGGATGTTCGACCGCAACACGCGCCGGGACGTCACCCTGGAGGCCTCCCGCGAGAGCAGCAAGCCCCGCGCCGTGCTGAAGCCGCGCAAGGTCTGCACGGGGGGCAAGAGGAAGAAGGACGAGATCAGCGTTGACAGTCTGGACTTCAACAAGAAGATCCTGCACACAGCGTGGCATCCCATGGAGAACATCATTGCTGTAGCTGCCACCAATAACTTGTATATATTCCAGGACAAAATTAACTAGAGATGACTTCCCCGAGGACGGAGCCGTCGTCTCACATAGTTACGCTCAGTTGTTTATCTGTAAAAGAGAAGGCCTTGTTGTCCTACCAGTGAAGAACATTGATGCACTTACTTCCCTTTAGCTCCAGGAGAGGATCTGGCCAGGTTTGGAGTCATGGATGTTCTGCTGTTGGGGTAGGGAGTGTCAGCCACAGCTTTCCAGGTGGAACCCTCAGAGGCAGAATGGATGGACAGTGCCCACAAAGGCCAGCGCTCAAACCCAGTGTATTTATTGAAGTCTGAGCCTTCCTTTCCAGTTGATAGACCAAAAATCTAACACCCAAGAAGGAAACTTGTCATGACAGTGTAATTTCTTCTCTCTCACGCTCTCTCTGCTGTAATATTTGGGCCTTTCAGAACATATATTGTGCTTAATGCCTGTGAACATTCCTCCTCTGGCCTTTTCGGGGCTTAGGTGGTTTTACCTTGGAGCACTTAGGTAGGTCTTGAGTTGGGTTCGTAGAAAGGTTTCCATGACTATTTACTCAGCACCTGTATCTCTAACCACACCTTCTGGTGTCAACCACTTAATAAAATAACAAGCTATAAAAAGTGTTTTTAAATCTGAAGGTATGTATCCAGTCCTCTTATTTTTTTCTATTGCATGTCCTGAGATTGTGCAGAATTAGTCTGAGGGGCAGGTTTGACAGGGTTTGCCCCCAAAACAGTGATTTTTGGCAGACTAATCCAGATGTTTTTGTGTAGTATCTCAAGGTTCCAAGGTTAGAGTTCCCACAAAGCTGTTGTTCAGTTCAAATTGCACTGGTTTCCTTGTCAAGTGCTCTCTGTACCAAGTAGGAGACTCAGAGGTCGGTATAAAGATGTCCACAGCCTTAACAGAAAGAGACCAGAAGGGAAAACCAAACGTGGAGCACTATTTCTTCTTTGAAGATAACAAATTGAGTTCATTGGCTGCATCTCAACGTTTGCTAGAGCCAAACCTCATGTGCATTACGGTTTTTAACCTTTATAGTCTTTGTCAGGAAGAGTTTATTTTAACTACTTGGCTTAATATATTGTATTCCTGTTGCAGTTCCAGGCCCAAACCCGACCCCTCTCGTGGCTGTGCCCAGCACTGGGGCACCCTGTGGCTCTGACACCCCAATGGCAGGAGGCACCAAGGCCACGGGTGGGTGTTGCTGTGGCTGCTGGGATCCTGCTCTCCCCTCCTGTTCTTAAGCCTTAGGTACTTTTGTTTTCTCCAAAGAGGCCTAAAATGCATCAACCTTCTCCTTGCCCTCGGGCAGGCTGGGTGAGGGCTCCTGCCGCCGCTGCAGCACGTGTGGGTAGCATCGAGTAGGTAGAGATGACGCTGGGAATGTGCCTGCACATTGGGAATGGATGTGAGACCCCAGCTCCCTGGAGGCAACAGCTCCAGCGTGGTTTGTGCTCCGCTTCCTTAAAACCAGGCTCTGCACACGCCACCGTGTCTCTGTGGAGGGCTGAGCGTCTGAAAGGCTCTGACTCAAACCAACCTTACTGTGTACATTGGTTGTGACACTACTGGAGGCTGCTGGGCCGGGCTGGCTGATGTGTTCAGGTGAGCCTGTTCCTGCCGTGCTGGCCGAGCCGCGCTGGGGCCGTACAAAATGTTCAGTTCTTTTGACCAAAAAGTTTAATAAATTTTAACTGTTTACCTGGCCTCGCTCTGT
This sequence comes from Neopsephotus bourkii, assembly GCF_033783945.1. Taxonomy (NCBI): domain Eukaryota; kingdom Metazoa; phylum Chordata; class Aves; order Psittaciformes; family Psittacidae; genus Neopsephotus; species Neopsephotus bourkii. The sequence goes on along the minus strand of NW_026902209.1, from coordinate 774,736 downwards.
GTGTTCAGCCTGAGGGGACAGGGAGGAACTGCTGCCCTGGGGGGGTGAGGCGCTGGCACAGGGAGCCCAGAGAAGCTGGGGCTGCCCCATCCCTGGCAGTGCTCAAGGCCAGGTTGGACACAGGGGCTTGGAGCAAGCTGCTCCAGTGGAAGGGGTCCCTGCCCGTGGCAGGGGTTGGAGCTGGAGGAGCTTTGAGGGTTGGTTGTTCCGCCAGCACAAAGGGGGTTTGAGTGCTCTCTGTCTTGGAGCAGTTCTGTTAGTGCTGTTTCTGATCTATTTGTTCAGCAAATTAAGTGGAATACAACAAAAAGGAAATGATGAAATCTTCTGTTACATAAAACATGATTTCCTTGTGCCACTTCCAATTAAACAGTTCTTGTCAATTCATGACATTTTTAGCAGTTCTTTTTCTCTAAGCCCAGATTTTATTGTAAATTGATAATATTATTGTTTTTTCAGGTATTTGCCCCAAATAGCCCTTGGGCTCAGGGCTGGTTCAGGAGCATTGGACTGCTCATATGTGCAGTGCCCTCAGTGGTGACTTTCAGGGAGGGATGGTCTTATGGGGTGATGGGGGGATCCTGGCACTGGGATACATGGAGTAAGAGGGGAGGATCCATCACCCTGTGGCTGTTCCTGGGGGTGAGGTAAGCTCAGGCCTGGGCTGGTGCTGAAGTGATGGGGACACTGGTGGTTTGTTGGTGATGAATCCATAGTGCCACATGGGCTGGGGCTTGAGTGGTGCATCTGGGGGGGGTCTGTAAACCTGGTGGAGGCTTGGCTTCTGCTCCACTTCTGCTTTCAGTGCTCGGTCCCAGCTGCTGGTGGGATGCTCACCGGGGTCTGTCTGGGTGCTCAGTCCTGCCCTGGTCTCTTCTGTGTTTGAGGAGCAAGAACAGAGAAGGAACAGAGGCGCTTCCTCCGGTCACAGCAGGAGCATCACAGTGAGTATTCCCTCGGTGGGAGTCTAAGATGCCTTTAACAATGTCTGGGGTGGTTTCTCTTTAAACACCAGTGATGGACGGAGAGCCCAGGGACCGTCCAGCGCAGCCCCTGGGCCAGTGGACACAAGGACCCCACACACATAGGACAACGGTGAGGCCCTTGGACCAATGAACCAGAGCCCAGCCCTCCATCTGCTGTAACCCCAGGGACAGGGGTGAGCTGTGGGGTACATTGCTGGGGTTGTAGCAGTATTCAAAGAGAATCTTTTTATGTTCATTTGGATGCAGTGGTATAAAAACCCCCACCAATCTTAGTTCAAAGGGGGGGAGCAGCTGATCGAATTGTAATTCTGATACCAACATTTTCAATGACATTTTAGTGAAACTCTGAGGTTGAGCTCCAGCTGTAGTCAGATTGAAGTGTGTCCAATTCCATACCTAAACCTGGAGAGGGGCTTGGGACAAGGGCCTGTAGGGACAGGCCAAGGGGAATGGCTTGAACCTGCCCGAAGGGAGACTGAGCTGAGCTCTTAGGCAGAAGCTCTTCCCTGTGAGGGTGCTGAGGCGCTGGCACAGGGTGCCCAGAGAAGCTGTGGCTGCCCCATCCCTGGCAGTGCTCAAGGCCAGGTTGGACACAGGGGCTTGGAGCAAGCTGCTCCAGTGGAAGGGGTCCCTGCCCGTCGCAGGGGTTGGAGCTGGAGGAGCTTTGAGGTCCCCTTCAACCCAAACCATTTGTGATTTGATGACTTCACATGTGGGATCTATCCTTCAGGAATGAAGATAATTCTATAAACCCATTTCATTGCACAAAGAGTAAAGAAACCCCAAACAGATCCTGCCCCTGCTGTAAAATGTGCACAATTAAACTCCCATGAGAAAGGATTCACTCCTCCTGCATGTAGCACCCACAGCAGCAGGATGTGGACTCATGGTGCAGCACAGAAGAAGGAGTCAGTTCTGCTGAGTAAGGACAAAAATAAGAGTAGAAAGCAAACTGTCTGTGAACTGATGGCTGGAGTAGGGCACACAGTTGTGAGTTCAGCGAGTTTCCGTTCACTGAGTGACTTCTGCACCCAACTCAACCACGTTCAAGAGGAGCAGTGAAGTTGTTTCCCAAAGAAACTTCTTAGTTGTCAGTCCCAGCAGTAACCAGTGAGAGACTGCAGAGAGCCCCGTGAGCCGCCTCCAACGATCACCAGAGAAAAAGGCATGCCAGACCCGAGTCCACAAGGAACCTTTTTATTTAAATATATAAAACATGGTATTTGGCAAACATTCATCTTCTCATTAAATAAGGTAAAATCACTGGGAGGCATTCCCTCATAAAAACAATGAGCAAGTGACCCTCGGAAATCTATACAAGGCTGGGGCAGTATCAGCTGCTAATTCAGTATTTTACAGGTGAAAAGGCTGCGAAGCGATGGCCTGTGAGTAGATACAACAGGAGAACTTGAAGCACTTGGCGAGTTAGATCAATGCCTTCGCAAAGCAGCTACTTCTTACAGGCACCGGAGTCCACACTAACTCAGGCTGTTGTGTGCCCTGCTCAACAGTAAAAACTGGTGGAGCTTTACTCTCTCAGCACTGCTCCCAGCTGACAGTGTCCCCCCACTGCTCATAGCCCACAGCGAAAGAGCCCACCACAATCTGCCTCGAGTGAGGCTCAAGCTTCCCTGTGACACACGAGGCCACGCACCGTGCGGGGCTCATCCCTTATCGTCGCCATGGCAGCAGCAGTGACCAATACTCACATCTACAAAGCACAAAAGCAGCCACGGGATGAACACTCGGAATCACTACGGCTACACTGGAGCAGGGCTGGCTTTAAACATGGAGTTGTTCTGGTTTGCAAAGATACTGCACTACAAAGCAATGCAACGGACATGAATGCATCGGAACATGCTCTGGGAATGGCTGCAGGAGATGTCGGCGCCGGTGTCCCTGTTACCCTTACTAAACCAGGAGCGCAGCAGAACGGGTGTACATGGGTCATGGAGTCACGGCTCGCTCCACATCCCTGCCTTTCCCTCCTGCATTCCCAGGCTCGGCTCCGGAACCAGGCTTGAGGCGCCTCTAGAACGCGCTGCTGGAAGCTGTGGTCGTCAGGCGCCGCCCGATGTACACCCTGAGGAGGGAGAGCACACGGTCAGTGAGTGCTGTGCTGCCAGAGGCACCTGCAGCACGTCAGGAACACTCTCTTCCATCAGGATACAAGTCCCGCCATTCCCAGCAGGAGCAGCAGCTGTAATCAAGTAGGCAAACCAAGTGACTGCTCCAGGACTCGATTTCCAGTCACCGGTGACTCTCTGCCCACCCCTGGCTTATTCTATGGAGAAGTGTTTATTCCTCATCTTTAGACAGAGGGAATCGGGGTCAGAATTGGGCCTTGGGGAAAAACAGGTTAAAATATACCGTAGCACTGACCCCAGTCCAATGGCGAGCAAGTGGGAAAGCAGCAGAGATGGGAGGAAAACCTTGAGGAATTCTGCTGAGAATATCCCCCCTTTCTTCATCACACTGGTGTTCCTCATGCTCAGGGTGGCCGTGCGCCTGGGGTGCTTGAAGAGGAACTCCCTGGTTCGAGGAAGGGAACAGTGACAGCATTAAGGGATGTGTGTCTAGAGCAGGGGAAGGAAAAGCTGCATCTAAGCTGACCCAGAGGCCCAGAGCACTCACTTTGGGGGGATGTTCTCTGGCCTGCTGGACCAATCCCAAATCCAATCCGCATTCTTCTTCAGGAGCCTTTCCACTTCCCTTCTCCTTTCAAGGAAATCTTCTTCAGACTAGAACAAAGAACCACTGTCAAACAACTCAGAACTGGGAAAGGTGGGAAGCTGGTACTGCAAAACAAAGGTCTTGTTCTGTCTCTACGGCCACACGCCACACTGGCTCTGGAGCTCACCTCTCCCATCTCTGCCCACTGGGGACTCCATCACCTCCATGGAAGTGTTTAGATCCACAGGAGAAGAGGGAGATCTTTCTTTAGAGCAGGATCAGAGAATCCGGGAATGGTTTGGAAAGGACCTTAAAGCTCCTCCAGCTCCAACCCCTGCCACGGGCAGGGACCCCTTCCACTGGAGCAGCTTGCTCCAAGCCCCTGTGTCCAACCTGGCCTTGAACGGGGCCAGTGTTTAAGGATGTGCATTGAAAATATCCCATAGCCTTATCTGCTTAGTAAAGACTGCTCTGGAAATAAAACATCAGAGCTGTGCATTTAATCCTTCCATCCAGGATCTGAAAGTGTCCCAGCACACACATCTGACTGGCACTTGGCACAAGCAGCTTAGTGCCTGCATGCAGAACTGGATGGATGTCACTGCTCTGACAGCCCTGGATCAGGCTCAAGTGAAACCAGTCCCAGTGTGGGGCCAGTGCTGGGCACGCAGCAGCGAGGTGAGCCCGGGTCCCTCTGCAGAACCCCCTCAAACAGCAGGGACTTTGTTTGCAAGTGAATCACAGCATAAACACTGAGTAAGAACACAGCTTCTTGTTTAATACAAGGGCATTCAATGGAGCCAAGGCTTGAGGTAAAAATAGCATCTGAGCACAGAATGTGAATAGCTGTATCTGCACTCAGACACCCTGGAGATGGAAATGGGACAGTGCAGGCAACTGCAGCTCTGAGGGGTTTTGAGCTTTCCCCTACTGGTCCTCAAAGTCTAGGTAATGACCATGAGACACAGGAAGGGGTTTCTGGAAACACAAAATTACTGTTTTCCAGTACTGTGCTTTGCTAACCTCAAGGCTGTAACTCCTTCAGCTGGGTCCCTGGAGGAGCTGGGGAGACGATGCAGGGTTTCACATCAAGGAAGAGGCAACTGGACCAAGCAGAGTTCGTGTCGCTTTGAGAACTGATCACATCTATGCACTACTGATGCAACTCCATGGAGCTGGAGCTCCACAAGGCTAACTACTGACAGTGAGCTTGTTTTAAAAACAAGTGGGCAGGAAAAGATAACCCATAAACTACCAGAGAGCACCAAGGCCATCACGGAGAGCTCAAGATGACAACACACACTGTCCACTCATCTACATGACACAAGAGCAATGGGAAAACGGAGGTGAGGGAAGAAGTCTTTCCTTGTTTAAACTCAGATGTGAGGGTCCTGACAGCACTGCCCACTGGAGCACAAGGCCCTCAGTGCTGGTAACATTTGCAAGGTTATCACACGCTGCTACTTCTTTTCATGCAGAGGCTCCAAGTGAAATACAATCCTGATTCCCAGTTGCTGACTGGTAACCCTGTGGGAATCAGTCACAGGCATGGAATATACTTCAGTTTAATGAGAAAATACCATCTCTGTGCATAACAGTGCAGGGAGAGACTTACATAAGCTAGCACAGCAGGTCTTTGGAAGAGCAGAGACATTTGCAACTTTTAATACTTCACTCCCCAAAATGTTTTGTGAGTTTTGTCCTATTAGAGCCGATTAATTACAGTGAAAATGTAGGATTTTAGGCTGCCATCATACAGTAAGTTATGGATTGCTAAACCAAGGTTAACATACAGCATCCTCTTTCCCTACTCCTCTCAGAGATATTTATCCATTTTCTTTGCAAGCATGTAAATGTGCTAAAATGAAATTAGAAGGAACAGAGGAGAGAGAGGAAGCTTCTGAAGCTCTGATGGTCACTACAGAACAATGCCTGCACCTACCCTAGTGATGTGTTTCCTACACATCTCAATGCAAACCTCTGTTGTCTCCCATCTGTTGGACTCGCATCACAACCCACCCAGTGAGCAGAGCAGAGTAACCTCTGCTCCACCATAGATGAGAGCACTTAAATCCTTCTGGAAAATCCCAGTTACAGGTAAAAAGATAACCCATGCAAGTCACATACAAACACACAAGGCCTGATTCTGCAAAGATTACTGAGTTACTGTATTATTTAAACTCCACATTAGCAGCTTCACCTCTTACTGCCTAATGCTGGGTTTCAAACAAGAGTAAGGAATCCTTTCTCCCAGAGCAGGATGAGGTTTTTACCTGAAAGCTGTTCTTTTCTCCACTGCTGTGACTCTCTATTTCCAAAGCTCTGTGACTGTCCTGAGGTGTCTGGGAACGAGGAGGGCTTGAGAAAGGGAAGCACAAGGAAGAAAACTCATTAGTTTTTGATGACAGTTTATGGTATGCACTGCAAGCTCATCAGTGGAGCTCACCTGCACCCTAAGAGCTACAGAGCCCTGACCAGAACCTGAGAGACTGCTCAATCAGCAGGGGATATAATCCAGCCACTGTATGCAATTCATCTCTGATTCTCTAGCACTCTGCCAGGCACAGAGCTGTTCTCAGCAGAGCAGAGATGCCCAGAGGCTGGAGGGTTTGACTTGGGTTACTTACTAATAACAACAGACAGCAAATAACAAAGGAGATTGGGTTTGGTTTGAATTCAGCTGTCCAGGTAAGAGTAGGGAGTTGTGCATCCCACCGTCTATTCTGAGACCTGTAGCTCCCTCCCCTCCCTTCTTTCATTTAAACCAACTTTAGGGTGAAGACTTCACAGCCACCAAAATCCAATGAATGAATTTGTAACACGGACTGACATCCTGCACCAGACCTGAGTTGGTTTGTAGTGTTGTACTCATGTTTTGTATCTATATTGTAAACTTTATCTAGGTTACATATGAAGATCGGCTGAGAAAGTTGGGGCTGTTCAGCCTGGAGAAGAAAAGGCTGCGTGGAGACCTCATAGCAGCCTTCCAGTATCTGAAGGGGGCCTATAGGGATGCTGGGGAGGGACTCTTCATTAGGGACTGTAGTGACAGGACAAGGGGTAATGGGTTAAAACTGAAACAGGGGAAGTTTAGATTGGATCTAAGGAGGAAATTCTTTCCTGTTAGGGTGGTGAGGCACTGGAATGGGTTGCCCAGGGAGGTTGTGAATGCTCCATCCCTGGCAGTGTTCAAGGCCAGGTTGGACGAGGCCTTGGGTGATATGGTTTAGAGCAAGGTGTCCCTGCCCATGGCAGGGGGGTTGGAACTTGATGATCTTAAGGTCCTTTCCAACCCTAACTATTCTATGATTCTATGATTCTACAACTCTTCAGCAAGTGCATAGGAATTATTAGCTGATGTACCTCATTACAAAACACAAGCTGCTCTTCACCCTTGCTCTTACAGTCCTGCTCCAGGCAGCAGTGTGAGCAGCACTGTGCTCTTAAGGACAGCTCTGACACTGCCTGCACAAGGTGTGTTCCTTTAGCACAGCAGCTTCCAACTGCTCTGAGTATTTAATTTACTGGAACACGGCTGCTGCTTGTACATTAGCAGTACACCCATTGCTCAGCTGCTGGACACCTCTATGGGGGTACAGCAAAACCCCAAGGGGGCATCCTCATGAGCTGTGAGAAGCCTGAGTCCTCTCCCCTGTAAATTCCTTCTGGTTTCAGGACAGGCTCTAACGCAAGTGCTGCTCTAGTACTTAAATACCAACCTTTTCAATGCAAAGTTTTCCTGCTTCTCCCTCTTTGCACTTGTGTATATGCATGTGCACATGGAAATACACACGTGTATGTAAGCATTTCTCTCTCTACTTCTTGTGCATAAAAATGGCTCTGTGTAGTAGTGACCTTCTCTTTGCTTACAACAGAGCACTCTGGTTACCTGTCACAGTGTGAGCTTTCTCTTGAGCTGCTTCTTCCAGATTCGTGTTGAGCATCAAGGAGTATTTTCTCCATGTCACCGTTGTGAATGGAAATGGAGGCTGGCACTTGCTCCTGGCTCCCCGTGCTGACACTGCTCCCATTGCCGCTGCCGTTGCTGCTGAAGTGCAGTTCCACCCAGGAACCTGTTTGGCACAGTTGAAAACAGAACAATCAACCAAGTGCTTATGGATATGAGCCATGTGAACTCTGCCGCTGAGCCTCCCCAGCGCGCTGCTGCAGCACAACCTGCACAAGTACTAATGCTGGCACCTCTGCTCATGAACATGCTGGGATGCCAAAGGGCGACCAAAACCCCCACAGGGCTGAAGAGCTGGTGAGCACAGCCAGTGCCCTGCTGCTGCTGCGGAGCCTCTGGCTGGAGAGATGGTTAATTCTGATTGTTCAACAAGGGTGGCAGCCAAACAAAATAATCTCAAGGACTTTCTGCCCCACGCTTATTTGTTCATTTACTGAGCCTATCTGAGGCCCCAGCAGCCAGCAGCCCGGCTTTGTTTGGCTTTTGCAGTAAGCGTTTTCAGTGTCACTGTTAAGCAAGAGAGGATATGTGGCAAGGGCCGGATCATGTGTTTGCTCCTCACAGTATATTTACCACAGACAGTCGGTCACATGCTGCGTGCTGAACAACAACTCCCTCCTGGGCTGGCAGCACCCAAGGCACCGCAGGACCTGCGGCTGTTGCCTCAGTTACACAGCAGCTCAAGGCTCAGCTAATCTCTGACAGTGCAAGTCACCTCTGGACCGTGTCTGTGTGTGTAAACAGCAGCAGACAGAGGTATTGTGCCCATCCCATGGCAATACAGCAGTGAGTTCCCAGGCAATACAGCAATGAGTACAGGAGGGAGGGCAGGTGAAAGCCCTGCTTTCCGGTGAGCGCAGCAGAAAGCATGTGTGAGGCATGAGCAGGGAAAGGGAGAGACAGATCACGGTGTTTCTAAGGAAGAGAGGCTGGGGCAGAGCCTGGGAGGTCAGCAAAGACAACAGCAGGAGCAATAACACAGCAGTTTTGAAGGTATGCACAGAGGAGAAGCCAGGGCAGAGCCCTAGTGTGAAACAGAAACACCAAATCATGATGCTCCTTCCGTGGAGGGCCTGAAGATGCACTATTCTGTGATTCATAAATGAAATGAAGCCAGCAAAACACCAAACTGCTCAATCTGTGTTACAGGAGAGACACTGGTGTACTAATATACAGGTGACCCCAAAGCCCCTTGGACGGAAACGTGCTGGTCACCCAGCTCTGAAGGGTGGCTAGCTTCTGTTACTGATGGCTGCTTGGCTGGTTTGGTTGGGTTGTGTTTTCCCCTCCCTGTGACTGTGTGCTGTGTGCAAGGTATGTGTTTATACCCACACAAACTCTTTCCTGCCCTTTCCCCCCAAACTTCTGAAAGCACAAGCTGTTTCCAAGGGATGAGCACAACCCCTGCAGCTCAACTGAAGGCAGCATCCACCCTGTGAGTACCAGAGTACCTCTCCCCACTGCTCAGCACGTCCACCTCAGTTTCTCCCCTCTGCTTGTGAGAGCAGAGCACTCAGTGTTGGGGCACGGCTCTGCAACTCTCTGTGTGTGGCCAGAAGCTATTTTCTCCTGTGCAGACGTGTGACATCCGCGGCACGCTCGGGTTTCAACAGCATCAACACAACTGCTCCACACAACAACCACCACCTATGGAAACCGTGCTGGATACAGCGCAGGGAGTGTACAACAAAGCACGGGGGAGGTTAACTGTAACTGGGATCACACTGTATCACAGCATCACAGAGTGCTTTGGGTTCAAGGGACATTGAAGATCATCCAGTTCCAACCCCCTGCCATCTGGATGTGTGTACCCATGTCCTTTCCTTTCTTTTGGACACTTCAGAGAGTGAGGCTGTGCTGGCACACCAGGAATGGGCTGGTTTATTACCAGTTACAGATAAAAGAGCCCATATATTTATGGAGATGGAAATATAAACAGATAAACCCATGTAACGTGGCAGTACAGACTGAGCGGAGAGGAAGGGTTTCGAAAGGAGCAATCTTATGATATTCCAGCCCAGGAGACATCTGTGGGAGGCCAGATTAGCACTGAAGTACCCAGTCAGCGTTAAAGTACTCGATCAGCTCTGCACCACTTAATTTCTTAAGATACAGCTTTCAAAACTGGCAAAATTCCACCGAAAGACAAGAATGTCTCCTCAAACTGCTGAAGCCACCCCTGTAAATCACAGTTTCATCGAAGCCCAGCCTGGTTTGTGCTGGAAGGGACCTCAAAGCTCCTCCAGCTCCAACCCCTGCCACTGGAGCAGCTTGCTCCAAGCCCCTGTGTCCAACCTGGCCTTGAGCACTGCCAGGGATGGGGCAGCCACAGCTTCTCTGGGCACCCTGTGCCAGCGCCTCAGCACCCTCACAGGGAAGAGCTTCTGCCTAAGAGCTCAGCTCAGCCTTTAACACACCACTGCGCTCAGATCCTTCACCTGACACCTAAACCCGCTTCAGACTCTCTACACTCCGGTCAGTGCCGCTGACCCCGATGTCTCCTCAAAGGCACATCCCCACGGGACACAGACGGTTTCTCCTGGCGGGGAGGGTGACACTCACCACAGCGCACAGAGCTCACCAGCAGCGATGTGCACCCAGCCCCGCTTCAGCTCAGCCGCACAACCGAGACCCTGCAGCGCCCCGAGACCCGGGCTCCCTCCGCCTGCCTGCCAGCCCTGTGCGCGCTCTACCGGGCCGGGCCCGCCAGGCCCTGGGCGCGGCGGCCCAGTGTCCGCCGGGACCCACGGCCCAGCAGCAAGCCCAGTGCCCCCCGCTGCCGCCAGCCGCTGCACTGAGGCCTCCCCGCGCACAGCGGCCAGGCGGGGACCGGGACCGCCCGGCCCCAGGCCCATGCAGGCAGCGGCACCGCCCGTGCCTGGGGCAGGCCCATGGCGGCGGCCCCACCGCTCACCTCAGCACCGGCGGCCCCAGGCCCGGCTCCCCCCGAGCGGCCGCAGCCCTTACCCTGCAGGTTCTCCTCCTGCGGGCTCACCCGCGACATGGCGCGGCCACAGCAGGAACGCACTGACCGCTGCGCCCCGCTCCTGCCCACAGCGCCTTGACGTCAGCCACCGCCCCGCCGCTCCCATTGGCCAGCGCGGCGGGGCGGGGCGGGGCCTCCGGCGCTGCCCCAGGGCCGCAGCCGTGCCGGAGCCGGGGGACATCGGGAGCGGGCCCGGGTACGGGACGGCCCGAGCTGGGTACGCGGTGACCGCACAGCTCCTTCCCTTCCCAGCCCGTCCCCAGCCCGTCCCCAGCCCGTTCCCAGCCCGTTCCCAGCCCTTGCCAGCACAGCGTGACCGCCACACTCACCCCGTGCGCGTCCCCGCGCTGCCCGCGACTGCTCGCGGCGCTTCCCCCTGAGGGTGCGGGGCCGGGGGAGCGGAGAAACGGGCTCTGGCGGTGGGAGCCCGGGTGGTGCCGCCGGAGCGGGCTCTGGGAGCGCCCCCGGCTAGGAGGTGACTGAGTGTGCCCCTGGTGCGGTGCTGGGCACAGTGACGGGGGTCTCACATTGGGCACTGCGCTGGGAAGGTCGTGCTGCGCTCCGCAAGCAGGCATTGACCGACTGCTGGGAGTTTATGAACCCAAGTAATTACAATTGCAGTTTATTCGGCCAGAGGCCAGGTAAAGGGTTATTTACTTAATGAGAGCAGGCAGGCGTTTTATCCAGGCTGAGGCTGTGTCCATTGGTGTAGTAGAGCTTTCTGTAGTACACAGTCGTGGAGCCCAAGTAACATCATGTTTCATTAAATCCCAGCCTGGTTTGGGTTGAAGGGACCTCAAAGCTCCTCCAGCTCCAGCCCCTACCATAAGCAGGGACCCCTTCCACTGGAGCAGCTTGCTCCAAGCCCCTGTGTCCAACCTGACCTTGAGCACTGCCAGGGATGGGGCAGCCACAGCTTCTCTGGGCACCCTGTGCCAGCGCCTCAGCACCCTCACAGGGAAGAGCTTCCTTATATCCAATCTAAACTTCCTCTGTTTCAGTTTTAACCCATTACCCCTTGTCCTATCACTACAGCCCCTGATGAAGGGTCCCTCCCCAGCATCCTTGTAGCCCTTTTCAGATACTGGAAGCTGCTCTGAGGTCTCCACGCAGCCTTCTCTTCTCCAGGCTGAACAGCCCCAACTTTCTCAGCCTGTCTTTATATGGGAGGTGCTCTAGCCCCTGAGCATCCTCGTGGCCTCCTCTGAACTTGTTCCAACAGTTCCATGTCCTTTTTATGTTGAGGACACCAGAACTGCACACAATGCTCCAAGTGAGGTCTCACAAGAGCAGAATAAAGGGGCAGGATCACCTCCTTTGACTGCTGGTCACGCTCCTTTCGATGCAGCCCAGGATACGGTTGGTTTCTGCGCACACTGGAGCCGCTCATGTTCAGTTTCTCACCCACCAACACGTTCTTCGGTTTATGGTTTTTATGTCTTAGTCTTTAATGTGTGTTTACTCCGTCCCCATGTGCCAGGCCCGAGGCCGCTCTCAGCCGCGGCTCTGGAAGCGGACCGGAGCCTGCCCCGCTTTGGTGCTGGTCCCGTGGCTCTCTGCTGCCCTCTGCTGCCCACCAGTCCCGCCCGAGGGCCCCGCTGCGCACGGGCACCCAGGCGGCCTCACCGCGGGAGGAGCGCGTCAGCATCGCAGGGATGCGGTGGTCTCCTCCTCGTGTGCGCAGGGAACAGAGAGCTCAGCTGCATTGACTCTCATGCGGGTGGACGGGTCGGGAGGGAGGAGGGAGTCACCAAAGTGCCTGTGACCTGATGATGCCATCACTTTTCAGTCTTCCCCACTGTCCTGGGTTCAGCAGTAGCAGTCATTTTTCTCTTTCTTGGTAGCTGGTGCAGTGCTGTGGTTTGACTTTCAGCTGGGAACAGAGCTGATAACAATGATGTTTTGGTTTGGCCAAGGACTTTGTGAGCCTCCTGCTCTGCCAGGGAGAGGGGAAGCTGGGAGGAAGCAGAGACAGGACACCTGACCCAAACTGACCAAAGAGGTATTCCATACCACAGCACGTCATGCCCTGGAGGGAACTGGGAGTTACCCAGAAGGGCTAGGTGGACTGCAGGGTTGGAGGAGGTATCAGTCGGTGCTTGGTCGGGCTGGGGGGGCGAGTTATCGGTTGGCTGGTGATGGGGTGTTGTATTCTCTTCCCTTGTTATTTCCTTTATCGTGACTATTATTGGTGGTAGCAGTAGTGATTTGTGTTATACCTTAGTTACTAAACTGTTCTTATCTCAACCCGTGGGAGCTGCATTCTTTCTGATTCTCCTCTCTGTCCCTCCAGGAACAGGGGGAGGGCAAGAAGGGGGGGGAGTGAGTGCACAAGCTGTCTGGCTGGGGTTAAACCACGACACCCACAAACCTCCAAACACCTACATGGAGATTTACAGCACTGGACACCCCCCATCCCCAGGCCTGAAGAGCAAGGCGCTCCACTCTGGGAGCCAGTAGTTTCTCCACCATACTCCCCAGGGCAGAACCGTGCTGTGACCATGTCTCCTGGTAGCACAAAACCCCTGCAAGTATTTTATGTTCTGGTGCTGTGCAAACCCTGAGCATACCCTATGTGTATTCACCATGGGCTGCTGCCTGTTTCAGCAGCACAAGGGGACCGTCGTTTCCAAAGTGATTTCCTCTGTTATGGGTTTCTGGCAGCATCAGGATACAGGAGGAATCCGGGAAAACATCAATCTCTATTCGGGTTTCCTGATGAAGTCCAGGGAAGCAGAGAGGAGTGACCCACATTTTCCCCTCTGCAGGATGCACTTCATGAGAAGGCAGCTGTGTGGGAAGGTAAGAAAGACAAAATATTGTCATTTCAGGCCCACTGTGGTGGGAATATCAAGCTTGTGTCCAGTGTTTGAGGCTGCCTGCAGGTCCTTAGTTCATTCAGTTGCCCCTGTGTGCTGAGTGAAGCAAAGGCAGACGTGTAAGAGGGAACTTGGAGCAGTGTTAACCTGCTGCTGCTAACCCAGACAGGCTGTTCAGGGACTCCAGCAATGGTCTGCAATGAGGAGGTGCAGTTTGGGGCCAACTCTTCTAAAGCAGGGACTTTGCTCATACCGATACCTGGCAGTGCTCCCTTACCCTAAGCGCACAGTGAAGGGTGCTGGGCAGGGAGGCATGGCTGGGTGCTCACCAGCACAGCCCCGGAGGCTGAGTCCCACTGGGCCTGTTTCACTCAAATCACTTTCACCACCTCCTAGGAGGGGAAACTGAGTTATTTGGAGACACAGGAACAGCTTTGGTACCTGGGGCAGGCTTTGTTTCCCAGCAGGGAAGCACCAGGGAAGGGCGCAGTGTTAACCCCTGAACGCTCGATTATGATTTTACAGTGTGTGCTACCCCAACCACCACAGACCGGGGTGTGTGTGTGTGTGTGTGTGTGTGTGTGTGTGTGTGAGTGAAGTGCTGGGAAGGGATGGTTTAGGGCAATGAGCTCTGAGTGTGCTCAGTTTAAGTTAATGGTTAAAACATCACTGAGGGGCTGGAGCGGGGCCAGAGCAGGGCAATGGAGCTGGAGCAGGGCCTGGAGCCCAAGAGTGATGGGGAAGGGCTGAGGGACCTGGGGGGTTCAGTGTGGAGAAGAGAAGGCTCAGGGGGGACCTGATGGCTGCCTCCAACTGCCTGACAGGAGGATGGAGCCAGGAGGGGCTGGGCTCTGCTCCCAAGGAACAAGGGATGGGACAAGAGGAACCGGCCTCAAGCTGCACCAGGGCAGGTTTAGATGGAGCTGAGGAACAATTCCTGCCCCAGAGGGTGCTCAGGCATTGGAACAGGCTGCCCAGGGCAGGGCTGCAGGCACCGGCCCTGCAAGGGTTCACACCCCGTGGAGACGAGGCCTCAGTGCCATGGGGCAGTGGTGGCCTGGGCAGTGCTGGGGTAAGGGTTGGGCTGGAGGAGCTTGGAGGGCTTTTTCAACCCACTTCATTCTGTGATCCTACGCTAATTTCATGGGTAGTTATAATAAATACATGTCATCATGGCTTGACTTCGCGAACGAAGATTTGGGAAGGGCATTTACCCACGCTTACTACAAGCGCGCTGATGACTAAGAAGGCCAATGTGGGATAGGCAAATCCGGCTACAAAAAGCACAGCAGAAGGTCTCCTTGGGTGGAACAGGTGGGACACGATTCTTCCTGCGTTGTCTTTTCTCCTCGAGACTAGTTCTTCGTGAACTCTCAAAGGAGTCAGCGGCATTATGTATGGTGTGCCTCCAAGTCTCCCGATTGGAGGCCAAGGTGGACCACTGATGGTAGTCAATATGGCCAAGGCTAAGGTATTGTTTCAGGGAGTCCTTGTATCTCTTCTTTGGGGCACCTCTCAAATAAATACATGTAAGTGCCTGACATGCAGTGTCTGTGCTCAGGAGCTAGGATACACTGTTCAGTGACCCTGCTGGGCCCTGGGTGCACTGGCAGCCCCAGCCCTGAACACCCTCCCTCAGGCCCCCTCCCAGCCACCCTCTGCCCTGGTGAAGCCCATCCCTGGGCCTTTGCTCCTATTCAGAGCTGTGCTCCTGGCTCTGCTCCTGGAGGATTTGGATCTTCTGATGTGCTTTAGGGACATGTTTCTGCCTGGTGATGGCCGTGCATGTGTTATCAATCTAAGTCAAAGTCAATCTGTACCAACTTTGTAACAGAGACAGTGTGAGATGGGTGCAACCAGAGGGCACTCTCAGGATTGATTTGGAAGACTGTGCCTGCGTCACTTGGATGGTGGCATCACGGCACAGCACAAGGGATGAAGCTCATTGCTTTCATAGAATCACAGAACCCCAGCCTGGTTTGCGTTGAAGGGACCTCAAAGCTCCTCCAGCTCCAACCCCTGCCACAGGCAGGGACCCCTTCCACTGGAGCAGCTTGCTCCAAGCCCCTGTGTCCAGCCTGGCCTTGAGCACTGCCAGGGATGGGGCAGCCACAGCTTCTCTGGGCACCCTGTGCCAGCGCCTCAGCACCCTCACAGGGAAGAGCTTCTGCCTAAGAGCTCAGCTCAGTCTCCCCTCGGGCAGGTTCAAGCCATTCCCCTTGGTCTGTCACCTCCCTCCGTGCCTCCCTGTCTCTCCAGCATGGTTCTGCTGTTGAACGCTGTGCGGGGCACAGGGCCCCAAAGCTGCTGAAATCTGAGCACTGCCTGGTTTCATCTGGTTTTTCAGTGCCAGCAGTGGCATAGTCATTAACCTTCCTGCAGCCTCTGCGCATCAGACCAGAACGTGTGCTTTTATGCTGTGCTTTTCTTGGGCTGCTGTTCATTAACCACCACACTGCTCTCGGATGCTCATTCCTGAGCTGTTCATACTTACTCAGGCTGTTGACATGAGGAGATCAAATACACACTGAGTCTCTTGGTTTGGCTTCTTTACAGCTGAGAGTTAAAACCCATAACAATCTTGACACCGGGAATGTAATGGTCTGATTCAAAATACAGGCTGAAGAAGGAAGGGAATTAGGGGTTAGGTCTGCACATGGTCATCACACCAGTTCAAGCAAGCGTATTTCTGAAGTGGTTTAAATGGGGAGAGTCTAATGTGCACAGTCTGACACTGGCTTACACTAGCTTGGATGGGGCTCAGACCCCTGGGCACAAGGGGTTCGGTGGTGCTGGGGAGCCCGAGCTGCTCCGAGCCTCTGAGCTGCCTCTGGGATGGGCGGACCTGAGGCAGAGCCTGGCTCTGCAGCACAGCTCAGCTCCCGAGCACCCCGAATGTCACCAGTCCTGAAAGCTGCTGGTGGGGAGCCTGGGTCTGTGCACTGCTGCTGCCAGCCCTGCAGTCAGGGACCTGATGGGATCAGGCTGCAATGGGACAGGCATCTTACTTGTAATGAAAGAAGCAGAGAGGAGTGGGGGACAAAGATCCTCTTGCAGGTGAAATAAACCCAGGACTTGGGTGCAGAAGTGTCTTTTATCTGGGCAGTCTTGTTACTTTTTGGTGAGATTTCATTTCTTCAACTTATGGGCATGCATCACTATTTCTTGCATGTTGCCATCTCTTTTGTACATGCTAGCTCTTTCTCACAGCAGTTTCTGATGGCCCAGTGACATACATCTGGTCATTAGTATTGTTCATTCCTCACAGAGCCATCTGCTGGCTTTGCAGCCTGGGCAGGAACAGGAAATGGAACTCACTGTAAGTAGGACTTCATTGATTTTAGATGTTCAAACAGATACTCTACCAGTAGGACTCAGAAACAGCATTCTCTCAGTTGTAAAAGATGCTCGTGGAACCAGGGTTGACATTAGAAACACAGATTGGAGCTCACCTGGCAGGTAAGTGAAGGAGGAAGTGTCCTCAGGGCACCTTTTAGCTGGTGGTACCCCCCAGGTGTCCTCATCCTACTCCAGAGGATGAGGTGGGGGGCAGCCCCCTGCAGCTCAGCATCTGGGGCACGTGTGGCAATCTACAGCTCCTGCCCCCCACATGCTCTTCAGCAGAGCACTGTCCCTGGCTATCAGAGCATCACTCACTTCCCTGGCCCTCCACATCGCATTTCTTGACTGCGGTTTCAGTTTGTTCCATTTGGAGAGTAAAGGGAGCACCAAGCTGCTTGTGGTGTAACTGCCGCAATGGCAGGGCTTGGCTGTGTGCTGGTGCAGTGCCTTTCACAGCTACCGCTGGTGAGCCCTGAGGAAGAGGCTGAGGGAAGATCTGTGCCAGCTCCTGTGCAGTCACCTGCCTCACCTGCTGCTCCGTGCTGCACGTACACTGAAAAGGGCTGACGCCAGGATGTTCAGAACAAACCCAGGCTGGGGATGGACTCTTCATTAGGGACTGTAGTGACAGGACAAGGGGTAATGGGTTAAAACTGAAACAGGGGAAGTTTAGATTGGATCTAAGGAGGAAATTCTTTCCTGTTAGGGTGGTGAGGCACTGGAATGGGTGCCCAGGGAGGCTGTGAATGCTCCATCCCTGGCAGTGTTCAAGGCCAGGTTGGACGAGGCCTTGGGTGATATGGTTTAGAGCGAGGTGTCCCTGCCCATGGCAGGGGGGTTGGAACTCCATGATCTTAAGGTCCTTTCCAACCCTAACTATTCTATGATTCTGTGATTCTCTGCTTCTCAGCCTCTAAATCGGGAGTGCTGAGCACTTCAGTGGGGATCAGGCAAGTGCAGCATAAAGATGTTTACAGCTCTTGTTTACTTGCTGTGCTGGGGTTCCAAAGTTCATTAACATCTTAGTTCTGCATGACCAAGCAGTGCGCAGTGGAGTGCTCTGCAGGAGTGCACCCTGCAGTGGGTACAGCTCAGGGCGTGGAAATTGCCAGAAGGATGCCGGTTCCCTGCTCTTGCCAGCTGAAAAACAACCCCCCTTTGTGGGGGTGATGTAAAGCACCGATGGGCTCTTGCTTTGTGTCACTTACAACAGTGCCATCAGTGTTCCTTGTTCTACAAACTGCCACAAAACACTGGGATTCAGCTCCAGCAGCAGAGAACAGAGCTGTTTATCCAGTGGTTCTACAGCGAGTGTTTGTGCATCCCCAGTGGGACTGCAGCCAGCCCTGGCGCTGAGGGACGGGGCTCCGGGGTTCACCTGGAACCGGCTGGGCTCTGTGTGGTCTGGGGAGTGCAGTGAGCCCGAGCGGGAGCAGCAGCTCGGGGGGGGGATCCTGCCCCTCTGCTGTGCTCTGTGGGACCCCCCTGCAGCCCTGATCCAGGCCTGGGGCAGCAGCACCGGAGGGGCTTCAACCCAGAGCACTCTGTGATTGAGTGATGCTGTGAGAGGATCTGATTTAAAGCGCTGGTGTGCGCAGGAGCAAGGGAAATGCAGAGGGGTTGTCCGAGCTGAGACATTTATGGAGGGGGCAGCCCCCTTTGCCTGGGTCGGGCACGAGCCCCAGTGCCTCTGTGTGTGCAGGTTGAGGCGCTGACCCTGCAGGGGCTCTGCAGACCAGCTGGCTGCAGTGGGGTGCCCCAGGCGCAGGAAGTTTGGGATAAGCAGCCAGGGCTGGGGCTTAGGAGAACCCATCCCTGGAGCCGGTGTCCGCAGTGCGGGTGGGCAGAAATAAGGCAACGTTTGAGTCTGTGGCTTTGATTGCAACCCCACAGATCCTGCTCTGGCAGCCTCCTGTCAGGAGCCTTGCTGTCAGGTTTGTCCTTCTGGGGGTTCCTATGAAGTAAACAGAAACCTTGTCCTCATGGTTCTCTGCAAGTGCCACCACGTGTACCTCTGTCAAAGGGCAGCGGGCACATGAACTCCAGGAGCTGGTGACCACAGCAAGAGGAGCAGGTTTCCAGGAACATGGTCAGAAGTCACACACGTTTCTTGGCTTTGCATTGAGGTGTGCACAGAGCCACAGGCTCTGGGCTTTGGGAAAGCCAGGGATTTAAATGGAAAGCTCCAGGTACTGAGGTATTGTTTCAGGTGGTCCATGGAATGAGCCACAAAACTGGCGAGACACAGCAAGCTGGGGTTAAAGACATGCTTTCATCTCCAGTCATACCTTACAGGAGTGTGTAAAGACACCTCCCTTTTTGCCACCATATTCCCACTCCCACGTAATTCCAGAGCATGGGTTTCAACCAGTAATGACATTCCTGGGAAGCTCCAGTGCCAGGCTCTGCACTTACATATTTAAGGAGTCTATAAAATATGGACCCATTGGAGTGGGGCCGGAGTTGGCCATGGAGCTGCTGCGAGGGCTGGAGCAGCTCTGCTCTGGAGCCAGGCTGAGAGAGCTGGGCTGGGGCAGCCTGGAGAAGAGAAGGCTCCTGAAGGGGAGACCTGAGAGCAGCTCCAGTGCCTAAAGGGGCTGCGGGAAACCTGGAGAGGGGCTTGGGACAAGGGCCTGTAGGGACAGGCCAAGGGGAATGGCTTGAACCTGCCCGAGGGGAGACTGAGCTGAGCTCTTAGGCAGAAGCTCTTCCCTGTGAGGGTGCTGAGGCGCTGGCACAGGGTGCCCAGAGAAGCTGTGGCTGCCCCATCCCTGGCAGTGCTCAAGGCCAGGTTGGACACAGGGGCTTGGAGCAAGCTGCTCCAGTGGAAGGGGTCCCTGCCTGTGGCAGGGGTTGGAGCTGGAGGAGCTTTGAGGTCCCTTCCAGCCCAAACCAGGCTGGGGTTCTGTGATCCTATAGCCTGGTCCCATCTCCTTCGCTAGGAGCCAGTGGAAGCTGGTTCTGAATCTGAGCATCCCCCAGCAGCTCCCTGCCCGTTCCGTTCCGGTAACGCAGCCGCTGCCCCGGGAGGAGCTGGGCTCATCTCAGCCCGTGCTGGAAGCCGGCGCTGGGCTCCGGACGGCGGCTGCGGGCAGCGGGTGCCGGAGCTGAGCCTGCGCTGCCGGGGCGCTGCCGTGTCCCGCACACCCGGCTCGCGGCGCGGGGAGGGCGCGGTGGCTGCCGGGGCCCCCGCGCTCTCTGCAGTGACCCTGCAATGGCTGAGGGGTGGCTGCGGGCCCGCGCCCGGAGCCCTGAGCTCCTCCTGCCCGCCCGCAGCAGCGCTCCCCCAGCAGCACCCGGCGGCCGCAGCCTCCCCTCGCCCGGGCTGCTCTGAGGGCGCCCGCGGCTCGCCCTGCTCCCGCTTGCCTTCACTGCCTCCCCTCTTCCGTCGCTGCCCTCTGGATCCTCCCCTGCACCGAGGACCCGTCTCTCATCGGCTCCGCTCGCCAGAGGATGGGGATGGAGAGCACGAGCTCCCGCAGCGGGGATGGATTATGATGATTCCGTAGCCTTCTGCAGCAGGAATAGTAAAACCCCTTCTAGCTCTGCGTGCCAGGAGCAGCCTGCAGGTTTGCAATGAAGTGCCCTGCACCCGAGGAATGCTGCTGTCCGCAGGCAGTGCAGACAAGCAGTGTGCGTCACGCCGGAGCCTGCCGCTGAGGTTAGTTCTACGTGTGTCTGTGCATCTGAATATGTACATAATGTGTGTTATATGTCTGCGTGTTACACATGCATTGTCTGCTGCCTAAGGGCTTTGTATAATCCATTTCCAACTGTCCTGATTTGCATCCTCTGTTTGGGTTTCTCCCTTAGCCCCCAGCTCCTCCTTGGGGTGGTTAATAGCCCCAGCTCTGCTGTGCTGCAGCTTTGCTTTAGGATGCAGGAGCCTGGGGAAGGGAATGGCTCTGCCTTTCCTTGGGTACGTGGGCTGCAATTCCTGCTCCATTTATTCATCAGGATCTTCATAGTCTTGTCATGCGTGATGGAGTTAAATGTCAGGGCCTGAGCTGCTGACAGATCCCTGCAGCTGTAGGTGTTGCTGTTTCAGTGTAATACAAGTTATGCTCAATTACTGGGATGAATAATCTGGTTTCTGTGCCCACCGAGTAACTGATTTGGACGTTTCCTGTTTGCTGCGCTCCAGTGCACAGTGTGTGTGTGCAGGGCACGCAGTGCTGCTTAACCTGTTAGATCAGAACAGAGCCCATCTCCCCGGCTGCTCGCTGCCTCGGGGGTTGGAAGTGTCAGTTCTGTCACCAGGGTTCATTTCCCTTTGGTTAATGCGGCTGCACCTCTCCTGACACTGCTTCAAACGCAGACAGGAATTAGGGAACAAGTACACTGGGTCTGACTTCTCTCTGTTGTTTCTCGCACCATGATGCTGCCAGAGAAACGTGTATAGCATCAAGTAATAACTTCCTGGCAGGAGACTGCTGTCAGTGCGGGCTGGCAGCTGACACAGAGCATCCTTGAGCTGCCACCTATCCTGTCCTGCTCTGGGTGTTTAAGTGCATGGCAGGGGCTTAAATATGCTCCAAAATGTAGGGGAGACTGTCTTAATACTTTACTTTTGCAGTGGGCTGCATCTGGTTTGCATTGGCTCCTGTTAGCTCCCTGAGCAGTGACTGCTTGCCCGTCACCTGGAACAGCAGCTGGTAGCAGTTTAGGGTCTGTAGTGGTGAATTAAAGGGCAGATGACACTGGTGCGAGGGTACAAGAACACCTTGACCAGAGGAAGCTGCATTTGTCTCTTGAGCCCCAGTGAAATAATAGCAGCCCATGTTAGAATGTGCTCAGGGCCCATTGGATGGCTGGAGGAGAACCAGCCTCGAGTGTCTCTGTGGAGCTGTGCCTCTAAATCCTTCCTTACTGCATGCTGTGCAAGTGAGGGCTGTCAGCACCTCCCACGTGCTGAGGCTTCAGTTCCCAAGTGTGCTGTCAAAGGATAAAAATGGGCTTCACTTTCCCTTCTTTATCCCCCACAAATGCATCTCTGCAGTGTTACCTCTGCTGTGCATGGCTCAGATTCACTCTGTGTCAGCACATGAATGCTAACCAGTGAAGGCCTTTAAATATGTTCTTTTTAAACAGATCCCATTACACTATGTGTCTTCTAAGTTTGCCGCCTTCCGCAGTGCAGCTCTTCGTGTGCAATCGCCAGCAGAGGGAAAAACACAGGAAAAGAAGGTTCTAAAAGTGTTCCCCAAACCAGCTGCCTGGGCTGTGGGATCTGGCACACTCATCCTCACTGGTTGTGATGCTCTGACAGCATGCAGTCATTGAAAGACACATAACAGCATTTGTACTAATGCATGGTATGGTGAAAGCAGCCAAATAGTAGCCAGTGCTTCAGACTTCCAAATTAAACCACTCCCGAGATCCTGTCTCTGACCACAGCTGCATTTACCTGCGTGCAAACGCAATGGAGAGCTTCCTTGTCCCTAGAGCATCGAGTGTTGGCTTTATCGGTGGCAAAACATGAACCAGTCTCTACCAGTCACCTCCCCTCCAGATGTAGCTCCCTGATTCTCCTTTGGCAGTGCCAGCTCTGCAGTCAGATACATCCAAACCCCCCGAGACCTCTGGGATCAGCACAGTTCCGTAGCAATCATTCCAATGGCTGGTGACATCCCTGTGGGGTTTTCACAGCCTCCTCCCTTCCATGCAAAGCCACAGACTGCTGTCTCCAGGAACACGGGACCAGGGAGTTGTTATTGCGATGAGGCAGAATCAAGATGCAGGTTCAGTAAATGCCATCTGTGGCTTCCTGCATCCTCCAGCGTGACCCTGCCCTCTGTACTCCACAGAAACAGAGCAGTGCCTGAGGAGACAGAGGGCAGAAAGGCTTGAGAAGTGTCTGAGCACGTTTGTTTCCTCAAGCAGGCAGGAAGCAGCATGGTGTGGAGCATGGTGGGTGTCTCCAGGCCCAACAGGTACCTTGTGCTGCTTTCTGAGCTATTCACTGATGCCTTGGTCATTTAACCGTGCAAGGTCACATACAAATGGGGACCTTATTTTTGACGGAGCTCAGATGAAATCAAGAGCCAGTTTAAGATGCAGAATGTGCTTGCTGTCCTTCCAAGCAATGGTTCTGGGTTCTTGTGGTCCCTGTGCCTGGCTCCAGGCTGAGGTGCTGTTTCAGAGCACTGGCCTGGCTGCTCGTGGGGCTGGCTACGGGCTCCCAAGGGAGCTGATGCATCCTGAGCCTTCCCATCACTGGGGTGAGATGTACCAGGACTGCAACCTGCACATGGTCTGCAGAGCTGCTGCCCAAGTGGTGCTGGGTATTGTACGAGACTGGTGTTGTCACAGTGCACAGTCAGAGTTCATTCCATTGGAAGTAGCTTAGCATTTACTGTGGAGTGAACTGGTGGTGGTGGGAGACTGCTGGGGTGGGAGATGCAGCTCTGCCTGGACATTGATCTGGGGCAGTCCTGGGTCCTCTATTTCATAGAACCCCAGCCTGGTTTGGGTTGAAGGGAGCTCAAAGCTCCTCCAGCTCCAACCCCTGCCACGGGCAGGGACCCCTTCCACTGGAGCAGCTTGCTCCAAGCCCCTGTGTCCAACCTGGCCTTGAGCACTGCCAGGGATGGGGCAGCCACAGCTTCTCTGGGCACCCTGTGCCAGCGCCTCAGCACCCTCACAGGGAAGAGCTTCTGCCTAAGAGCTCAGCTCAGTCTCCCCTCGGGCAGGTTCAAGCCATTCCCCTTGGCCTGTCCCTACAGGCCCTTGTCCCAAGCCCCTCTCCAGGTTTCCTGCAGCCCCTTCAGGCACTGGAGCTGCTCTCAGGTCTCCCCTTCAGGAGCCTTCTCTTCTCCAGGCTGCCCCAGCCCAGCTCTCTCAGCCTGGCTCCAGAGCAGAGCTGCTCCAGCCCTCGCAGCATCTCCATGGCCTCCTCTGAACTCGCTCCAACAGCTCCACGTCCTTCTCCTCACCCAGCACCCCAAGTCCTTCTCCTCAGGCTGCTCCATCCAGTCACCCCCAGCCTGTGTTTGTGCTGGGATTGCCCCTACCCCGGGGCAGGACTTTGCCCTCAGCCTGGTTGAACTCCATGAGGTTCACATGGTCCCACCTCTTCAGCCTGTCCAGGCCCCTCTTCCCACCCTTTGAAAGTCATTACTGATGTTATGGATTGGGCTTGGCCTTTCAATACCAGAAAGACTTCTCGTTGTGCTGACTGCTCTGGTTTGTCTTGCATGACCCTTAGTTGCATAATAGATGTGTGCCCTGGCACCTCCCGTGGGTGAAGGACAGTGTAACTGAACTCCAGATGGCACATACCGTATTTGACTGGGTGTAAATCTGAAACAAGCTCTGTCTTAATGGGGTTTGACTAAAAACCAAACTGCACTCAAGAGGCCTGGTTCTGGTGCCACTGAGTCAATGTTGGCCATGGTGCTGACTTCAGGGAGTCAGGGTGTGCCCAGAGGAAGAACTCTGTTGAAGTGCCTGAAGATGTGCTACTCTGCACCGATTCCCATTCTCCTCCGAGGAGTTTTCTCCATTGTGCCTTCTAATTAAGTCTATAGTAAAATATTGACTTGATTCATGTGATAGTGGATTGCTTTTTGAGCTGCTCCATCACAAACAAAATCTAACCACAGTTTACAGTTAGAATGTGTCCAGTTTGGACAAGGACAGTGCTTTTAAAGCAAATCTCTTGATAGTTACCACGTGCTCTCTGGTTTGCATGATGGTATGGCCTCAGCACCCACCATCTGCATTCCTTTTGGATACCACTAGATCAGAAGGGGTTTTCCAATGAGTAACCATACCACAGGATAAGATGTCAAAGTTACATCAGAAAGTCCCACAGGGTTGGCTTTTTGTAGATACAGGGCTCATTCCTGTAGGCGATATTCTCTTAGCCTACCTGAAAAGAAATACTGACACAGAAAGTTAATGAGGATCTTGAAGGCAGAATAGAAACCCAATGTAAGCATCCAAAGCACACACTGTGCTCTGCCTCAAAAGCTCAGGTTCAGATTTCCATATCAGCAGGAATAAACATTCCCTAAATACAGTTAATGTGGTGATGTCTGTGTGTTAAAATAGAGAGTAAATCAGAGCAGAGCCTCTGTCCCCCTGGGGAGCTGGAAGTTCAGAGTCAGGAGGCCATCCGAGTGCTGGGTCCATAGCAGTCAGTGCCCACTGTGACTGATGAGGCAGTTTGTCTTGTCCTTGGCAAGATAAAATGATTTATCCCAACATTTTGTTATTGGGGCAGCAGCACCAGAGGGACGTGGAGCTGCTGGAGCGAGGCCAGAGGAGGCCATGGAGCTGCTGCGAGGGCTGGAGCAGCTCTGCTCTGGAGCCAGGCTGAGAGAGCTGGGCTGGGGCAGCCTGGAGAAGAGAAGGCTCCTGAAGGGGAGACCTGAGAGCAGCTCCAGTGCCTAAAGGGGCTGCAGGAAAGCTGGAGAGGGGCTTGGGACAAGGGCCTGTAGGGACAGGCCAAGGGGAATGGCTTGAACCTGCCCGAGGGGAGACTGAGCTGAGCTCTTAGGCAGAAGCTCTTCCCTGTGAGGGTGCTGAGGCGCTGGCACAGGGTGCCCAGAGAAGCTGTGGCTGCCCCATCCCTGGCAGTGCTCAAGGCCAGGTTGGACACAGGGGCTTGGAGCAAGCTGCTCCAGTGGAAGGGGTCCCTGCCCGTGGCAGGGGTTGGAGCTGGAGGAGCTTTGAGCTCCCTTCAACCCAAACCAGGCTGGGGTTCTGTGAATATCATAATTGCTTTGTGCATGCCAGGTATTGAGCTGATTATCCTGCCAGGATTCCTTGAGAAACATCGGGTGGGAAAGCCAGTTACATGTCTAGTTCTTTTCAATTGAAGATGGTGGGAGCACCTGTGAATATCTAAGGGGGGATGAGCAGAACAGGCAGCATGTGGCTGTGAGCACACAGGTACCGGGAGCGGCAGCACTCTGTGCTCAGCTCTTCCAGCCATTTCCCTGTCTGGAGAACCGGGTGACAGATGCACTGCACTGAAGCTCCCTGGCAGGGAACACGAT
Source organism: Neopsephotus bourkii (assembly GCF_033783945.1). Taxonomy (NCBI): domain Eukaryota; kingdom Metazoa; phylum Chordata; class Aves; order Psittaciformes; family Psittacidae; genus Neopsephotus; species Neopsephotus bourkii. The sequence continues at coordinate 748,958 of NW_026902209.1, read as the reverse complement.
GTGGCAATGAGTCACTTTGTGCTGCTGGGGCCTGTGCCATGTTCGCTGAGGTTGCAAGGTCTCTAGTTCGCATTCACACACAGTCGAAGGAAGCTACAGGCAAAGGAAACGTTTGCATGCAGTTAGTAAGGGTCCTGGTTTGGGCTGGGATAGAGTTAATTCTCCCCCTAGCAGCTGGTGCAGTGCAGTGTTTCGGCTTCACTCGGGAACAGTGCTGATAACACACCGAGGGTTTAGTGTGCTGAGTTGTGTTTACACTAAATCAAGGACTTTCCAGTCTCATCCTTGCCAATGAGGAGGGGCACGGGAAGCCGGGAGGAAGCAGGGCCAGGACACCTGACCCAAACTGGCCAAAGAGGTATTCCATCCCACAGCATGTCATGCCCAGTACACAAACTGGGGGGAGTTAACCGGAAGGCCCAGATTGCTCCTCAGATCGGGCCGGGTACCAGTCAGCAGGTGGTGAGCAATTGTGTTGGGCATCACTTGTGTTTATTTGGTTTATTGGGGTTTATTCCTCTCTTTTCCCTTCTTGCTGTGGTTACTATTATTATATTTACTTTATTTCACCCACTACACTGTTCTTACCTCAACCCTGGGTTTCACCTTTCCCAGCCCTCCCCGTCCCACTGGGGGGTGAGCAAACCCGGTTTAAACCACGCCGGTCCCTCCTGGCACCCAGCGCGGGGCCCGAAGGGTTGAGATACCGACGGCTCTGCCCGCACACGCTCGTTCCGTGCCGCGGCTGCGCTAGGGCTGCAGCCGGTGCTCGGGATGTGGGTGCAGCCGCTGTCGGAGCTGCTGCGCTGGCTGCTGGCCTGGCGGCACGCCGCGCCCAACCTGCTCTACGTGTTCCCGCTGGCGCTGTTCCTGTCCTCGGGGCCCTGCGGCCGGGTCCTCATCCTGGTGTACTTGGTGGTGCTGGGTTACGGCGCGATGGAGGCGGCGCTGGCGGAGCTCACCTGGGCCGTGTGCGCGGCGCTGCTGCCGGTGCCGTCACCCATGGACCTCGCCTCGGGAGCCATCTGTTGGGAGCTGTAGCGAACTGCAGTGCCCGCGGGGAGCCGGCCCATGGACACCTCCTCCCGCGGCTGCCCGGCCCCAGCGCAGCACGGAAGGAGAGCTCGGAACGTGGCAATGGCCCCGGCGTGCTGGCACCAGCTTGGTCCTGATGCTGGCAGCCAGCGCGTTCATGAACTTGGTTCACATCTTGTTTAGGCTTAAGCAGCGATTTGCAGCTATTGTAACCCCTGTGAGGGGCACTGCAGACACTGCAACCCCTGCGAGAGTCGCTGCAGCCACTGCAACCCCTGCGAGAGGCACTGCAGACACTGCAACCCCTGCGAGAGGCACTGCAGACACTGCAACCCCTGCGAGAGGCACTGCAACCCCTGCGAGAGGCACTGCAGCCGCTCCAACCCCTGTGAGAGGCACTGCATCCACTGCAACCCCTGCGAGAGGCACTGCAGACACTGCAACCCCTGTGAGAGGCGCTGCAGCCACTGCAACCCCTGCAAGAGGCCCTGCAGCTGCTCCAACCCCTGTGAGAGGCGCTGCAGCCACTGCAACCCCCACAGCAAGCACTGTGGCTACTCAACCCCCTGCCACAGGCACTGTGGGTACTCCAAGCCCCCTGACGGGCATTGCAAGAACTCCGACCCCAGCGGCAGGCACTGCAGCTGCTCCAGTTCCCGCTCCAGGCACTCCAGCTGTGGCAGCAGGAGCTGCAGCTACTCCAGCCCCAGTGACAAACACCGTGGCTCCTCAACCCCGAGTGCCAGGCACTGCAGCGATGGGTGCTGTGGCCGACCTAGAGGCACCTCTGTCCCGCTGCTGGGCCACTGGGGCAGCAGTCAGGAGCTAGAGGGGAGGGGAGCCAAGCGGCTGGGATCCCTTGCTAGGGAAAGGCTCCTTGACAAGGCTGGGAGAGGGACACAAGCCCTCAGCCCCTGGAGGCGACTGCTGTGAGCCGTGAGGGAAGGGTATCCCTGCAGGGAGCACACACACATCACCCAGGCGAGCGGGCCATGGGGGAGAGAGGTATCCAGTACCTGGGGGAACTGGCGCTGCTAGAGATGGTTTATCCTGACCCGAAGAGCACGCAGTTACCCACAGAGGAAGGCCCATGCACACAGTGCATGTGGTGAACCAGGGCGCACCGTCACCATATGCTAGCGCACTGCCTGCAGTGAGCTGGAGACACAGAACAGAACTAGCAGTGCATGAGGAGGCTCGCTGGCTCCTGCCATATAAAGGTGTTCTCTCTTCCTCCTTCATCTCGGCAGTGGGGGAACTGTCCCTGGAGTTCCAGCAGCTCAAAGAGGATCATTCCTACTCCCCACCCACACAGAGCCAACCTCAGCTGTTAGCAGTAAGCATCCTTTCGCTCAGGACAGAGAATGGGGAGGGTACCCCCCATGGGGTGCAGCCCCGGGTGTGCTGGACCGCGTGGATCGGGTGGCCGGGCACGTGTCACAGAGGAGTCAGACACATCGCTGAGGAGACCGAAGCGGCAGTTCCTGTACTGATAAACCAACAGTGATTGTGACAGTGGTTTGATGGGATTTAATGTCAGAGGTCACTGGGTTATGGACTTCATACGGGATGGGGTTAGACAGAGCTGTCAGGGGGAGCCTCCCCTTGAGCCATGAGGTTCAGAGTCCCCCTCCCTTCCTAAGCTCCTCAGGGGGCAGTTCAGGTGTGAGTGGATCCTCTCCTAGTCCCAGACTTGCTTGGTGGTTTATGTGTAAAGTATTATATATATACATGCACAGTGAATCCTTTAGATCACTTAGCTGAGACTCCAAGGGTTAGATGCTATTAGTCACTGTCACGGAGGCCCACAAAGCTCACTTAGGTAGTTTACAAGCCCCAGAGGAATCTTATTCACAACCTTAATTCATTTAATACTTAGACAACTTTAGTCAATTACCACTTGTGGATGCTGAGTGCAATCAAACACTGCGTGCCTGACTTACCTCTGGTTTAAAGGGAATCCACCTAACCCACGGTTCCCTCGCCAGTCAGGATGAGGGCTCTCGACCCAAGGAGTTACCTCAGGCAGCATCCCAGCCCCAGGGGAGAGTCCTCAACCCCAGACCCGCTGCTCCAAGGAGGATCAGCTCAACCCCTGCCTTTGACATGGCCCTGGTTGTGCCCTGCTTGGTCAAATAACAGGGTCTGGAAACCCCTGGCTTTCGAGTGTGGGTCCAGCAGCAGCCACTTGTGTCTCTCGCTCTGCCATTTGAAGCTGGGGAGCAGCAGAGACAGGACCCCAGACCTGAACCATCCAAATGGATATTCCATACCAGAGGAGTCCATGCTCGGTAACTGGGGGTGTTGGCTGTGAGCAACTGATCCCTGCGGGTGCTGAGCAGTTGTGTTGGGCATCACTTGGGTTTCCCCCTCTCTTCATTATCATTATGATTGTTAGTAGCAGTAGTGGTAGTATTGTTATTATTCTATTTGCATTTATTCCAGTCATTAAACTGTTCTTATCTCACCCCATGGGTTTGACCTTTTCCCAGTTCTCCTCACCCTACCAGTGCAGAGGGAGCAGGAGCTCCATGGTGCTTTGTTGCCAGCTGGGGTTAAACCATGACATAAAGTAAAACTGCAGAGGGTCTTAAAGGAAAACCTATTCGCTGGCTCTATAGGGAGAATTGCTAAATGTAATTACTGTACACAACCTTGACAGTCAAGATCAATCCGTTTCATCCCAGATAATGTGTGCAGTTAAAGCCCTGTCCCTCCGGTGAAAGCAGTTGGGGGATTTCTAGTGTTGTGACTGGATGCTGAGCTGACTGGGTACCACACTGATGGGTCCCAGCTTGTTACTGCAGAAGCCGTGCATCTTACCGGTTGTCTCTGGAGGAAGCAGGATGGGTTTGGGTTTGCTACCAGCCTCCTGGTGCTCCCAGCAGGACGCTGGCTTGAGAAGGGCAGCACCCAGAGCACTGCAGGAGACTTCCCTTGGCTCCAGTGGGTTCCTGAGGGTGCTGAGCCTGCAGGGCTGAGGCAGCCTTGGCACAGCAGGGTGCAGGCTCTGTTATTTATGCTGCTCGCAGGAGGGTTCGCTGTACGCTTTGGCACCTCCACCTTTTCCTTGTGCCTCCTTTCCCCCCCATGTCCCACGCGTGCTGTTCTCAGGTGCTGTTTGGGGTTGCCTGTGGATGCGCAGGGGAGGCTCCCTGCACTCCTTGCCCTGCTCTGCTCCTGGGCTTTCACCTTTGGCTCGTTTCCTGCTCTATAACATGTACTCTCATTCACCCAGTTCCAGCAGCTGTGGAACAGCTCAAGTAACCACGGGTTAGGTGCTGAGAAAGCCTTGTCCACATGAAAAGGCATAGGGAAGGCTGAGTTTCACATCCCAAGACCCCGGATCACAGCATGTCACAGCACAGTTAGAGAAGAATCAAAGCAAGCTTTGGGGACAAAAGGAGGGATTATGCTTTAGTTTTCTCTGCTTCCCCTAAGCTTTCCTGAACATGTAACTTATGAATTCACAGGGACAAAACCATCCCTGCCAAAGCTCTGGACTTTGCTGGTTTGCAGGCTTGTAGTGGAAGGGGAATCTCCTTATGTTTCCCTTCCCTTAGGATGCACTCAAGCTCAGCAGGAGTTAAATCCCAGTTATGTGCTCCCAGGTGTCCTCAATACACTGTCAATGAGCCCAGCAGGCTCAGAAGGGCTGACCCGGTTTTAGGCAGAGCCCCACAGGGCTGCTGGAGGAGCTTTGTCAGGTGGCTCTTCCTGAGCAGAGGCAGGTTTGCTGCTTTCTTTGGCTTGGGGTATGTGTTTCCCTCCCCTCTTAGTAAAACGTTGGTGTGTTGCTTAAGTCTGGCTTGGTAAAGTTTTATAACCACAAACTAAGCAAAACCAGTGGAGAAGCAACCCCCCTCCCCGAGAATGGGGTATGGCACAGATGTGAAGAGGAATGGAAAACTGAGGAATGCTTCACATGGCCCCGGAGTGTATCCTGTGCATGAAGTAAGTGGTGGGTAAGGGTGTCTGAACTGGCTGAGATGGGCAAAGCAGAGAGCACAGAGGATGGGGAGAGTGACTGAGTTTGGTGTCAGACTTACCACTAGGAGTAATTGTAACCAAATACTGGTATTTCCAGCAGGATGTTGGCTCACTCATGACAAGGAGCAGGGAAATACAGCTACACCCTTCCCCTTGACATTTGTTTAGGGTGTTTTGGTTGGTTTATTATTAATTATTATTTATTATTATGTTTGTTCAAATGGGAAATCTGAGCTGGAGGAGTGTGGGAAATGATTGAATCCAGCAGTGCCTGGTAACCAGCAGGATGGCAGTAGATGGCCAGGCTCAGCTTGGTATTAACAGAGATCGTTGAATCCCAGCCTGGTTTGTGTTAGAAGGGACCTTAAAACTCCTCCAGCTCCAACCCCTGCCACGGGCAGGGACCCCTTCCACTGGAGCAGCTTGCTCCAAGCCCCTGTGTCCAACCTGGCCTTGAGCACTGCCAGGGATGGGGCAGCCACAGCTTCTCTGGGCACCCTGTGCCAGCGCCTCAGCACCCTCACAGGGAAGAGCCTCTTCCCTCTCTCTAGTCTGGATCTCCCCTCTCTTAGTTTACAGCCATTGCCTGTTATTTAGGATGGGCCACTCTCACTAGTAACTAAAACGAATTTGACAGAGTAGTGCAGGTGTAGCCATCAATCTGTGATTAGACAAACCCCACTGTTAATGTTGGTAACTTGGTTTTGACGGAGGTGGCGCATCCAAACCCATGGGAGAGGTGAACAAAAGCCTTGGTACACCCCAGGCAGCTGAGTGAGCTCTGCTGCTGTGTGCTGTGAGGCTTGGGAAAGGACTTGTGAAAACTGGGGGGAATATAGGCATAAAAGTTTCTGTCCCTCCTTTACATGCAAAATACATTCACCACTGCCCTTCTGTTCCTGGTCTGTGCTGTGAACACAGCTTCCCTGTGTGAGAGCCCCAGGAGCGTGCTGAGGTGATGCTGTCCCCGATGCACTGGCCAGTGTGGGTGCAAGGACCTTGTGCTGGGCTGATGCCCTGCTCAGGCATCGCCTGTGCTGCTGCAGCCGGGAGAGCTGGGGCTCCAGGCAGTCTGGGGTTTGCTGCGGAGGAGGAAACGGTCGGTGTCAAAATCCTCTTTTCTCTTTGCCCTTCGTTATCACCATCTCTGTCTGGCACTAGGGAGGCATGTACGGCAAGGGATGCAGCAGGCCTTGGGGACGGGGCTGGCCTTGCAGCATGGCTTGTGGTTGCTCGCCAAGGGCTCCAGCCAGCTCTCACGAGGAGCATCAGGAGTGGGGAGCAAACAGTCTTCATGGCCCACGGTCCAGTCTCTTTCCTGGATGGGAGATGGGAGTTTTCTGTGAGCATGGAGTTCACATGAAGGAAAACCATGGAAGAAATCTCTTCCATCAGCTAAAGCCCTGGGCTGGAGAGCCCAGGTTACTGGACAGGAGCACACTCACACCAGCACTGTGTGCTTTACAGGAGTCTGAAGTGGCTCCCAACAAGTGAGATGCTCATTCGTTGCCATTGCTCTAGTGATTGGTACTGGCAAGGGGCTGGGCATCATCACCAGGGCTGGTTCAGTTGTCCATCTAACAGTGACTGCTTTCAACCTGCTTGATGCTGCCAGAAGTGTTTGCATGTATGTTACTGTAAGAGCAGTCTGTGAGGGGGGAAAGTTGCTGATTAACTCAGGGTTATGAATAAACATGTGGAAGTACAGAAAAATAGCTGCTTCTGCTAAAAATATCATTACTGTCGCTAAAAAGGAAGCCACTCGACTGCATCTGACACTGAAGACTCTTAGACAGGCATGAGTATTTTTCCTGTGCTTGTATTTCTGTGTCAATCAACAAGCAGTGGTATCAGGGAGCGTTAGTCAGCTCAGGAGTAGATGTACCTCCTGGGAAGGAATGTCTGCGCCAAAATAGATGTACATGGGAATGTGCCAATTGTGAGTGAAAGATGGGGAGAAAAAGGCTTTATCTGAGCAATAGATGCAGCTTTGGGACAGAGCTTGAGGAGGTTCCTGTGCACCAGTGCTAACTGAAGCCACATAATTCAGTCACTAATAAGAACCACCCTGGAAACTGTGAAATACATGCTCCTGCCTCCAGCCAGCCTTCGGGCTCAATGCCTCAGCCTCTCATTTGCCTTAGGATCCATTATCTCTTCATCACTTCTTTCAACCCTGTACTAGGAACTCAGGTGTGATCTAAGGGCACTGGAAATACCTTCTGTCTGCTGATCACAGCTTCAAACCCTGTGTTGCAGTCCCTGTGTTACTCGCAGCTCCAAGTTCATCCTGTAATGTATGGCTATAGCAGTCCCAGAGGTGGGGCCAGTGTTATCATAGCCACAGACCAGTTTGGATTGAAGAGACCTTAAAGCTCCTCCAGCTCCAACCCCTGCCACAGGCAGGGACCCCTTCCACTGGAGCAGCTTGCTCCAAGCCCCTGTGTCCAACCTGGCCTTGAGCACTGCCAGGGATGGGGCAGCCACAGCTTCTCTGGGCACCCTGTGCCAGCGCCTCACTTTCCCGGGTAACTCAGGGTAAGGAAGGACATTCCCAGTGGCCACCATGGCATGCTCCAGCATGGGTATCTCCAGCCCGGTGCTGGGCTGTGCCTGCTCCAGCTGCTGAGGATGTGCCTGCATTGGGTGCTTAGCGCAGTCACCGGCAGGATGGGCCATGCTCCGGTCCTGGCATCCTCGCTGTCCCCACTGTGCCTTAGCACTGCAGCCACCCAGCAGCTCTTCCTGCTGGGGGAGCTGAGCACGTAACTGACAATTACAGAGCTAATTGTGAGCAGAGCAGCTAGGTGCTTCAGTTTGTGTATCAGAACCCACTTCTGGGTGCATAAGCAAACACACGGAGGGCTCGAGTCCCCAGCGGTACCAGGGAAGGTTTCACCCTTTGAGCTTCCTGTAATAATAACCCCTAGTGCTTGGGCCATATGCAGAGGTTTGCACTGGGGATGAGCTGTGCGCTCCAGATTGCTGTGGGTGATTTGTTAAGTAAAGCCATAACAATAAACAATTAATATATAATTTATATAGATGCATACACAGAGCTGTGTGTGAGGCTCTCTATGAAGAGTATCAACCCTTTAGGAAAAGGGGAGTCAAGCTGTACAAAAGAAGAACTAATTTTTCCTCACAAAGATTTGTTCCTCACTATGATCAACACTAAGGAGCTGAAATGTTTCATCTTGTTCAGAGCAGTCAGCACTGGTTCACCCTAAGGATCTAGACATACACGTCAGTTATGTTCACTGATGAAATGGAGATGTTTCCTCACCTGGCAAGGAGCACAGTGAACCCCTTCCCCATGGTGTGTGAGGTGATCTCATGCAGAACCTTGAGTGCTCTTCTAAAAACAGGCAGTTTTGTGTATCGGTGACTTGTCATCAAACTCAGCTTCAGTTCCCTAGCTCAAGGGTGTCACTCTGAACCTCATTTCATACATGCTTAGTTCATATTAATGTGACTCAGCCTTCTAAAGTAACATAAGTGCAAGCTTAGGGCCCCACGTTTTCATGGGGTTTTGGATTCCAGGCACCAACTTCATTAACTTGGAGCCAAAATTTTGAGCCCTGATGTTCTTTATGGCCAAAATCAGTGTCATTGTCTCTAAATTGAGGCCGTCACTGATGCAGGTGGGATGAGGAGCAGTTATTTGTTATAAGAATGCAGTGACTCCATGACTGGGGTGGTTTCATGCGGAAGGTGAAACCAGGTTCTGGATTTGGGTCCTGTTCTGCCTGTCTCTAAAGTCTGTGTTAAACAGCAGAAGTAAGAAGAAGAGGAAAACCTGAATGGCCCAAACTTGCCCCTGGAGATCAGGGTATCGCTGCATTTCTTCTGCAACTCGTAACAGCTCTAGGTCATTGTCTGCCAAAACTGCCGTTGTGCAGTAACTCATGCGGATGTTCTGTCACTCCTCTGAAGAGGAGCAGGAGGGAGCTCCGAGCCAAAGCCGGGTGTAAAATACCACATTTGGGATGGTTACAGCACCTCGCCAAGAAGCCTGATTTGGATTCGGAGATACTTGTAATATTCTCCCTGGGATACAGGGGTATTTGGGTACAAATAGATTGTACCACATCTGTTTGAAGATGAAGCAGGAAGATTTATTTCTAGCATTTGCTGCTAAGAGATGATAAATGACAAAGCAGAACAAAATTCATGGGTTCCTTCTCTATGGCACTAGCAGGAAAAGGCACATCTGCATCCTGCTGGAAGCGGCAGCTTTCCTCTGCTCCCCCTGGAATCAGCCAGCTGGGGCCAGCAGTGTGGGGCACGGAGGGATCCGATCCTCACCCTGCCTGGGTTTAGGGGATTTGTGGTGTTCCTTTAGAACGGAAGTGCAGTGCAAGCCCATGTAGCTTGTTCCCTGCCTTGGGATCCAGTGGGCATGGAGACATGCTGGGGTCAGGTTGGAGTTTTGGCTGGATTCTTTGATATCTGGGTTTCCATGGAGGCATGGCCTATACCAGCACACAGCAATCCATTGGCTTAGTTGAGGCACCAGCCCACTGACACATCCCAGACATGTTCTTCTTATTGGGATGCTTCTCCCTTTAAGCCCCCCCCGGCACAATACAAACCCATGGCTCGACCCAAAGGAAGCAAATTATTAAAATAGGGCTTTTAAACTCTAGGGTTTAATTAAATGTAAGTAATCCAGTGCTGAGGCGCTGGCACAGGGTGCCCAGAGAAGCTGTGGCTGCCCCATCCCTGGCAGTGCTCAAGGCCAGGTTGGACACAGGGGCTTGGAGCAAGCTGCTCCAGTGGAAGGGGTCCCTGCCCGTGGCAGGGGTTGGAGCTGGAGGAGCTTTGAGGTCCCTTCCAACCCAAACCAGGCTGGGGTTCTGTGATGGCTGAAATGACTGAGGAATAAATCCACCACAGAAACTCTCTGCCAGCACAGTAGTTGCTGATGCCACTGTGGAATGCTGGCACACTGCGGGTGCTGCCACTTGCTCCTTCGGCCCTTGGAGATCTTGCTGTAAATCACGTTTACTGACCTGCAGCAGAGTTGTGCCTTTCTGCTTAACCAAAACCAGGCTCTGAGAGGAGGCAGCAGCAGCAGCAGCAGGGCTGCAGTCACTGTCTGCTGCACAGCAGGCAGGGGATGGTCTGAAACACAGCCGAGCACGTCCAGGGCTCCATAGCAACTGCAGCAGCTCCCTACGGGAGGGATTGGAGTGCTCTGCTGGGCTGGGTGTAAAGCTGCTGCGTGGGTAAGTTGCTCCTGAGTGTGTTTGTGTGTAAGATCCCTCTGGCTGCAGGCCCGTTTGCCAGTAAAGTCATCTTCACATCCGGGTGGGATGGGAAGATCCAACTGGATGTCACTGCAAACGGACCCTGCAAGCCCTGCCCAGCCCCGCAGAGCCCATCATGGGGCTGCCTCTGCCGAGAGGTAGAGTGGGTACAGAGGAGGCCATGGAGCTGCTGCGAGGGCTGGAGCAGCTCTGCTCTGGAGCCAGGCTGAGAGAGCTGGGCTGGGGCAGCCTGGAGAAGAGAAGGCTCCTGAAGGGGAGACCTGAGAGCAGCTCCAGTGCCTAAAGGGGCTGCAGGAAACCTGGAGAGGGGCTTGGGACAAGGGATGTAGGGACAGGCCAAGGGGAATGGCTTGAACCTGCCCGAGGGGAGACTGAGCTGAGCTCTTAGGCAGAAGCTCTTCCCTGTGAGGGTGCTGAGGCGCTGGCACAGGGTGCCCAGAGAAGCTGTGGCTGCCCCATCCCTGGCAGTGCTCAAGGCCAGGTTGGACACAGGGGCTTGGAGCAAGCTGCTCCAGTGGAAGGGGTCCCTGCCTGTGGCAGGGGGTGGAAGATCTCCATTTATAGCTGCAGAGGTGTCAGAATCATGCACTCACCTCTCCCGTGCCTGCTGCTGAGTACCTGCTCCTCAGCACCTGATGGTCAGGTGTTTTGTAACCCTGAGGGCTTTACTGAATCCCCTGGGATATGCAGGGGATGACCGGGATGCCGCTGTGGTAGCAGTGGAACAAAAGAAGCAAATCCTGGCTGTAAATGACAGCTGCAGCCTTGCTTCTAATTAAAGAACTGCAGGGAAACCCTCTCTGTAGTTCAAGTACCTGCCTGCTGCCTTGCCACGGGGTGAGCCCACAAGCACTCGATGCTTCTGCAAGTGAACTTCCAGCTTTCCTTCTCCATAAGCGTTCATCTGAACAGTTCCTCGCGATTTGAAGTTCCAAGGGCTGGGTCTTGGAGTGGACAGAGAAAGGGCTCCCACAGAGCTGGGGCTGCAGCATCCCTGACCCCGTGGGCACGTTCCCATGACCCTGTGCTGAGCCTTGTCCATGGCTGTGTCTCCTGCCTGCTGCACCCTGAGCACAACAGGGCAGTACCTCAGGCCTTTGCTTTCCCTCCTGAGCTTCTTTGTGTGAGTTCTTGGCAAACAGGGTTTGTAGTGGCAGTGGCAGCGTCTCAGGTCTTTGTTGTAAAAGGAAAGAGTGAAAAAGCATTGAGAAATAGCGAGGGGGGGGGGGGCAGTCAGTTCTGTGTTATCTGGTGTAGTGGGGAACTGGGACATCTTGGATTAGGAAAATAATCTTGTAGGATTGATGGAGTGGTGCTGGGAGGACCCAGGGTGCTGCTGTGGGCTCACAGGAGCTCTGTGCATCCCCTTCAGGTACATCCTCATGGCAGGGACCAGTGACAGAGGGGAGCCCAGGTATAAGATGGTGGCTGTTGGGTTTGTGTCTGGACCTGATGCATGGTTGGAGCTGCAGACAGTGCATTGCACCTGAGTGTGTGTTACCTAATGAGAGCCACGGAGGCTGCTGAGGTTAGTGTCAAACACTGGTGTTTACATTGGAACAGGCTTGGGATTCCAAGATGTTGAGGAGCTTTTCTGTTCCTGAGCGGCTGGAGTTCAGTCTCTTAACAGCGAGAGCCGGGTTAGTGCAGCCAGGGCACTGCACCCTGTACCTGCAGCTTTAGGTGGGCTCAGCCGAGCAGAGAGCAGCCCCAGCCTCTGCCCTGAAATCCTGCATGGAGATTTCCATGCGCAGCTTCTCCATGGTGTTTATGGTGTGAGCAGAGGGAGGCAGGAGCCTCGGTCCATGAGCAGGGCTGCGGCTGGGGTGAAGCTGGGCTGGGCTCTTTCCCCGTGCACCCCATGGCCCTGGCTGCTTCTCCCTCCACCAGCCCGCCGGGTCCTCGGGCAGGCGCTGCGCTCCCTGCGAGCCCGCAGGGCTGGGGGTGCCCGCCTGGGAGCAGCCGGGCCCCGAGGCTCGTAGCAGGACCCCTCCTTTTGGCTCAGGCACGGCGCGGACAGGGGCTGGGACCATTTCCTTCTCGCTCAGCCCGGCTACCGTGCAGGCTCGCGTTTGATGTTTTCCCCCTAAAGAAACCGTTTCCTGTTGCCGTCATGTAAGCAGATGGGGAGGGTTCAGTGGAAATACCTCAGGAGAGGCTGGCAGAGGAGTGGATCCGGGAAGCAGATCCTCCCCGTAACGCTGGCACGGCTTGGTAAGTTCCATCTGGAGCATGGGAAGCGGCTCCCTTTGCTGAGTCACAGCCCCTCGGAGCTGGAGCTGGGACAAGCCGGAGGCGCCGCGCCGCTGGAGGTGAGGCTGCCCGGAGCCCTGCCCCGGCGCGCTTCTCCCCTGGAAGGATGCTCAGATCCCGTTAAAGTACATTGGGAGCCGAATTCCAGCCGTGGCAGCGGGTGCTGGCGTTCCTGTGCTGCAGCGCTCGGGCTGCGTGGATTCGCTAAGGCAAGTGCAGGCAGCTCACGGTGACAGGTCCCTGCCCTCGGGATGCAGCCCCTTCCCGCATCCCCTGGCACGGGTGGGGAGCACAAGGGACGCAGCACGGGAAAGGGGTGCCGGTGTGTACGGGAACTCTGCCTGCCCCCCTCTTGCAGATCAGGGGATGCGGTGGTGAGGAGCGGTCGCATTCCCCCTCCACTGCTCCTGTGCACCCTGCAGCAAAGCAGCCACCGATTCCCTGGTAGAGCAGCCTCCCAGCGTCTGCTGCGCATCTCCCTCGCATTCCTGGAGCTCGGCACCCCTCAGGCCTGGTGCTTCTCCACGCTCTGCCCTGCTGTTCATTTGCTGGAGTTGTAGCAGCTCTGTTTGTGCTCGCTCCAGTACCGTGTTTCAGTGGTTCAGATGCACAGGTAAAGGTTGCTGTTGGAAGCGTTGTTGTCATCTGGAGTCTGCAGAATTGGTGTCAAATCATAGAGTCATGGAAGCTCTTCCCTGTGAGGGTGCTGAGGCGCTGGCACAGGGTGCCCAGAGAAGCTGTGGCTGCCCCATCCCTGGCAGTGCTCAAGGCCAGGTTGGACACAGGGGCTTGGAGCAAGCTGCTCCAGTGGAAGGGGTCCCTGCCCGTGGCAGGGGTTGGAGATGGAGGAGCTTTAAGGTCCCTTCCAGCACAAACCAGGCTGGGGTTCTGTGATCTTTGGGGCTGTGACTTGGTGCTGCAGGAGCCTTGGCCCAGCTCAGTCTTCCATCCCCAGCACAGGATGCTGCAAGCGGAGCTGATGGCCCCAGGGGTAGGAGCTGGGGTCTCACCCGGATGAGCACAGCTCAGGAAGCGGCAGGGATGTGCTGGGCTCTGTTTCACAGTCAGTAGAACAGGGAGGCCACTGGCCCTGCCCTTGTGCCTCAGCCCTGGGTTCCTTCCTTGCCCAAGCAGATCTGCTTCAAGCCAGCCTACGCAGGCTGTGCCCTGGTGCACTCGCTTTTGCACAAGATAAGAGAAGAAACCATGGGATTTCAATACAGAAATTGAAACCAAGGAAACCAGAAGGGCTGACATTCTCCTTAAAGGAAGGGTAAAGACACATTGCTGTTTCAGTCCTGACACTGATGCAGGTTGTGCACAGAAAGTCTGTATCTGAACAGGGGATACATTGCTGCTGTGCGGGGAGGAGGTGAGGTGACCCACTGCGTTGTACTGGGAGCCACGGCCTCTGCGAGTTCATCACACTCATTTTGTAGCTGCGTATTGCTGTTGAGATGTATTTCCTGGCCTGTTCTTTAAGCAGCTGATCGGTTTTGGCAACAACAAAGGCAAAGGGTGCAGATGGGGCCCAGAGGAGCTGCCCACCACCCGAGCAGTGCCTTGGAGGGGTGCATGGAGCTGGGGTGGATGGCTCTGCACAGTGCCTGTGCCACAGGGTGCACCCTCCTCCCCCTTCCCTGGGGCTGGGCCACTCGTAATACAGCAATATGTGTTTTCTTGTGCCCCCAAGGGGGCATTTTGTCACTGGTTTCAGGAGGAGCAGGATTGTGATTGTAATTATATTGCAGGAGCAAATGGTTGTCAAGGGAAAAATATGGTCTTGGGTGCAGGGCATGTGTTCTTTATGACCATGTAAATATGTTCTGGTTCTTTCCTAACTATAGCCTGATGCAGGGCAATGCTGAGGCCAACTCCTGAGCCTGATGTGGTACTCATAGGTTCCTTCTGTCAAACCAAAATTGCCTTAAAATACCTGTAAGCTGTGTCCATGTTCACATTCCCTTCTCCATCATGGAGCTCCATGGCCCAGAAGTGCAATGTGCATCCAAACTACGCTTGGGTCCAACATGTGAGACTCCAGTACAAATGTTTTGAAACTCTCTGCTGAGCACTGCCACTTGTTTGAGTCTGGATGGGGAGCTCTGGGGTGATGTCAGTGCTGGTTGGAAGCCAGAAAAGCAGCTGATCCAACCCAACTGCTGCTGGGATGCTCCTGTGCTGCTGGGCAGCACCAGGGAGAGGTACCATGATGGTTTTCCTGTGGATGATTTAACTGAGTACAAGTTTAAAAGCCAGTGTAGCCACATTAGCTCCATAATGCACACTCGGTGAGAGCTGAGATTGAGGTGAGGCATCACCAGAAACAAGGGCAATGTCACCCATCTCCTCATCACACTGTGGTTAGACTGGGAGGCTCCACAGCCCTATTTATAACCCATAATAAGGCAGAATATTACCCTGCATGGGCTCCATGGACTGAGTCAGGTGGGTCAGAGGGGTGAGCATCCATCCATGTGCATTGGCTGGCCTTCACCATGGTGTGTGAGGAGCAGAACTCGGAGTGTAATGATCCCCTGATGGAAGCACTGGTGAGGCTGCAGAGGGAGGAGCTCCTCCATGGGCTGTGTGTGCAGAGTTAGTTACTGGAGATCTCTTGACTATGTAGGGAGAGTGCTTTAAAGAACTGAAGCAGTGTGAAAGCTTAATTATACATCCAGAGCTGTGCAGAAATGATAGTTTACTGTGAGAAAAGAAGCTGGATCTTACTAATTATATGTGGCTGAAAATAGACTGAAATTGCAGCCAGTTTTACTATAAGCCTCTTAAAAACCCCTCAAACAAACCCAAACAAACAACACTCCTGCCCCAAACAGCAGCAGCCCCTGTGAACTACAAAGCCAGGCTGCATCATTTTAATGCAATGTATTTTACTTCTTTTGGCATCCTTCCACAGCCCAAATATGTAAGAGTCAGAACAGACTGGAGAAGCCAGGATCCCTGACCACTCTCCCTTCTAGGGCTGCTGTAGGTGCTACACATGCTAGTTAAACAGCTCTCTACCACATCCTGCTCCACTGATTCCCGCAGGTCACCTCGGAGGGTTGGCGTTGCAGGATGTCTAACCACATGCCAGCCCTGGGGATGCTCTGGAGCCTCATTTGTAAAGGGTTTGTGTATTCAAAGCAAGGGCTGCAGGGTGAAGGGGTTCTGCTCTGGGCAAACCTGGAGCCATCTGCAGCCAAACCTGGTGAGGTGCTGCTCTGGTTGCTGACGCAAGGGGACCGCTAGCAGAGTTGGTGTGACACCTTGTCCGATCGCTGTTGCCGGTCACGCTGGGGCTGGATGCTGCTGGTTCTGCCACTGTCACCCTGCACTTCCTGACTCTGCTCTCCTCCCCCACTGAGTCTGGCTTGTGGTGGTTTGAACCAGGGGCAGCAGAAGGATGGGGAGCTGCTGATGTGTGATACACAGTGGAACATCCATCTTTCTACTGGAAGCACCATGTTGCTATCATCTACCAGTGCCACACAGGGCGGCTTCCTGTTCTTGCATTAGTGTGAACAAGTAAATGAAACATCCTTATTTCCTACACAATATCAGTCATTTGCTAACTGCTTGACTGAGGGCTCTTCACAAAATCACAGGTCCCCGGTCTTTTATTACCTGGTCACAACAATTATGTTTCCTGTAGACGAAGGTGAATGTCATAATGAATACCTACCACTCATCTCTCTGCAAGGTTATGATGCTTTTCAGCTTATCTCCCATCTCCTGCTATTACAATCTAATGTCTTATTTACCTAGCTGCATACACAACAGATGTCCTCAGTGATGACTTGGTCTTTCCTTCTAAATCTCTGTTTGCAGGATATGTCAAATTGTATTTTTAAGCATAGATTATCTTGTACTTTCCCATACTGAAATGCGTGTTGCTTAGTTACCTATTTTTCTAGTTTGAGGTTATTGTTTTATTTTGTCTTCCTTTTTCTTGCTTTATATTCCCCTCCCATCCTATTGACCTAAATACTCCTCTCTTATCAGCAGATTTGTGTATCTTACACTTCCCTGCTTTTTCACAGGTCTCCAGCAGAGCATCACACGCTGTCAGCCCCAGCGCTGGTCCTTGGAGCTCACAGCCATGAGTCTCCTCGTTGTAGCAGTAATTCCTCTTCTGTTCCTATCCCCCATCTGTGATTCGAGTTTCTCACACATCAAGTTACTACATCTGCTTAAGCAGTTAATGACACAGGCGTCCAAGCCTTCGGCTGTAGTCTGTGAAGCTGAGATTCAGATGTACCTTCAGTTAGGTGCAAGGTCTCCCTGAGGACACGTCCGCTACCCAAACACTGCTCATGCTTCAGGCCTGGAAGTCCTTTGCTTCGGGCACGTAGGTGCCTGTGCAGATGGCCACCAGAGCTTCGGCATGGCAGCTCAGGCATGGATGGCTCCTATGGCTTTGATGATCCATGTGTATTTGCACACTTGTACAGATTGGTAACTGTTAGGTACATTCGCAAAGGAAGATAATAGTTTAGGATGTTGGGTGTGACAGGGTTTTGCAGTTTTGCTGTAACCATTGTTTGGGTTTTGGTTTGTATTCCCCAAGATACCCAGCTGACAGCAAATGCCAAGAAAGTTTTAGTTGAGTCAATTTAACACCATATTTTCTCCTGTTGTTTAACTTGTATGTCTGCTTAGATAGGAGTGTGAGCTGCTGTTGAAGAACAACTGGCGGCTGTTCCTTGTTGATCTAGTACCTCCTCCACATGTTTATCCTATGATTGTGTGCATGTTTTTTCCATGACTCTCCAAGTTCAGAGTGGATATAGATGTATGTGAAGCTGCTTACTGATCTGCTTTCACGGAGCTTCCCAATTCCACAAGCTACTGTGAAGTGAATGCAGGTAAGGAGGAAGTTCTTTATTGTAAGGGTGGTGAGGCACTGGAATGGGTTGCCCAAGGAGGTCTTGAATGCTCCATCCCCAGCAGTTCAAGACTGGGGCGAACAGATCCTTGGGTGCCATGGTTTAGTGTGAGGTGTCCCTGCCCATGGCAGGGGGTTGGAACTGGATGATCTTAAGCTCCTTTCCAGCTCTAACTCTTCTATGATTCTATGATTTTCTGTTAAAGCAGTAACACACTCGGGTTACCCAGGAGCAGCTACAGCTGTTGCTGGTTTGTGGTGGAAGGGACCTTAAAGCTCCTCCAGTTCCAAACCCCTGCCACGGGCAGGGACCCCTTCCACGAGCAGCTTGCTCCAAGCCCCTGTGTCCAACCTGGCCTTGAGCACTGCCAGGGATGGGGCAGCCACAGCTTCTCTGGGCACCCTGTGCCAGCACCCTCGTGGTGAAGCATTTCTTCCTCGTAGCTAACCTAAACCTCCTCTCATAGATTCAGAATGAGGGACTTGGCCACAGAAGTGAACTCCAGCAAGTAAACTGTGGTGACCCTGTAAGAGAGCACGAGCAGAAGCCGCTGCTGAGGTTCCCCTTTTCCCCATGTACGTATCCTGAGGTTGTCCCAGTTTTGTCCCTCAGCAGAACCAGCAAACTGACCTGGGCCTCAGCAATGCTGGTGTGCTCTGATGCCGGTGCTGCTGTGGTCCCAGCAGTGCCTTGGCCTTCGGGACCTCACGCCTGGGAGCAGCAAACATCGGGGGAGCTTTCAGAGCCGCTGCTCAGCTCTGGTGAGCCACAGGAGGCTCCTGTGGCTGCACTTCTGCTGCTGGGGGCTGGGGGGTTTGCACAGGGATTTGTGTGTTGGTCCCTGAGTGGCTTTTGTAGGCGGGTGGAGGCCACATGGTGCTGTTGGGGATTTAATCATCTGCCTGTGTTTGTCATTCCTGGTGGCAGGAGGCTCCGTAACGTGCATTAACTCCTATTAACTCTCATCACATGCACACACACTTGCTTTGGGTGGGCCAAGGAGGCCTATAGGGATGCTGGGGATGGACTCTTCATTAGGGACTGTAGTGACAGGACAAGGGGTAATGGGTTAAAACTGAAACAGGGGAAGTTCAGATTGGATCTAAGGAGGAAATTCTTTCCTGTTAGGGTGCTGAGGCACTGGAATGGGTTGCCCAGGGAGGTTGTGAATGCTCCATCCCTGGCAGTGTTCAAGGCCAGGTTGGATGAGGCCTTGGTGATATGGTTTAGTGTGAGGTGTCCCTGCCCATGGCAGGGGGGTTGGAACTGGATGATCTTAAGGTCCTTTCCAACCCTAACTATTCTATGATTCTATGATTCTGTATTCTGAGCTGCTCATCCCAATGACTTTTATAGTTCAGAAACTATTCCAGGTGTGTTCATCTTCAATGTGATGCTTATTGCACATAGTGTAGCGTTAGGAGGGTCAGTTTATGTTATGCTTGTAAGCATATAACTGGGATTATATCTTCAGTATGCTCATGTGCACAAACTGAATGAGGTTTTGCATCAGCTGTCTTCTGGTTGTTGGTCTTGTTAAGGAAAGTTCTAGGATCTTGTGTTGGAAATAGAATCATAGAATCATAGCATATGCTTTTTCCAGAGGAACTGATGCTCTGAGTGTTGAAGTGAGGTTGAAACAACCTTCCCCTCTTATTCCCTTCAAACACGAAATATTTCAGAGCAGGTCTGGTTTTGCCATGGTGCATGGAAGTCCTAAACCCTCTTACTGAGCTGGTCTGTGAAACTAAAGAGAAATGGGTGCCTGCCAAGCAAATTGACTGCAGCATCTCAAATCAAATCAGCTTTAAAAGACCAGATTATAGCTTAAACGTTCCCAGCCATGTACATCTGGTTAATGCAGAGGCACCTATGACAGCATCACCTTGGCAAGGTCAGCAGGAGCTGCATGGCCTCAGCGTGTCAGGACCTGGTTTGTGCCATGGCATTTCTCACCCCTCACTCTGTACTTCCCTCTGTGCCTCAGGTGTTTGCTTCCAAACTTGTTGCTGTTCCTCTCCTGTGAGAAGTGTGAGCTTTGTCCCTGCAGGGTTCGTGGGTATCTTATTTCTGTTTCACTACCTGGGAGCGCATTCTGGTTTTAGGATGCAGTCAGTCAGCTTCAGGGGCTGGGCTGCTTTGGCTTTAAAATCTTTTTTAAAACAGATCTTTTCTTTATAGTGACAAATACATGTACTTAACCAGATAGAGATGGGTATTTTTTCACCTTTCTGTGTAAATACTGGGTATTCCAAGAGCTCCTACGCATTATAGGATGTTGTGCTGGTTCACAGAATCATAGAGTCACAGACTGGCTTGTATTGGAAGGGACCTCAAAGCTCCTCCAGCTCCAACCCCTGCCATGGGCAGGGACCCCTTCCACTGGAGCAGCTTGCTCCAAGCCCCTGTGTCCAACCTGGCCTTGAGCACTGCCAGGGATGGGGAATGCATTTTTAGTTTAACCTTTAATTTCTCCTTAGAAGAACACAAAGATAGTCAATCTGTTCCGAGTTATGTCAGCAGAATGCCAAACTAGCCATTTAGAATTAGCAATGTCCTTGAAGAGATAGAGGGCAGAAAGCACCATTTCTGAAATTAGAAGCAAAACTGCAATAACCAATAACAGCAGGCAGTGCAGGCAGCAGGACTGCTTCACAGCGCAAGTGTCAGTGGGGTCCTTCCCTATGGACCTCAGTGCTCAGGCTGTGATGTACAGGAGCACACCTCGGTTCTGCTCTCCAAGCTGGCAGCCCATCATCCTGAGCACAGTTTGGCTAATCAGGATGGGCCTCTGTTTGCCAGAAGCAAATGCAAGAAAGTAAAGTATCAGAGAAAGGTGAATTCCCTCATGTTTGGTACAGCCATGGCTGAACAGGAATTTGCTTCCAGGTGTAAAATTGTGTCAAGGTGGTAGTATTTGTCACACATTTTTCATCTGGAATACCTATCGCCAGGACTGAGTACGGTCCTTACAGCTTTATAGACTGCTCTTCTTCAGAGCGCTGAGCCAGCTCTGCTCTGCTCTGCTCATTCTCCTTGACTCCTTCTCAGTTCTTTCCTAACGCTCCAGCCGCACTTGCCCTGGAGCTGAGTGGGCACATCCCCTCTGCCCTGTGCCCATGTGCAGCGCAAGGGTGCCATCCCTCTGCCCTAGGAGCTGGAGGAGATTCCTTGGGAGAGAGCAGTGTCCCCTCCAGCTGCACCAGGGCAGGGTTAGATGGAGCTGAGGAACAATTCCTGCCCCAGAGGGTGCTCAGGCATTGGAACAGGCTGCCCAGGGCAGGGCTGCAGGCACCGGCCCTACAAGGGTTCACACCCCATGGAGAAGAGGCCTCAGTGCCATGGGGCAGGGGTGGCCTGGGCAGTGCTGGGGTAAGGGTTGGACTGGGTGAGCTTGAAGGGCTTTTCCAACCTGATTGCTTCTGTGATGTTGTGATTTCTATGCCAGTGGAATCGAGGGAAGAGCCTGGTGTCAGGGAGCTGTGGGTGAGGCTGTGAGGGGACACGGCTGTGCCCAACTGCATCGCTCTTCTCCGGCATCCCTGTTCATAGAACCATAGAGTGGTTTGTGTTGAAAGGGACCTTAAAGCTCATCCAGTTCCAACCCCTGGCACGGGCAGGGACGCCTTCCTTGCAGAGATGCATTATTTCTAGAGATGTACTGGAGCTTTTGGCTCCCATGAATTTGGCCAACAACATTTTGTCCTTTCTGTCCACCCCTTTTCTGCTTGCTCAACGTTTCCATGCTCTCTCTTACCATGTGTCTTACTCAGTGTGTAACTTGCAATGTGCAGAATCAATGAGCTGGGTGGTTCTCATGGTGTCAATGAGGTGTGAGGGGACAGCTCCCGCGCTGGTTACTGGGGATCATGGAAACTGGGAACACCTACACACACTGAGGTGTGCGGTGGTTCCTACTAGCAGTGCTCCTGTGCCCCTGGGGTGCCCATGGTACATGGAGTAGTAATTCTGATGTTTAAAGACACAGCAAACAAAGGTTTCTGTTACTCTGTAGCCAAGTTTATAAGCAAATTAGAGCAATTTCACTTGTTTCTTTTTCTCACTGCGTCGCGTCCATTGTAACTTTGAACAGAGACCTTGCAAGGCCAGGTTGGACGGGGCTTCAGGGGTGACTCCTGGCTTATCCCATGGGTAAGGTCAGGTCCTGGTGGGACCCCAGTTTTGTGTGACTTCATGCTCAGTAGATTCACTGCTGTAGCTGCCTCAGGGCCTCGGGAAGCTCCAGGTCTACCGGGTGACCTCCTGTTGCTGTAGTGCTGCTGGACCTCAGAACCGCTGCTCTGCCTCACAAAACCCTTGGCTTTTTAACCAGAACCGACCACAGCAACCCTCTACTTCTGTCTTTTGTGTCAGGGTTGAACTTCAGCCTCTCGTGTGTGTGTCTGCAGCCCTTGCCTTTCAGAAGACAGAATCTCCCACTGTTGTCTCCCAGTTTGCCATGAGAGATTGTACAGGTACCTGGATGGTCACCAGTAATGAACCAGCACTGCTCTGGCTGGGTCCTGCGGAGCTCCGTTATGTTGAATTGCCAGCTTCCTTCAGGAAGGCATCTGAGGCAGAGTCTGTAACCCCCAGAGCACAGCATCATCTCCAGAACTGGTTTCTATTTCCCTTCCATATTCTCTGATGTTATCATCTGATAGAAACCCCTGTACCTAAAATAACTCCAGCTGATGGTGTGCAATGCATAGACATGACCATTGGTTCATTATGGTTTTCCCACCCTCGTTCCAGCTCTCATCTAGTGCTGCCCACTCCAGATGCCTGATACTGAGCACTAAATCAGAAGTGCTGGTGATGTGATATTTGACCAGCTTCTGTTTCTGAATTTATTTGTCACCTCTACATTGATCTCTCTTGGCTTTATCTTCTCTAGCAACGTTCCTGCCAGGACCTTGACCAGTGGCACGTTGCCTCTTCAGTTACTGCAATGCAAAAGGTCTCCCTTTCACTGGAATTTACATAAAACTCTCTTGGTCTTCCCCAGGGCCCATCTCCCCACCTGAGATCACACTGCAGGGCTCCCACTCGATTCCATGAGATCTGGGACACCCAGCGCCCCCGGACTGCCCTCCTCAAGCAGATGTTAATGGGAGAGGAATGGTGCTGATCCCCGTGCTGCTGCCGTCGGTGGGTACCGCAGCTGGACCCTGGTATTGTAGATATTCATTTATAACCACTATAAGTCTCTAGCAAGTCTATTGGGTTGATCGTAGTTTTGTTTTCCGTCTAAATCAGTTATGGATCAAGGGACCTGCTTGCTATTAACTAGAGATGGGGCAGAGATGGGCTGAAATTAGGGAAGGGAGTCTCACCAACTGTCAAGAAAAGGTTGTTTAAACAGGGGTATTTAGTAATGAAAAGTCAGGTTTGACATAATCTGATCCTCTTTTTGAGGGGCTGAAGGAGCAGCTTTTCATTAGAGCTTGGTGGCACCTAACAACTTGTAACTGTTGTCATTTGGGAGATTTATTGACTTCCTACTCAAACTCTTGTCTGTTGATGTTGAATCACAGAACCCCATCCTGGTTTGCGTTGGAAGGGACCTTAAAGCTCCTCCAGTTCCAACCCCTGCCACAAGCAGGGACCCCTTCCACTGGAGCAGCTTGCTCCAAGCCCCTGTGTCCAACCTGGCCTTGAGCACTGCCAGGGATGGGGCAGCCACAGCTTCTCTGGGCACCCTGTGCCAGCGCCTCAGCACCCTCACAGGGATGTAATTTTTTTGCCTCCACTTAGACCAATTGCACACATCTACTGGGAAGTACCTGGTTTGGACAACCTGGCCAAAGACAGGTTCCCCCTCCCAGAGCATCTCTCCACGCTGTCCAGTCCCTAAAGCTGAGCTTGATGCGGATGAGTCACTCTGAAATGAGTGTTAGTTGTGAACTGTCACCAGCAGTGCTTGCGTTCCCACCCTGGAGTCTGTTATTTTCAAGCTCATTTATGAATTGATTAAATCCAATGATTGAAAATCTTTCATAGCAGTGTTCAGTTAAATATTGCCTTCTCCTCTCCCAGTCCAGCTGTGTTGCGTGTTCGTGCAGAAAAGGGGTGGGGAGGTAGCGTTAAACAGTTATTATAGGATGTTAATAACATGCTTTCAATGTTTCCATAAAGTGCTTTTGGATCATACGGTGCCATCTGTGTTCCAGCTGATTGTGGGTAATTACACAGGCATGGATTCCTTGGGAAATGGATGGCATTACCCAAACAGTTTGTTTGCCATCAGCATAATGGAATGACACAATATTAACTGAGGGAATTAAGTCTGAAGTGCATTCCTCACTAATAATCCTCAAATCAGTGGAATTATTCACTGGAGCTGCTCTGGTTTAACTGAGAACTCGGATACATATCCTACTGTAATGTTATTGCAATAACTCCAGTGGATTCTTGAACCTTGAGTGTTGTGGAGTGTCTGAAAAGGAAGAAAAATCAGCTTCCTACATAGCAACAGCTGTTTCTGATTAATTATTTCACTCTCTGCCATTGAGAGATGTGAAAGCTAAATG
Organism: Neopsephotus bourkii; assembly: GCF_033783945.1. NCBI lineage: Eukaryota > Metazoa > Chordata > Aves > Psittaciformes > Psittacidae > Neopsephotus > Neopsephotus bourkii. The sequence goes on along the minus strand of NW_026902209.1, from coordinate 724,985 downwards.
GGTGTCCTGCTTTGAGATGCACATGTTGATGTAGCAGCAGTTCTGTCTTCCAGCAATGAAATTCAATTACTCTCCTCTTTTTCACTCTAAACCAGTGACTGTTCACATCATTGACACCCGGCTGTGCTCTGCATTTAAAGACCCAACTAAGTGTGTAAAATTTATGGTGAAGTATCAGCGGATGGGATGTAGATGTGTGTGTGTGATGCACCCAGTCACCTCTGCAACAGGAATCTACGTGCACCATGCCTGTAGCTTACAGGGTGCCGGGTTTTGCTTGTAGCCATGATCCACCCAGCAAAGGGTTAAAGCTCACCACGTCTACGGATTAATGTTTGAGGAGAAATTGAGGTCAGTCAGGGTTTGACATGTGTCCGTTAAAGCTGTTGTTGGAATTGATATAATCCCAAGGAAAACTTTGACTGGACTTCATCTGCAGAGACACGATACTGCGCGCTGGGGCTTGGGGACGGGTGTTACTATCTTTGATTCAGATCAGATACTATCTCATCAAAGAACAGTTTAGGAACCTATTTCTCACTGGAAACGTTGGCTGGATGTTTTTCCCCTTATGGAAACAGATCTGCTCTAAACCAGCCAACTGTTGGTAAAGGAGTGTGTTCACTTTGCAGCATGGGCAGCCCACGAGGGGTGTGCTGGCATATGGTAGTGCGGGGTGTTCTGTTTAGAGTGGGGATCTCCACAGATGACAACATTTCCCAGTGAGTGTGGCTCTTGACTAAAAACAGGGCCCCAAACACAAGTCTTTAGCATCCTTAATGGGTGTCCTGCATGCCCAGGCTTTGCTTACACCGGTGGCTTCTCCTGGGTTTGATGGGAAGCGTTGTTCTGAACCTGGAATGTTCCCAGCAAAAGCATGGTCAGGACAGTTGGATGTGCTCCTTTGGAATTTGGGTTGAGTTACCCACAGCTGGGTTTATTAAAAAACCCAGAGTGGTTCATCAAATTAGTCCCAGTTTAACCATGGTCTGAAATAGGAGCCAGCAGCTTTCACGGTGCTGTATTGTGCATCTGAAGCGTTCAGAGTCTGTAGGAATAGTGTTTGGCTGAAGTGATGTTTTGCTTTAACTATTGGCACTCTGGGCAGGGTTTATTGGTTTATTTTGCAGTGCAGCGAAACACTGATGTCAGAAGCTGCCACCTAAAAACCACATTTCCCAGTTAGCCTGGATGGCTGATCGCAAGTCAGGAGGCACAGCGTGAGGAGCCCTGCTCAAGGCAGCTCATGCTGCATTATTGATGCTGTTTTCAATACATAATATCTTCTCCCAGATTCAACAATGTGCTCTGTTAGGGTGAGGTGGTTTAGAGATGCCCCTTCTACATAACTCATTGGAAAAAAGCAAAAAGGGACAAAAAAGGTGATACTACAGCAGCAGGATGCCTGCTTTGTAGGAGGTGGCTTCCCTGTGTGCCTCACTTTCAGACTGACATTTGTCCCCCTGTGCGCAGATGGGTTTTCCACGTGCAGGTGTGCGCCAGCAGCCACCACCGTCCCTTTCATGAGTACAAGTGACTGCTTTCATGGTTCCCAACAATGCTGTTTGTCCCATTGCATGCACAGAAGCTTGTGGCTGTCACTGGCGAGCTGCCTAACTCTGCCCAGCCTCATTCCCCATTGTTATCCCTGGGAACAACAACCCAAGTGTATGCCAAATGGAGCGATGACCCCAAACTGGGTAGATCCCTTTGTGGTGTGCAGGACACTGAGTGCAGGGAGGGTCTCTGTGTCTATCACCAGGTCTGAGAATAAAACCATTGCTTTAGGGATTTCCCTGCAATCCACACAGCAGCCTGAGAATTCCCTGCTCTCCATGGTGTGTCCAGGGATGTGATTAAATCCACACTGTTCCCATCCACTGCCTCCCAGGAAAGCAGCTCTGGGCCTGCACTTCTCCTTGTGTGTCTCTGATAACACTTTTGCCTTTTGGTTCACTTGTATCAGTCCCTTAGTTTTAATTTCTATAAGCAAAGAAACAACAATTCGTGTAGCCGTTTGTCAAAAATAATCCTTCTGGTTGAGATTATGCTCACAAATCCCTGTCTGGTTCAAATTACTTTGGCATTCATATGTAAGCAGCTAAAAGTCTGTCTTGTGCTGCTGCTCAGCTTCTCAACTCTTGGAATAACGTGGCTCTGCCCGCTGCATCTCTCAGCAGAGCACATCATTTAAGTAACTAACTGTAACGTGCACAGCTCCATTCACTGCAATGGGAGAATTCAGTGCCTGTGGCCACAGCCTGCCCCATTTTTGCTCTATAAAGCAAGAGGTTTTCTAAGACCCCCATTGTAGGTCACTGATTGCATTGTCTTACACAAAGAAGCAAGGACCTTAAATGCAAAGAATATCCACTCCTGTTTATAGGTTTTCAGGCAATGTCTGTAAAATGTTATTCATTCTCTGTCTTCAACCAACCAAACGCATTTCTTTTTATGGAAACTTCAAGGCTGCAGAGTCAGTAATCAGGCTGAGGATTAAGGCTGTTCATACTACCTTCATTTGGTCAACTAATACCAGGAATTTTACATTTTCCCTACTTTTTGCTCCAAGTCCCAAACTCCCACTGTGACCCAGTGTAGATCGGCAGTGACTGCTTGTCCTGCTCTATTCCCTCGCTCAGCAGCCTTGCCTGCTTGTTCCCAAACCCCAGCCACTTGCCTTGGATGCTTTCAGCCCTCTCCTGTCTTCATATCCCATTGATGTATCCCGCAAGGCAGCTGCCTCCCTCTGTTCTTTTCTCTGCAATGGCTGTAAAGTTTTGCTGTTAGAATTCAAATCAGGCTGCTCCATTATTGTTATTACACTTGTCTTACTGTTATATTGATATTTTACTATTATTATTTACTGTTATTTTATATTACCATTTACTGATATTTTACTATTCCTATTTACTGTTATTTTACTATTGTTATGTATTCTCTTATCACAGCTGCCCTGAGCTGTTAAGCCTCTTTAGTCCTGCTTGGACAGGGAATAGAGCTGCTCTGTGGTGGTGTTGACTGCGAGTCATGACGAATAAACCAATGCACTGAAGGTCATCACGTCCAGAAAGATCATTATCCACAATAATAAGGTCAGTATTAACAAACTTGGAAATGTTACAAATTTAGCTTTTTTTTTGGTGTATTTTTATAGTATAACTGCAATAGCTCTTTAAAATAAGGATTAATTTCAAACTAGCAAAGTAGTGCTAGTTCCAAAGGAATCCCAGTACGTTTGTGGGCTGAGAAGCATGTAATCTGTTCAGGGAATAGTTTTATTTGAGCAAGTCAGTGATCTGCAGTGAAACATTTTTCATTAGATTTTATACCCCTGTAAACTTGCATATTGCTGTAAAATTCCCAGTGCTCTCCGCTGTGAAACAACAAAACTGTGTTGTCCTCGTCCTCATCTCACAAGCTGGCCCAAGTCTTGTCTGAGAACCTGGTTGAAAGACGGAGCCTTTATACTACTGGAGTTCACACTCCCCCATTACTGCAGCTTTTAGAATCATCCACTTCTCTGAATATGACTTTGATCCTTCTCTTTGCTGACGGTGTTTCCCCATTTGCCACTTCCATGTGTGTGTATCCTGTGAGGAGCTACCTGCTCCTCAAGGGCTTTCTGTGAGGGCTTCAGTCCTGTTCGGAGTTCTCATAGTCTGTTTTTAACTAAGCTTGTGCACTGAGTCAGCTGTGCCAGGAGCAGGGGAATGTTTCTGTGCTGGTGACCTTTTGAATAGGAGTGAACTGGGCTGTCCCAGCCACAGGCTGCTTCCTCAGACTGAAAACTCGCATGGGGTAATGGTGAAGGAGCTTGGGCAGCAGCGTGGGGGCTGTCCTTCCATAGCGCTTGGGCAGAGCTGTGTGGTTATAAGAGATATCCTGCCAAAAGGACACAAAGTGTGAAAGAAATGAGGAAGGAGGCAATGGAGCTGCTGCGAGGGCTGGAGCAGCTCTGCTCTGGAGCCAGGCTGAGAGAGCTGGGCTGGGGCAGCCTGGAGAAGAGAAGGCTCCTGAAGGGGAGACCTGAGAGCAGCTCCAGTGCCTAAAGGGGCTGCAGGAAAGCTGGAGAGGGACTTGGGACAAGGGCCTATAGGGACAGGCCAAGGGGAATGGCTTGAACCTGCCCGAGGGGAGACTGAGCTGAGCTCTTAGGCAAAAGCTCTTCCCTGTGAGGGTGCTGAGGCGCTGGCACAGGGTGCCCAGAGAAGCTGTGGCTGCCCCATCCCTGGCAGTGCTCAAGGCCAGGTTGGACACAGGGGCTTGGAGCAAGCTGCTCCAGTGGAAGGGGTCCCTGCCCGTGGCAGGGGTTGGAGCTGGAGGAGCTTTAAGGTCCCTTCCAACCCAAACCAGGGATTCTGTGATTCTTTGCAGCACTGGAGAACCCACCCCCATTTTGAGAGCTGAGCAGAGAACACTTCTGTTCCACTGCTCCAGAGCTAAACAAAGCCTCCAGGCACAGCCCAGGCTTTGTCACTGTCCTCAGGTTCCTATGAAGTTAAAGCTGCTCGCACTGTTGGTGAGCACTGAGTCAAGTACTGCTCAAGAGGAAGGGTTCTCAGTGACCTGCGCTGGTGTGCTCCACACAGAGCACTCGTGCAGGATGTTAAGGGCCTGTCTGTCTGCATCAATGTAAGGAGCAGCCCAGACGCAGCAAGGACAGCCGGTGGTACTGTCGGTCACATCCACCTCTGTGCAGACAGCTCTCAGGTCCCAGGGCTTTAATTTGACTTGACAAGGAAGTTAATCATTTATTTTTACATAGAACTCACAGAGACTTTCCTGAACCAGGGGCTGGATGTGGCATAGAGATGGCATTGACATTAAAAAGTGTCTTTCTCCCTGCTTTCATCCGTCTTTGTCTCAGATTGCAGCCTCTTTGGAGTGGGTTTTGTCTTGCTCTGAGGCTCCCTTTGCCTGACAGCTGCATTAAGCTTGAATATCTTTTTTGCAAGGAAATGAGTTTTCAATAACTCACACTCACCTTTTCCTCTCAACAGTATTGATTAGAAAGGGCCTTTGGGGTTCATTGACAATACAATGTACAAACTTGGCACAGCCCCTGCAGACTTTAATGGCTGTTACCCATTCCAGACCGCTGCTGTCCATCTGCGGGCAAAGCCTCTGTTGGGGAACTCTGGAATAAAAACACATGCACGTGGATTTTAGTACTGTAATTCATATTCTGTGTTCTGCTGACAGATCTGAAGCTGTCCTGTAAGTTGTGTATGTTGTGTCGTTTATGAATGTGTTGGGATTAATGGGAAGCATAGAGTGCAAACTATGTTACTATAGGAATTCTATGAAGATGGGCCCACTTTGCCTGGTTTTCCGCTGTTTAATAGAATGGATTGTCTCAGTTTTGTTTGCTTAGGTTTGACATTGTTACCGGGCTTGGATAAACCTGCATAGATTTTAAGTGCTGGTTTGATGATGCACCTCACATCCTGTGTGGAAAGCTCCTTCTGCTGTTGGGCAGTCCCTGTTCCTGCTGTAGCTTCCTTTTCTTTACTTCTATTGCTTGCATCATGAATAACTGAGTATCTGTAAGAAACCAAACACTGTTTTTCTTAAGGCTCTTGTTTTTAAAGCACATAGAAGTGTTCTGCCCATCCTGAGAGCAATCTGAGTTGTTGCTGTCTCCAAGCCATGACGGTTCCAGGGGATGGTGCTCGGACATCCTTTCCCAGCATCCACCTCCTCTGCGCTCTGGGAACTCCAGTGCAAATGAGGGGACAGAAAACGTTTGTACTTTGTGATCTAAATGCTTTGCTCTGTAGAGGTGTAACAACAAATAACATCCCCCTGAGTGGGTCTAGTCCTTGCTGAACCCAGGGGAGAGCTGCTTGATCTGGCTGCGGCGTACCTCCTGCTGTCTACAGCTGCCTTGTGTCCCATGGTGTGCTGGGTGGGTGCTGCTCCCCCTGCCCACCCCGGTGCTGACAGTGGCTGTGTCATCTCCCTCCTTGCAGGCAAGGAAGAAAATGTAGAGGGCCGGAGGCGAGGCCGAAAGCCCGGAGCGAGCGCTGGGCCCCGCGGCATCACCATGTCCAAGAAGGGCCCCAGCGGCCGAGCCCGGGGGGAGAAGCCGGATGCCCTGGCTGCACTGCAGGCTGCCAATGAGGAGCTCAGGGCCAAGCTCACCGACATCCAGATAGAGCTCCAGCAGGAAAAGAGTAAGGTGTGCATCCTTCCTTTCCTTCCTTTAAAGCACAGCCACTGTCCTCAGCGCTGACCACTGTTTGCCTCACTCATCGCTGACTGTGCACGACTTCAACAAGAGCCCTGAGGGCAGCACCGTGACCCAGCCTCTGCAGGAAACACAAGGGCAGCCCCTGTGCTGGAGATGTTTAAACTGTTCTCCTTGTATTTAGAACATACCTATTGTAGAATCAGAGACTGGGTTGGAAGGGACCTCAAAGCTCCTCCAGCTCCAACCCCTGCCACGGGCAGGGACCCCTTCCACTGGAGCAGCTTGCTCCAAGCCCCTGTGTCCAACCTGGCCTTGAGCACTGCCAGGGATGGGGCAGCCACAGCTTCTCTGGGCACCCTGTGCCAGCGCCTCAGCACCCTCACAGGGAAGAGCTTCTGCCTAAGAGCTCAGCTCAGTCTCCCCTCGGGCAGGTTCAAGCCATCCCTCCTATGGCACAAAAGAACACTGGAAGTGTGGTGATGCAGTGACGTGGCTGGCGGTGGGAGAGGCGAGTGGTGAGGATGAGCAGGACGGGTGCTGTGCTTCCTCCCACCATGCAGGGAGAAACGAAGTTGAAATATCACAAAGCTAAATGCCAGCAAAAGGTCTGGAAACCCAAACATCTGCTCGGAGCAGATGGGAGGATCACATGGGGGCTGAAAGCTGTCCTCCTCCTTTGCTTCCCTCGCTACAACTTCCTCTAGTAAATATTTGCCTGTTCCTGAGGGTGGCTCCAGGGAGGGCTTTGAGTGCAATTTGTGTTAGTCACAAATTCTCTTTGCTCATTCATCTCCACATTTACACTGATTTCCCTTGGATTTTATGCTCAAAATCCTTCAATCTGGCTGCTTACAACTTCCAGATGTGCGGCCACAGGCCTCAGCTCTGCCTCCTGCTCCCATCACCAGCGTCCCAGGAGCCACTGCTTCACCTTGAGCTTTGAGAATGGAGGCTTTTGCTGCTCCAGCCTCTGCCTTGAGAGCTTTCAGCCCCTTCCAATGAGGGCATGAAGAGTTTGTTTGCCTTTCCCTCATCGCCTGAATTAGTTTCTACTGATCAACTTTGGGTTTTTTGTGGTTCCAGGATGTTAGTAGCGACATGCATTATCTCTGCATTTTTCCATGTATTTGCATCATTGTTAGGCAGTGTAGAATGTGATTCCAATTTTTAAGGAAGCTTATTACATGTGTCTATATATATATATGTATACACAAAATAACAAAATAGAACATCTATTAAGCCTTTTGTTGTGAAGCAACATTTTCAGTTTTAAGCATGAGGACCCTGTTTTCCTTCTCTGCTCTCCCCTGCCACTTCTTATCGTGGCTTCCTTGCAGTTTATGGTGTGGTTCTCATTCAAATGCCATTTGGGTCTTCTGTGGTCAGGTAGTTGGTTCTTTGTACTGAATAATTCATTGCTTAAAAAGCACTTGGTGAAGTGCAGGTTGTGGATTCACAGAGCTTTCTGTGTCATGCATACGTGTGTGCTCACGGTGCAGTTTGGATCCATGTGCTTGGGCATGCTGAAATAACAGCTTAAAACCTCATTTCTCATGGATTCTTTTGGGATGTGCTGTGAGAGCTTCTGCAGATACCCAGCTGAAGAAGAAAGTGAGGACTTGGACTTACCCACAAGAGGCAGGCTAATTCCTAAATGCGTGTTATCTTACACACACATCTGCTTCTAACACCTACCCTACATGTGTATTAGCCTGCTTCCTGAGCAGACACTTCCTGTCGTGTCTGATTCAGGTGGTCGGTTCATCCAGGCTTTGCTTCATGCATAGATTTATGCTACTTATTTCTATTGTATTAAGTCAATGTTTTTAGGGCACGGAATTGAGCAAATTAACTCGTCGATAAGATTGCAAGGGATGTTTTTATGTTGTGGTTTAACGGAGATGCTAAAATCAGCATTGGTGCCTTGACTGTCATCCTCAAATCAATAATTTGCAATGTGATGATGACACATTTTTGCTTCTCTTTTTCTAAACACGCAAATATTTCTGCTTATGCTGCTTCCTGGTGAAGGAAAGGTCTTTTCTGCAAATTTGCCAGCACTTTTTTTTCTCATTTTTTCCTTATTTTCACAAATTTCCTTTTCCTTAGAAAAATTATTGAAGTTCTCCATAATGCCACGGTTTTGTTTCCCCCCCCCCCCCACAATTTGGTTCTTCAGCGCTCTGTTTGTGAGGCAAGCATAGGCATATTCTTAGCAAGGAAACCTAATTGTGTCAACTGAGGAAGAAAAAGGCATCTTTACTGAACAGCATTGACTGGAATATGTATTCCAAATAAACACTTCAGTAATTACATGAAACGTAAGAAACAGCCACTTCTTAATTCTAGCACTGAATTGTGTGCGCAGGCTGTCTGATAGATGTTACAGGGCAGAAAGGACAGCAAACAGGCATGCACTCCCTGCCCAGGACACCCTGCCCTAAAGAGAAGGTCAAGCCTGCAGCCTTGTCCATGCTGTGGCAAACACATGTGGGAGATGTAGAATCACTTCTTCAACCCTGAGACCTTCTGCCCGCGTTGGTGAGTGTGTTACTGAAGATCCTCACAAGGTACCCACCAAACCTTGAGGCCAGTGAGAGCCGCAGCAGCTACTGAGAGTGTTTGCATTGACTGTCAGAAACCTTTTCCCTGGGAAGATGCTTTACAGGGTTTGTAGCATGTATTCGCTTCACACAAAAGGCATCAAGAGAGGCAATTGCTCTTTCCTAAGCCTACAGCATGGAGGCCCTGCGGCAGAGCTCAGAGTTCAACCTGGAGCCTCCTTAGAAAAGGGATCTTTATATGTAATAAAGTGTTGGATCATAAAGGATGAACAAAATGCCAGATGTGTCAGTCAGCTTGTGGTGATACTGACCCACTGGGTTGAGCCCTCACGCTACCTGCAACACTGAGGTCTGATGTTGTGAAGTGATCTGTGCCACTTTTAAATACCGCTGTGATCTGTGGTAATCATGTTTTGATTCTTCCTTCTAGGTCAGCAAGTTGGAAAGGGAGAAAAACCAGGAAGTGAAGCAGATCAAAGAGCACGAGCAGCATAAAAGCACAGTGGTGGTAACGGAGCTCAAAGTCAAGCTTCATGAAGATAAAATGAAGGAGCTCCAAGCTGTTCGAGAAACGCTTCTGAGGCAGCACGAGGCTGAACTGCTGAGAGTGATCAAAATCAAAGACAATGAAATCCAGAGGCTGCAGACGCTCCTCAACGCCGTGCGCGACGGGGCTCCCGACAAGGTGAAGACGGTGCTGCTGTCCGAGGCCAAGGAGGAGGCCAAGAAGGGCTTCGAAGTTGAGAAAATAAAAATGCAGCAGGAAATTTCGGAGCTGAAGGGGGCCAAGAAACAAGTGGAAGAGGCTTTGACCATGGTCATCCAGGCGGACAAGATTAAAGCAGCGGAGATCAGGAGTGTGTACCACCTGCACCAAGAGGAGATCAGCAGAATCAAGAGGGAGTGTGAGAGAGAAATCCGGAGGCTGGTACGTGCTGTATCTGCATCTCTGTGTGTCCTGCTGTTACGGCGTTGATAGTAAATGAAGGTTGAGTGCTGGATGCAGATGAGTGGGTGATGGGCATTCAGACTCTGGAGCTTTCTTTACGTCTGGTTTATATTCACTAATAGAGATGTCAACATGTCCTTTGAAAACTACCAGGATGTTTTCTAAGGAGCTTTTCCAGTCACGTAAGTGCCTGTTAATGTTCATATTTCAGTGGCCAGGAAGAGGCCTTGGGTTAGGGGAAGTCTACAGAACAGTTATGTTTATGGGCCTATGCCTCTGTTTCCCCCCTATTTGTTCCTTGCTGTTTCCCCTTGATCCCTCCCTTTCCTTGCCCTTGCTAGTTCCCATAAACATCCCATAATGAGCTTTACACAAGCCCAAAATGCCTTTTCTTCTGCACCTCATAGTGAGTCCTATACCCTGTAGGTAATGAGCCCCTTCACTCAGCAAGGCGTGCAAGAAGGGGCTCCTCTCTCTGACCCACCTTGGTGGCTTTCCCCTGGAGCTGGTGCTCCTCACCCATCACTGTTCATCTGGTCCTCAGGGGGTCTTTGTGCTGATCAGCCTTCAATCACCCAATTGAACCCCTTGAGTCTCAGGTGCAACAGGATGAGTCTCAAAGGCAATAATAGGTACGTGCTTATGGCTTCGCAGTATTCCTCCAATGCCTTTGGAGACTGGTTGGAGAGGTTAAACTGGATCATGGTGCTTGGAAAAGGGGGTTGCTTCTATGGACAGGAGGGAGCTCCCTCAAGAGGGAAGGCTTTGCATGAGAGCCTGGCAGGCCACCAATGTTTCCTGGGCTTTGGGATGATTTCTTCTTCACTTCCATTCCAGACTCACAGTCTTGTGAGTGCACAGCTGATGTGCAGGACCATGTCCCTTCACTGTTGCTGCCTTTCCCAAGGGCATGGGAACAACTGGATCACCCATGTTCTTGTGATGCACGTTTTGGGTCTCTTCTCAGTATTTATTTGATGTCACCATCTTTCTGTGTTTGCCACGATTTTTATAGAGTTCAGTGTTTCAGTATAAAATCAGCCACGTCTCTTCAAAGTCATTATATTTGGCTATGATCCAAATCCGTTCAGAACCTCCTGCCGTAGGGGTGGTGCAGTGTTGTCTGTGTCTGGATGAACCTGCTCGAGAGAGTCCAGAGCTGTGCATGGAGATGCTGCGAGGGCTGGAGCAGCTCTGCTCTGGAGCCAGGCTGAGAGAGCTGGGCTGGGGCAGCCTGGAGAAGAGAAGGCTCCTGAAGGGGAGACCTGAGAGCAGCTCCAGTGCCTAAAGGGGCTGCAGGAAACCTGGAGAGGGGCTTGGGACAAGGGCCTGTAGGGACAGGCCAAGGGGAATGGCTTGAACCTGCCCGAGGGGAGACTGAGCTGAGCTCTTAGGCAGAAGCTCTTCCCTGTGAGGGTGCTGAGGCGCTGGCACAGGGTGCCCAGAGAAGCTGTGGCTGCCCCATCCCTGGCAGTGCTCAAGGCCAGGTTGGACACAGGGGCTTGGAGCAAGCTGCTCCAGTGGAAGGGGTCCCTGCCCGTGGCAGGGGTTGGAGCTGGAGGAGCTTTAAGGTCCCTCCCAACACAAACCATTTCATGGTGATAACGAAGCGCAGTGACTGCTCAGCTCCGTTAGTCCATGGGGTGCTATGTACCTTTATTTAGCCGCCCATTCTCTCAGACTTTAGGTTAAAAGATTTTTTCACCATATAGATTATTTTATTTTTATCAAGAGGATATTAAAATACTTTATAACCAACTGATCTATTGATACTGCATCAGCATCCTGCAGGGTAAGTACTTCCTACTCTAAATAGGCATTGCCAGCAGCATTGATTTAATACCTCGGTGTGAAGGGACGGCTAATGTACATCCTAAATAAACTTGCTGTGTTCCCTGGGAAGTCCATGCTAATGGCCTCTAATGGAGAAGCTCTAAACCAAATGTGTTCTTAGTTAGAAGGAAGTGGCTTGACATTGTGCTTTCTAAATTGCCTTTAAAAATAAAACTTTTTAATTCCTGCTTGAAAGAATCCGATTATCCAGCTGTAGTAATTAAATTCCATTGTTTTACCAAGCCCTGAGTGCTTCCTGAATGACTTCAAGTACTCTCAACTCCATTGACTTGCCATAATTGCTTTCAATGGGAGCTGTTGGCTCCTGTACCTTGAGGGTGTTGTGGGAGAAAGGCTGGTGCCACCTCATCTCCTAAAAGCCCTGCTCTCTGTGACTATGAGGCTGTTCTCAAGCACACCATGACTGAAAACCAGGGCTTGTTTCCCTGTATAAGGTAGGAGCCATCAGTAACTGAGGTCCCTGAGCCTCCCCAGGGCTGCAGTGACATAGAGACACAGAACAGCCCACCATGGGCAGGTCTCTGCAGCCCACAGAGTAGTGGGGATTGTACCTCTGGGTAACGGCCATGGCACCCATCCAGCCTCGAATGATGAATGGATTCCCATTGGGAGTTTAAAAGCTCTGATTCATGTACCATGCATTGTTAGTCATTGTAATCGAGGGCGAAGTAACCTTTGAGGAAATTCTAACTTCATGCTTGTGAAAATTCTGCCTTACTTGTTCAGTCAGAACAGAGCAGGACAAGTTGTACTCACTCAGTCATGTTTGGCTTTGCAACGATATGCACAGCTCACACTCCCAAGGGAACCAGTTTTCAGAAGCAAAAGCCTTTAGTCATGTGGCAGAGGGAATTGTGGGGCTCTTTATAGCTGGAATGGGGCAGCAGATCATGATTTCACCTGCCTCACTTAACATTCCTACACTTAACAGCTGAACACTGCAGCTCCCTCAGTGTTGCAGCAGTGACGTCAGTGGAATGTGGAGGTTTGCAGATGGTAGCAAGGGCCCAAGCCCTGTCCATCAGTGCCGGTCCTTTCACCCTGGAGAAGAGAAGCTCCTGAAGGGGAGACCTGAGAGCAGCTCCAGTGCCTAAAGGGGCTGCAGGAAAGCTGGAGAGGGGCTTGGGACAAGGCCCTGTAGGGACAGGCCAAGGGGAATGGCTTGAACCTGCCCGAGGGGAGCTGAGCTCTTGGGCAGAAGTTAGGTGAGGGTGCCCTTAGCAGTGGGTGATGCTCCTGCAAGGACACCCTATTCCCAGCACTGGGTGTGTGGACCAGTCAGCACTGGTGGGCCAGGAGGGATCCCACTGGTCCCACGCCACCGGTCCTGCAGGATGAGACCAGGCTGTGCCACAGCCTGGTGGGATGTGACCATGGACCATCATCTCCTGCTGCCAGTGGCAAGTTGTTCCTTGGCCTTTTGTTTTCCTATTGTTCCTAATGCAAGGAGGAAATGTGCTGAACCATGTTTGCCAGTGAAATGCTTCCTTCCATTTTGCTCCTTCCACAGTATTTCTGCTGGATAATGGGCTGCTGCCATCATTGTTTTGCATATTTGATGAATGTAAATGTAATCTTATGAAAGAAAATTGTTGTTGCCTTTGTTTTTTATGAAGATTATGTTTAGGGTTTTTTTCTGGGAAGTGAAATGCTGTGAAATGTTTTGTGTTTTCTCCAGTTTCCTTTTTCCTCCTAATTTAAAGCATTGCCTATGTTGTAACACGTCTTTGTTTTCATGTGAATAGGGATCAACTATCCAATATTCTGCTTATTCTGAGCAAATAACCATTTGATGATGTGTTAACTTTTCATCTACCCATCCCTTTAGATTCCTGCCTGATCAGATATTTAGCAGAAACACCTCAGGAGGCATTTCTGTTTCATTCAAAGCTAGTAGACCGTTGCCTTAATGGAAATGGTTGAAAGCACCTTTAGATGGCACCCAAAGTACATTTGATTTGCTCTGTCTTACTAAAGGAATCTCTATTTTGCTTAACAGTCTCCATGCAGGCGCTGACGAGTTGTCCCACGGTGTCTTCTGGCAGAGGCTGGCTTTGCCCCCCAGGACCCTGTGGGATCTCTCTGGGCTTGTAGCTCAGTTCTCCCTTCCCGCAGCTACCAGAAGGCAGGACCTTGGGAGCAGCACATGACTCTCAGCCATGGCTGGAGCAGGATGATGCGGCCACCCCTCTGCGCCAGCAGCCTCCCTGCTGTGCCATGGAGGGATGTCATGTCCCGACCCACTGCATCCTCTCCTGGGGAATTTATCCCATAGATGTGCACTGCAGTCACCCCTCTGTCCAAACACATGCCATGGAAGTACTTTCCCAGTACCCCTGCTGGGGGTGTGTAAACCACCACCATTCACTTCTCCCCTGGGTGTTTGCGCACCATTGGAACACGATACCTTGAGAGGTCTATTAATGCACAGTGTCATTTTTTGCAGGTTTGCAGGCAAAGCTAGCAAAGAAAAGTACCAAACGCAGCTCTCACAAGGCAAAAGGCCCTTACCTCAAGCAGGCCACGTTTTAAAACTGCTCATTTCAGTGAAACATGTAAAGTCTCAAAAACCTATGGCAAAAATCTTATGCATTTATGGTGTCTGAAACCAGATCAACAGACATTTTACAGGCTGTGAATGACTTCTTTCTTCCTTAGGATCATTATCTGCCAGCACGGTGGCAGCCCTGTGGTGTGAGTGGTCATATATAATGCATACATGTGCACTCCAGAGGGAGGAGCCTGGGGTTCTGTTGCAGTGCCGTGTATCAGCATGGGCACGGAAGAAGGTGCGGGGCTGTGTTGGGTGATTTTCCATTACTGGGCAGGGCACTGACTGTCCAACCTGCCCCATGTCCAACCTGCCCAGCTGTGCCCCATGTGCCTGAGCTGCAGCACAAGCCCTGTGCTCCAGGCTGGTGAACTGGGGTGGGCTCCATGGAGATGGGGGCTTTAACCCTGCGGTAGCATCTGGAAACATCCAAGTGTGCTCCCCCTTGGAAATATCCCCGCAGCACTGGGGAATGCCGCATGCCCCATCCCACGGTGGTGAGCTGGTGAGAGCAGCAGGCAAAGAGGGCAGAGGAGCACTGGGGACAGCTGGACCTTTGTCATTTAAGCACTTAATGGCTTTGTATAGTGTGTATCATGCATAAGAAAAACCTGTCCTGGGAAGGGGATAATGAAGCAAATTGCTCACATGGGGGACTTCGGGGAGAAGAATTAAAGAACTGCCATTCTGTCTCTATGTTTAAAATGAAAAGGATGTTCAGGTTTTGATGTTTTTCAGTCAAAATTATTATTCCAAAGTTTCAAAAGGTGGTGTCTGAGCAAAATGTTGCAAAATGGTTAAAATGTCTGAGTGAACTGCTCCAAATTGTGATATCAGTATTGCAGCTTAATTTCTTTAAAGATACTCTGAAATGCTACTAAGGGCATGGGTTACTTCCCAGTCATCTTAATGAACTATTCCTGCTGAGAAGAGACTTTATCCTGGGTAGCCCCCAGGAGAAGAGCAATATTCCGGAGTTGTTGAAGTGATTCATCTCATACATGCTATTTGCAAGCGATGCTGTTGTATTTTCCATGTGGAGGGCTGTTGGCACCGGGCACCTCCTGTCTGGCTGTGCTCGGGGTCATCAGATGCTGTGTTGTTGTCAGCCGCTGCCTCGTGTGATTGTGTTCTGTTCTCCTTGTAGATGGAGGAGATTAAGTTTAAGGACAGAGCAGTCTACGTGCTGGAGAGAGAGTTAGGGGTGCAAGCCGGGCATGCTCAGAGACTGCAGCTCCAAAAGGAGGCTTTAGATGAACAACTTTCCCAGATCAAAGAGGCCGATCGGCATCTGAGCAGCCCCAAGCGGGAACTTCCTTATCCAAGTGGTGCAGGAGACGCTTCAGACCATTCGGGAAGCCCCGTAAGCACTTTCACGTGGTTTCACCTACACGAGCGAGCAGACACAGCGCAAAAGGGCACAAAGCGACAATCTTGATGAGCGCACCTCGAGCAACAGCTTTCCCATAGCTGTGCAGGGAGACCCTGGGGCACCCGTCGGTCAAGATCTGAAACGAAACCTTGTTATGGGAGAGCTTTTGCTTGTCTGTCGTTGTGTTTTCCGGTTGGTTTGGTTTTGTTAGCAGGGGGAATCGTTCTGTTCTCTCTTCCTCACTGTACCATACTGCTGCCACCTGCCTGAGCCCCACAGTTTGACACAACTTTGCTAACAAATGATGCAAATGCATTTCTAACAAGTGATGTATGTGTGCTAGCTTCCGGAGCTGCTAACAAGGAGTTTGAGAGCAGATGTACAAGGCCAGTTGACAAGGGGAACTGGGGGAAGGCAATTGGTGCACAAGAGCCTCTAGTTCAGGGTTCCATGCAACAAAGTGCTCTTGCTCTCACCAGCAAGGGAATCCAACACCCATTCACCTGTCCTCTCCTAATTCTCTTCTATAACAAAGTATCCAAACATGAGTTTTTAGTCGCCCTTTCACAATGGCTTGTTTAACGTAACTACAGCACCTTCCTGCTTCTGCCTTACTTTGCTCACATGCCCCCAACCAGTTGACTGACCTCATACATCTGACGTGTGCAGATTTCCTTCATTGCTGATTCTCATCAAGATTTCTTTTGCGACAGCCTTAGTTTCTCTCAGTAGAAGCATAAAGACATAGACAGGAGCAAACCAACCTGGTTTATTCTTTGTCTCAAGCCTCTCCTGCACCTGTTGAATGAGGAACCAAGACCTCCCTAAAGAGCCACCACCGCTGTGGACACTAATTTGTTTCTTTCAATTTGAACTCCACTTCTGCCAAACATGAGAACAAGCCCTAGAGAAGGGGAAGGTCTGTTCCATTCCCGAATAGATGTAACTTCTCTGATTCTGAACGAGAACACATCTACCTATATTCCTACTCACTTATAACTTGATGTAAGCATTTTCACTCAGATAAAGTGGCTTTATGAATTACCCTTTAGAGCCCCATAAGGCCACAGCTTTATGGATGAAGAGCCTGTGCAATGGTAGAATTGCCTGGATTTTCCCTGCTTGTACCCCATCATTTTTAATACCTTTTCCTTACAAAAGGTCCTCAGAGTGGGTGATGAGTCTGAAGCTCTCAGTTCAACAGTGGCATGCACTGGAAACACTGCCTCATATTGAATGTTTTCTTTTCTCTTTCCATGTTTACCATTTATTACATTGTATTTGCATATACATACTTCTGCATTTGCATACTTTGTTCCATTATTCCCACCTTTCCATTGGTCTCATCCTGCAGCTCTTGGGGGCCAGTTAGGTTACGTAGGTTACACTCTGCCCTGCAATGTTTTGGAATGTTTGGATTCGGGATAAGATAAAGTTTGAGCTTTGAAAACCATTGGCTTTGCGTGTGCACTTCTGAGCAGTTATTTGCAGTTGATCTTTGTTTTAGGAACAGCAGTTGGATGAAAAGGATGCCCGGCGGTTCCAACTGAAAATCGCGGAGCTGAGTGCCATCATCAGGAAGCTGGAGGACCGGAACGCGCTGCTCTCAGAGGAGAGGAACGAGCTGGTGAGTGCAGCGGTGGCTGCTCATGAGTGTGCTGCTGTGCCTGTGCCTGGCCCACAGAACACCAGGGTATTTTCTGCTGGGCTCTTTGGAAATCACTGCAGGAGCAGCTGCCTCCTCTCCGTGCTCTTTGGATGCTGGAGAGGGACTCTTTGTCAGGAACTGTAGTGACAGGACAAGGGGTGCTGGGTTCAAACTGAAACAGGGGAAGTTCAGGTTAGGTATAAGGAATAAGTTCTTCCCTGTGAGGGTGGTGAGGCACTCGCACAGGTTGCCCAAAGAAGTGCTAAGTGCTCCATCCCTAGAAGGGTTCAAGGCAGGGTTGGGCAGAGCCTTGGGTGACATGGATTAGGGTGAGGTGTCCCTGTGACCTGGGGGTTGGAACTGGATGATCTTAAGGTCCTTTTCAACCCAGTCCATTCCGTGATTCTAAGATTCTGTTATTTGGTGCTGTGCCACACCACACTCATAGAATCACAGGATGGTTTGGGGTTGGAAAGGACCTTCAGGATCATCTGGTTCCAACCCCCTGTCATGGGCAGGGATACTTCATCCTTGCTTCCATAACAAGGAATTTTTAGGGTGGCATCAGCTGGAGTTATTTTTATCTATTTTCAAAGAGAAATGCATTCCCCACATGATGCACTCATTGCAAAGACTGAATAGCTCATGAAGGAGGAACAACCTGCTTCCCAATGGAAAATACCAAGAGGTTTTGATCAGTTCTGCTTTGCACTGGGAGGAAACACTGCTAGTGCAACAGATAAAGAAAATGATGAATGTATCTGGTGAAAAACGGCAGCCCCAGAGGTGTAAAATCTCTTTATCTTTCAGTTAAAACGTCTGCGAGAAGCTGAGAGTCAGTATAAGCCCATTCTGGACAAAAACAAGCGCCTTAGCAGGAAGAATGATGAACTGTCACATGCCTTACGTCGAATGGAAAACAAGCTAAAATTTGTGACACAAGAGAACATTGCAATGGTAAGTGTGGTGCACTGGGAGCAGCAGGTTGGTTGCTGCTCACAGGGCTGGGGAAGTCAGGCAACATCCCAAATTTGCAAGTCCAGCAGAGAAGCTGCCCCTTCCCGGAGGTGCTGTGGTGCTCTGTGGGGCGCTGCTGAGTGGTTTGTGGCTTGAGCGTTTCGTTTTACATAAAATGTTCTGGTTTAGCTTTAAAAACAACCAGTGATGAAGTCAAGAAGCTGCATGAGCTTTGTGCACTCTGCTCAGTCAGTGCTGCTCAGCTCCCACCTGAGCACAGGTCACCCCACCTCGCCTCTGACTTCAGTGCCAAACCTCCTCCTCATCCCTAAGACATTTGCCCTTGTGAATCCTCCCTGTTTTCCCAGTTAGATATTGCTAGTGGGTGATAGCTGGTAGCTACAGAGGCAACACTGGTCCCAGCTCTGAATTCCTCCTCCTGTGGGACTCACAGTGCCCGGCAGCATGGAAGCACACGTGCAGCCAGGCTGCTGCTATCCCCCTCTTTGGCAGGCAGGTTTGATGGCCCATGTCCTGCTGCTTGCTCAGCAAAAGGGCAACAGGGCAGCTGCCAGAGCTGCCATCAGGTTGGATGCATCTCTAGCTGTCAAGGGAAGGGCTGTGCACTGGCCTTTGGCAATTCCTCCTGAGCATTTCTCTTCTGCCATGTGGTTGTGTTTTTAGAGGCAAAGAGCTGGGACAATAAGGAGACCAAGCTCTTTGAATGACCTTGACCAGGAAGAAAGGGAAGTTGATTTCCTGAGACTACAAGTTCTTGAACAGCAAAATATCATTGATGAGCTCTCCAAGGTAAGATGTAATGCTGCTGCTCCCCTGCGAGTTCAGCTGGGGCTGCAGCAGAACAGGAGGCCTATGCAAGGGAAGCATGGGGCTCCATGGGCTGACGTCACAGCTTGGTCGGTGGGGCATGGTAGGCATCTCCATGATGAACATAAGTTATATGTAGTATGGTATTTGGGAAGAATCCCTTCAGTCTACATGGCCTTTGCATGACAGAACCATTGCAGCATGTCCAGGAGATATGGATATAGAGGGAACGTCAGAGCTGCTTTATCTGGAGATAGCATCAGGGCTAAAGACTGCTGTGTATGAGGGGGTGTTCTGCAAGGCTGTGCGTGGGGTTTTGTTTCTGTGTTAGCATGTTTGCAAAAAGAACATACTGAAATCCTAATGCTCAATGCTCCTCAAGAAAATAAAACCTTTTTTATTTAAGGCTGTGCACTTACTGACGCTATTTCATCCTTTTTCATTAGACACTGGAAACTGCTGGCTATGTGAAGAGTGTCATGGTAAGAATGATGTTAACTTCGTCCTCACCTTTGCATGAAAGCCTTCAGAGTGTGATAATATTTGTTAGCACTTACATCCCTGTTAACAAGTTAGCACAGTGCTTTTCTCAGCATAGATGTTGTCAAAGGCCATAGCAGCAAAGCTTGTGTTGCAAGCAAAACAGTATTTGATTTTCTGCTGTCACTGCTGCGGATGTCAGGATTTGCCATTGGGCTGATGGTGGTGGCACATTAGCAATGTCCCACACTGTCATCGCATCCTTTTGCCACATGGTTAAAAGGAAAGAGTACAAGGGTTTCCTGTTAGAGGTTTTAAAGCAGTCCGTGAGTCTATGGTTCTATTTTGAGGCAGTGGCCAGCACTGATGGTATCATTTCTTGACTGCTAGTACTGACATAGTTAAACAGCAGCTCTCTAAACAGCTAACATATGTATCTGATTCTTTCAGGAGCGTGATAAACTGTTGAGGTATAGGAAGCAACGGAAGAAAATGACAAGAATTCCTAAGGTGAGGAAAAAGGCTTCTATTAAGGCGTGTTGATGGGCACGGGCATGCTGGCTTCCTGGGGTGCTCCATGCACCTCGGAGCCACAAGGGGGGATGTTGTCCTCAAGGGTCTGCAGACAGGTCATGGCCTTGAATTTGGTCACACAGTTCAAGGGCATTCATAGCCTGGTTGGGATGTTCAGAGGAGAGCTGCTGGGGACAGAGGGACTGTTTGCATTGCACACTGTGAGCATCTGCATGTGCTGCCTTTACCAGAGCAGTCCCGCGGGAGCCCAGTGCTGTGTGAGTGTGTTCAGATGAGACAGATTTCATGAATTAACACATCTCCAAACGATGCTCTAATGGCACTGCCTGGAAGCACGTGTAGGCTGTAAATAATTCATGTCAGAGGTTAGTAACATGCAGAACTCGCTGGTTACAAGAAGCATCAGGCAGAGCTCAAGGAAACAGAAAACACTGGTTAATGAACACTTGGCAGGATGTTGATATAAATGTTAACTCTGTAACAGCATTGTAAGGTCTAATATCAGGGACCTGAGAGCAAGCTGTGTTCTATGTATGAAGAACCAGCTAATAGATCTATAAATAACAAATTGTGGCCAATGTGAGATAACTCCTCCTGCCATCCTGCAAACGGCAAGCAGGCCTTTGAAAGAGCTACGTTTCGTCTCCTTCAAGAGTCATCCACTGCAAATTAAAACAAGCAGCCAAAATCTAGAAATGCTTTTGTAAATAGGCACTGAAAAATATCTTTGGAACTGTGTTTGCAGCACTGTCTTTGGCTTTCAGTCAGTTAATGGTAAATCTGTCTTTACCACCACTACCCTCCTTCCTTCAAACAGAAGGCAGCTTGGAGTAGGAAACTGGATCTCTTCAGACTGTACAATCATAGAATCATAGAATAGTTAGGGTTGGAAAGGACCTTAAGATCATCCAGTTCCAACCCCCCTGCCATGGGCAGAGACACCTCACACTAAACCATGGCACCCAAGGCTCTGTCCAACCTGGCCTTGAACACTGCCAGGGATGGAGCATTCACAACCTCCCTGGGCACCCATTCCAGTGCCTCACTACCCTAACAGGAAAGAATTTCCTCCTTAGATCCAATCTAAACTTCCCCTGTTTAAGTTTGAACCTGTTACCTCTTGTCCTACCACTACAGTCCCTAATGAAGAGTCTATCCCCAGCATCCCTATAGGCCCCCTTCAGATACTGGAAGGCTGCTATGAGGTCTCCACGCAGCCTTCTCTTCTCCAGGCTGAACAGCCCCAGCTTTCTCAGCCTGTCTTCATATGGGAGGTGCTCCAGCCCCTGATCATCCTCGTGGCCTCCCCTGGACTTGTTCTAACAGTTCCATGTCCTTTTTATGTTGAGGACACCAGAACTGCACACAATGCTCCAAGTGAGGTCTCATGAGAACAAAGGGGCAGGATCACCTCCTTCGACCTGCTGGTCACACTCCTTTTGATGCAGCCCAGGATACGGTTGCTTTCTGGGCTGCAAGCGCACACTGAAGCCGGCTCATGTTCATTTTCTCATTGCCCAGCACCCCCAAGTCCTTCCCCTTGGGCTGCTCTGAATCTCTTCTCTGCCCAGCCTGTAGCTGTGCCTGGGATTGCTCCGTCCCACTGCTGTGGTCAGCTTCCCATCTCCCAGGAGAAGAGTTTGGCAAATCTAACTTGCCATGTGACAGTTGCAGTAATGGCAGGAGGGACACTGGAGGTGGCAATAGTCTAGCAAAACCACTTCAGTGCACAGCTCCCTCCCGACATGGAGGTGCACACCCAAAGCGAACAGAGTGCTCTGAGCTAGAGCAAGCTGGAGGAAAATGCCTTAGAAGGAGGCAGGGAGCTGAGGTTCCTCCCAAGGGGGGGTGTTCAGAGCCAACAGGGGCGCAGGGTTTGGCTGCGTGTCCAAAGCTGCCACTGTGCCCCGATGCCCTGGGGCTGGCGCTGCCGGTGGCACCGCTGCGGTCAGTGACATCTTCTCTCTGCCAGAAGCCGGTTGTGGAGACGTTCTTTGGCTACGATGAAGAAGCTTCCTTGGAGTCTGATGGTTCCTCTATCTCGTACCAAACTGACCGCACAGATCAAACCCCTTGCACGCCTGAGGATGACTTGGAAGAGGTACCCATCAAAACCCCATGGTGTCTGTGTTGAAACCTCTCTGCTAGTTTTCAATGCCATTCCTGCTCTGTTACACCCCTCATCTGTCCCCTCGGACCAGAAAATGAAAACTTGATGTTCCATTTAATATTGTGCATGTTGGTTAATATCCCTCAAGTCTCCAGTAATTTCACAACTCTTAACCAAGCTCTAAATATTAGATCCTAAGAATACTACCTGTAGAATGGATTTATAGGTTAGAGGTCTAAAGTGACTGAGCCGTTGGACAGCCCTGGGAAGATCTGTTCACACTGAGGTTTACTGCAGGTTTGTGCACGCGTAGTTTGGTTCGGGTCCTTCTGTTTGTGATGTGAGCTCAGCCCGGAGCACAGCCTTGGGCTCTGAGGTTTGTGTTGCTGGAGGAGAGGTTACAGCCCCTCAAACCGCTGTCTCCAGAGGAAGGGCTGTCCCTCCTACTGAGGTGGTGTCTTCTGGGGAGGCTCTGAATGCAGAGTGCAGAGGTGATACACGTTAAAGTTACTATTCCTGGTATCTTACAGGGCTCCCCTACACACGTGTTCCCAAGTGCATGTCAGATCCCTGCTCTGTTCCATGTCTCTGGGCTCAACAAGAATCTTGTCATGGACAAAAACCCCTGATAATGACTCTTGATGGTTATTATATTGTATTTATACTCAGCCTTATTACGGTGGCTGCCTGTGGTTCTTCATCTGCCATTTCCCCTGCTCCATGCCTTGTCAGGAGATCTGTTAAAAGGGAGCCTAAAGAATTCTGCTCTCCCTCATAAAAGATACATGGCTGGTTGTGGGGTCTGCGCCGCACTGCAGGAGACCTGAGTGTATTTCTATCTTGATCTCTCATTCCTGTATTGGCGTGTTCCCTGTTGAACAGTACAAAGTGTCTGCATGCAGCCAGCAGTGTAATTGCTTTCATGTCAAACGCAATATTCTGGTCAGCCTGATACGAACTCATTCAGTGCTGGGTACTGTAAGGAGAGTGAAGAAGAATGAAGGGTTCTTTTCATGTCAATGTCATCATTGCTGCAAGTATTAACTCTGGATCAGTGTTTTAATGCTTGAGTGAGGCTGTCGGGCTCGGCTTGGGAAAGCTTGGAAACCTTTTGGTTTTTTGCAAAAGTTGTGTTTTCATCTTTAAATGTGATGACTTTTCCTGCTACAGTAATAAAGGGTGATTCAGTAATTAGTATGGGACATGGATGGCAAGCTTTTACCATGGCAGGAGAAAATATCTCTTTTATTTCCAATATTGCATTTTCTTTATGTAAGGGTGTGCAAGAGATGTTTATGGGACAAAAGCGATGCGGTCTGCAGGCACATAACTGAGATCAGCACTGTGCTTCCTGAACTGCATCAGAATTCTGTCATTTTTTAGAGAAAGCAAATATTTTTACTGTCATTGCAGAAAAAAGGCAACAAACCCAGTGCATCCTTGGCTTTCATTCCAGGGCATGGCCAAGGAAGAGACAGAACTGCGGTTTCGGCAGCTGACGATGGAGTACCAGGCTCTGCAACGAGCATACGCCCTATTGCAAGAACAGGTCGGAGGAACATTGGATGCAGAACGAGAAGTTAAGGTCTAAATGGCTTATATTACATGAAAATAAAGGATTGTCATTGTATGGGGGTTTCCACTTGCACTTGCTCCTTTGTTTTATGTTTGTTGGGCAGGACACAGCCAGGCTGGGTGCTGATGGGCGCTGCGGGGTCTCTATCTCCATCCAGCCCATCCAGCCTGCAGGGCTGGTCTGCTGGAGGAACCACTGTTACTATGCTTTTGTCTCTTCGCCTCTGATCAGTCTAAGAGAAAATCAGAGAGAATTTTTTATGGGAAAACTTTAAAATTAAGCTCCTCTATAAAACCCTAGGCCATCTATCTTCAATATATAATGCTTGGTGTTGAATTCCTTCTGGGTTCTGTGAGATTCCTCAAAAAATGTTTAGAAAGCTTATATCTGTGATTCTTTTTCTTATTTCAATTGCAAAGTGTCCTGTGCTTTTCTGCCTGCCTATCTGCCTCATACAGCCCATGTGGATGCACACACCTGGCATAAAATCGTTGAGTCCAAGACTGGTTTGGGTTGGAAGGGACCTTAAAGCTCCTCCAGCTCCAACCCTTGCCACGGGCAGGGACCCCTTCCACTGGAGCAGCTTGCTCCAAGCCCCTGTGTGCAACCTGGCCTTGAGCACTGCCAGGGATGGGGCAGCCACAGCTTCTCTGGGCACCCTGTGCCAGCGCCTCAGCACCCTCACAGGGAAGAGCTTCTGCCTAAGAGCTCAGCTCAGTCTCCCCTCGGGCAGGTTCAAGCCATTCCCCTTGGCCTGTCCCTACAGGCCCTTGTCCCAAGCCCCTCTCTGACAGCCAAACTCCTCCAGCTCAGTGCTGTGTCTGCAATAGTATTTCACCCTTCCTAGCTCTGTAACTAGTCTGGTTTTCTTCCACTGAATAATTCAATGAATTAACTGCTAATTTCATCACAGTCTCCAGTGGTGAGCACCTCTCAGCCATCCAGATTTAGCAGCATCCCGTGTCTCCCAGCAGCCTTCCTCTTTGGCCATCATGGATAGTCTCACTCTTGAGGCCCCAGTGCATTGAAACTGACATTCTGATAAGCACACGCTCTGCTCTGAAGTTTTAGTTACTGTACAGGTAAAGAAAATCATCAGGAAACAAGACATGCCTGACCTGAAAAGTGCCTTGATTTCACTTTTTCCATAATGAGACAAAAAGAGAGCAATGCAGGTAATGCAAGCAGATCAGATCATGTTCATTCTAACAAGACAAATAGCAGATAAGTGGTTTGAGGAAAGAAAGTTTTCTATAAAGCAACCTTTAATGAATAGAACAGCTAATAGTAATCATATTTATTGTCCAGAAAACAGCTGTAGGAAGGTGGTGTGTATTTAAATAAGCATGAAGCTGTAAGTATGGTAAATAATTGCACACAATGCAATAAGAGCATCAGATAGGGCACGACATGCATGCAGAGCAACACAGTTGGCCAGTTTGTAATGTTATATGTGTAGGGGCTGTTCTGAGCTTCTTAACTTATCAAAAGTTAAAGGAAACAAGTGTGCCCAGAGCTGTGGCATTGTCATTTTAATGTGTTTTCATGGAGAAATGAACCTTCGCATGACACTGCCTTTCTTAAAAGCCCTGTTCTAGGTTAGGGAGGGCTGATGAGTGCAGGCTGCTATAGCCAGCTGGGAGAGGCCACTCACATTTTGCTGCCCTGATGGGATGCTGCTTATGTCCATCCTGAGGTCAGGCTCAAACCTCTTACCCTGTCTTGGAGACTTCTTTCTATGACGAATGACTCCAGTGCTTTGCTGCAAACTGATTCTGGCACAGAACTTTAAACCCCATTGGTTAAAAGTATTTGATGTTTTCAGCATTTTCTGTCCCCGTGTTGGCTTTGGTCTGTTACAGAAAGTTTGGCTGATGGTTTTGTGTCTTCTCCCCTCATATCCCACAGACACGTGAGCAGCTCCAAGCAGAAATACACCGCTCGCAGGCTCAGATCCAGGACCTGGAGAAGGCCCTCGCGGAGCAGGGGCAGGTAACGCCTGTGGCCGAGCCCCTGATACGTAATGTCCTGGGGGTTGTGGACTTTATATATTCATCTAAGAAATCAGTTTAAAAACAAGGTTTATTTTGCCTAATAATCAGGAATACGTAACTTATTTTCAGTGTAGTAGAAATTCAATAGTTAGAAATACCCCTTTTAATGCAAACTAATATTTTAACCTAAAAGAGGTTCTCAGTCACTGGAGTGTTTCTATTCCATTTGTATACTTCAAACTGTTAAAATAATGGAAAAGTTCAGCTTAGGAAGTTCTTTTTGGAAATAATGGAATTACAGTTTCATATGCACCATTATTCTGTCCATCTCCTCCATCTGCATGATTTACTGCAGTACTTGCTGCTGTGTTTGTGCTACCCATTGCCAGCTTCACCTGCAACATTGGTCATTTCTTTCCCAAGGACATGAAGTGGATTGAGGAGAAGCAAGCGCTGTATAGAAGAAACCAGGAACTGGTAGAAAAGGTATTCAATGGTTCTAGTTATATTATTCAAATAATATTTGCAGTTTAAGGGATGCAGAAGGTGCAATATTTTAAACTGTACCACACAGCTCTGATGGAAATAATTAGTGTATAATAAGATGATATGTATAAACCTGCCAGGAGAAGGAGTTTCTGGCCTTCCCTGTTGTCCCTTACATGTTTTCTGGCCACCCCTGTTAGCCCATGCAATGTCCATGTCACTAAGGAGCCCCCATTCTCCACCACTGGTGCCACATGCCCCTGCTCACACTGATCCCATGTTTCCCTGGCATGATCTCAAGTGACACTGCAGGCAGTGCTAACCACGGGCTCCTTGTTTTGCAGATAAAGCAGATGGAAGCTGAGGAAGCTCGCTTGAAACACGATGTCCAGGACGCAAAGGATCAGAACGAGCTCCTGGAGTTCAGGATCTTGGAGCTTGAAGTGAGCACGTGTTGCAGCCGTGGTCCTGCCCTGGTTTGTGTGAGCTCTGGCTGGGGGCACTCGCCCATATGTACTGTAAAGAGTTATATTGCCCTGAATGTGAGCAAAGGGTCTGGGACAAAGTGCTAATGAAGGAGGAAAAACATCCCGAACACCCAGGGATCAATGCCAGTGCTCTAGATAGGTTGTTCTGGCAATCTGGCTACTTAAATAATTTAACTTCCAGTAGATTGGCTCATGATGTGGATACACATTTACCGTACTCCATCTGTCCTGAAAATGCAGAGATAAAACCTGCACAGATCATACATGGGAGAGAGAAAGAAAAAGCAACTTTTGTTTTCATTGCCGAAATCCATGGCTCTGTTTCACCTCTTGCTAAAGATGCAGAGGAGGAACCATGTGCCCCAGGTTGCTAAAGTTACTCCACTGAGCCTTCTGTTTTCTGCTGCATTATCCAACCTGTACAAGCTGAATCTATAAGCTCTTGGAAACTGTATTTAAATTCTCCAAAGAGAGATTAACAAAGCAGACACTAGTAAGGGAGATGTAAACACTAGATTGTATTAGATGTAAGTGTATAGAATCATGGAATCACAGGTTGGTTTGTGTTGGAAGGGACCTCAAAGCTCCTCCAGCTGCAACCCCTGCCACAGGCAGGGACCCCTTCCACTGGAGCAGCTTGCTCCAAGCCCCTGTGTCCAACCTGGCCCTGAGCACTGCCAGGGATGGGGCAGCCACAGCTTCTCTGGGCACCCTGTGCCAGCGCCTCAGCACCCTCACAGGGAAGAGCTTCTTCTTTTGTTCAGTATTTGTTCAAATATATAATGTAGTCAAATGATAGGGAAGTGGTCATGGTTGGTGTCCATTGAAGCAGCATGGTGGGAAAATGTGAGCACTGTTAATATTACATTGATAATATATGGCTGATCCCCTGTGCAGTGAGATGAGGTCTCCATCACAAAGCACAGGGTCTGGCTGAAGGATGCCTCTGGTTCCTGGCTCTTAGTGCCAGCAGACCCAGGGTGCAGAGGGAAGGGTCTGCGTGCTCTGTGCACCTGAAATAAAGCCACCCTGTGACAGTGTGGCTTCGTGATGGGCTCCGTTAGAGCAGCCCTTTCCACACCGTGTTCCTCAGGCTCTCTGTGATCGAGGAGGTACCACCGTGGGTATAACCAAGCAACTCTTGTCATTGCAGGAGCGGGAGCGGCGATCGCCTGCCATCAACTTCCACCACGGCCCCTTTACAGAGGGGAAAAGCCCTCTCCAGGTGTACTGCGAGGCAGAAGGTGTAACAGTAAGGGATCCTCCTGTCGTGTTTTCCTCCCCTCAGTGAAGCCAGGCGCTCTGTTCTGACTCCTGCTTTTCCCTTTCTCTCTTGTTAGGACATAGTAGTAGCAGAGCTGATGAAAAAGTTGGACATTTTAGGGGATAACGCCGTAAGTGTATGTTCCTTTAATAAATTGTGCATGCTTTGGTCAGTGTTAGTCCTCCTGTGAAGCTAGCAAAGCCTCCTTGGGTTGCTGCTGCGCATCCTGTCCTGCAGCCGAAGCACGGGGCTGTGAGCTCAGCATTCCCTGGCTCTTCACGGGGTGGTTGCAGGCTCCTGGCAGTGCCATGCGGGATCCTGGTGTCACAGCATTGCTCTGAGTGTTCCAATGGCTTGGAAAAGATTTTGCATTGGGTTCAGTTTCTTCTGGCCACCGTCCCCACAGGCTCCTTTGTTGCTTTGCCTCTGGTTTGCTTTGCTTTGCTTTGGCATCCTAGCAGCTCCGTGTTCTGCTTTTGCCTAAGCCCCATAAACCTTTGGTAGCAACCAGGATATTAAACAAAAAGCTACAACAGCAGCATGAGAAGCAGCAGCAAATAATAAGGAATTTGAAAGCATTTCTCCTTTAGCCAATGGAAGTGAGTAATTACACATACAGTTAGGCATTTAAAGGTGCATAAGCCCTTGTGTATTTGTTCCCGGCACTCCTATCTGTAAGCAAAGGCACAGAGCCCATGGCTGCGCAAGCAGAGGGGAGCAGAGCCCTTGGCCACTGCAGGGAGACCCCACCACTGGCTCTGCAGAAAGCCATCAGCTCCCTAATCATGGGAATGACAGCTCGTGGCTCTCTGGATCGGGACAAATGTGGCTGCAGACCAGAGGGATTCCTTCCTCCTGGGGTGCTTATGGTCAAAGACCAAAGTTTGGATCACATACAGAACTCCGTACTTGAGTGTTTTAAAACAGCAGCAAAACCTGGATGGAAAAGCTGACATCTTCACAGGTGCTTTCCAAACTCATGGCTTTGCCCCATAAAATAAGGATTGTGTCTTAATGTACTGTGCATGGAATGAACTCACGGACTGACAACTGCATCCCTTCTGAAAGGCACACTGTGCTAAGCTTGGTCTTGTCTTGTGTAACTGTGTTTATTCCCTGTTGGCTAGAAACAGGCCCAGTGTCACCTGGTTTTTTGGTAAACGAGAGAATTTTGGAAGAATTAACTCTATATATGATAGGATTCAACCCAAAGAGTTACACTTGTTTTTACAATGATGTTACAACACTAATTTTCCCAGTTTCTTGTTCCTTGAACATTATTTAATTTCATATTTATTTAATACAGCAGTGCCCAAGTAGTGGATTTATAGCAAGACACTGGGATTTGTTGTAATTCTATTCTGCTTTTGGTGCAGAATCTGACCAATGAAGAGCAAGTAGTTGTCATACAAGCAAGGACCGTCCTCACGCTGGCTGAAAAGGTAAGAACAGCACATCAAAACCAAACTCATTGCTAAATACATGTTGTGAGAGCACCTGGCAGCCCCAGAGCAGCTCACCTGGAGGCACGTGTGAGGTGGGGGATGGCTTCATCACCAAATGCTGTGGTTCTTTATGTGGAATTAAGACTAGTTTTTGTCAAAATGAGGGTGACATTCAGGCAATACAGCCAAACATTGCTTAGATTTAAGTGTTATTTAATTAACAAAATGATGTTAGAAGGTAAATGGCTTTGAAATAGTGCTTTTCTTCCCTCAATGTATATAATAGAAAATAAAAAGTAAGAATACAGTAAGTTTTCCTCTTTTATTTAGTGAATTTAAGTGAGTAGTTGCCGTGTGTGCTGATAGCTCCTAAAGTCACAGTCAGCACTGAATACGAGGCGTGCTGCCTCTGCCACGTGGGCTTAATCCCCTGCTCTCTGTTTTGTGCAGTGGCTACAGCAGATAGAAGTGACAGAGTCTGCGCTGCAGCAGAAGATGCTGGACCTTGAGAATGAAAAGGTACCAAGGGAAGGAACCTCGGGAGAAGCAGCAGAAGAGCATCACAGTAGATGCCATTGCACTGATGCCTCTTCCCCTGTCCCCAGGAGCTGTTCAGCAAGCAGAAGGGTTACCTGGATGATGAGCTCGACTTCAGGAAACAGTCCCTGGACCAAGCTCACAAGGTGAGGAAAACCAGCTCAATGATGGCATCTTGGTTAACTTCCCTTGTGTAATACGTGTGGTCTGCTCCCTATAGAAAAGCTCTGCTCTGGACAGCACTGCACATAGAGTAACCCAAGAACTAAACAAGCTCAGTTTTAAACAAACCCCTCTGTGCTCTGCACTAACAATGAATTCCTTATGGACAGAGTTCCTTGTGTTTGGGTGGACCTTACAGGATTAGAACATTAACTCATGAAACCCAAGTTCTAATGTAGCAGAGGTTTCAGAAAATGACTGGCAAGAAAATGATGCTTTCAGTAAGTTCTCTTTCCCCTCCAAATTAGAGCTGTTAGGCTGGACATCTTAGGTTCCAGCCTCTGTAACCAGAACAGCTGGAGGCATTGTGTGATGCTGCACACTTGAAATGAAACTGCTTTTAGGCCAGGTTCATCATTAGCTGATCCTAAGCCATTTCAACCATATCAAAGAATCCTGGTATGGTTTGGGTTGGAAGAGATCTTGTAGTTCCAGCCCCCTGCCATGGGCAGGGACCACCATCTCCTCAGTCATCTGCTGTCTTGTTTCCTTCAATTAGAGAAAAGGTCAATCCGTACTCATGAAAGACACACATTTGCATATCAATGTATCTCATTCTGTGGGTTCCATTTAAATCTCAAACACAGTTATGCTTTCTGAGAAGCAATATTTATGCTTCTCATTCTGGATCCGTCCTCTATTTTGATCACAAACCATCTGGGGGAGCTTGTACTCAATACATTTTCTGTCTGTAAGGATGATTTTCAAGACTGATTTGCCACAAGCTGAGCTATAGCTGGAGCTGGAGCCGGTGTCTGTGCACAGCATCTCCATGGCCTCCTCTGGCCTCCCTCCAACAGCTCCACGTCCCTCTGGTGCTGCTGCCCCAGAGCTGGGTCAGGGCTGCAGGGGGGTCTCACAGAGCACAGCAGAGGGGCAGGATCCCCTCCCTGTGCTGCTGCTCACGCTCTGGGGTGCACCCAGCACACGGGGGGGGTTCTGGGCTCAAGTGCAAACTGAAGCCGGGCCATGGGGAGTCATGTTGGGTGATGCTGGCTCACGTTGAGGCATCACACCATGTCTGCAGGCGAAGCAATGGGCTTCACTCCCGGGCATAAAAGCAGCCTGAAAGCAGGAAGGAAGCTTTGTTCTGCCCTGAATTCAGAGTGGTGAAAGCTCCTTTGATTTGTTTAATTTGTTTCACTTCCATGTTTTCTTTGTGCCCCTTGGGATGAGGAGCTGCTAATGATCCCCACTAACTGCAGCCAACAGGATTACCAGCCATAACCACTGAGCTTCTTGCATGGTTTTCACTCCCTTGGCTGCTGGTGGGGGATTCTGCTCTGAGAAACACTTGGCTCACACACAGACTCCTGCTGCTGCTGCTGCTGCTGCTCTGGAGGCTGTGAATTCCCCCACACTCTTCTTCCTTCACAAGCCAGTGTAATCTCAGAGCACAGCAGTTGTTTAACTGAGGCTTGGGGCCCAACAGAAACCCATGTTTCAAACAGCAGCATTTTGTTGAGGCAGTGCTGGTTAGCAAGGATGTTGGTGGTGGTTTTGAAAGTGAAAGCAGAGTCTTCTCCTGAGATCGGATCTCATCTTCTCACAGAGAAACCATGGTTGCTGTCCATCGGTTAGCATCAGTACCCAGAACTTCTGCCATGATACTGTTATTCTTGTAAATGCTCCTATTCTTTGGTCTGGCTGCCTCAGGTGGGAAAACTTAATGGTTTTTAACTGAGCTGAGTTCTCACTCCAGACATCAACAGCATCGTCAAACAGCCCATGTGGAGGTACAACCCACACTAGTGCAGCAGCCTCCTGAGGCCATGGAGAGCCCTGCAAGGTTCAGCCTGCACCATCGCAGTCCCCTTCTGAGGCCATGGAGAGCCCTGCAAGGTTCAGCCTGCACCATCGCAGTCCCCTTCTGAGGCCATGGAGAGCCCTGCAAGGTTCAGCCTGCACCATCGCAGTCCCCTCCTGAGGCCATGGAGAGCCCTGCAAGGTTCAGTCTGCACCATCACAGTCCCCTTCTGAGGCCATGGAGAGCCCTGCAAGGTTCAGCCTGCACCATCGCAGTCCCCTTCTGAGGCCATGGAGAGCCCTGCAAGGTTCAGCCATGGAGAGCCCTGCAAGGTTCACCCTGCACCATCGCAGTCCCCTCCTGAGGCCATGGAGAGCCCTGCAAGGTTCACCCTGCACCATCGCAGTCCCCTCCTGAGGCCATGGAGAGCCCTGCAAGGTTCAGCCTGCACCATCGCAGTCCCCTCCTGAGGCCATGGAGAGCCCTGCAAGGTTCAGCCTGCACCATCGCAGTCCCCTTCTGAGGCCATGGAGAGCCCTGCAAGGTTCAGCCTGCACCATCGCAGTCCCCTTCTGAGGCCATGGAGAGCCCTGCAAGGTTCAGCCATGGAGAGCCCTGCAAGGTTCAGCCTGCACCATCGCAGTCCCCTCCTGAGGCCATGGAGAGCCCTGCAAGGTTCACCCTGCACCATCGCAGTCCCCTTCTGAGGCCATGGAGAGCTCTGCAAGGTTCACCCTGCACCATCGCAGTCCCCTCCTGAGGCCATGGAGAGCCCTGCAAGGTTCAGCCTGCACCATCGCAGTCCCCTTCTGAGGCCATGGAGAGCCCTGCAAGGTTCAGCCTGCACCATCGCAGTCCCCTCCTGAGGCCATGGAGAGCCCTGCAAGGTTCAGTCTGCACCATCACAGTCCCCTTCTGAGGCCATGGAGAGCCCTGCAAGGTTCAGCCTGCACCATCGCAGTCCCCTTCTGAGGCCATGGAGAGCCCTGCAAGGTTCAGCCTGCACCATCGCAGTCCCCTTCTGAGGCCATGGAGAGCCCTGCAAGGTTCAGCCTGCACCACTTGTGTACCTCGGTACATCTGGGGGGCACATCTGGAGGGCACATCTGTCTGTGAGCAGCAGCCATTTTCTGATGCAGTAAAATCTCTGCAGCCTGAGACTGCAGGAACAGAGCCCAGCTTCCAGATACATTTTTCATGAGCATAAAGCCTCTCGGAGCTGACGGCTCTGCCAGGGAGGGCTGGAAACACACAGCAGGCATTGTAAGCTCATTGGTACCAAATGCTGCAAGCACACAGCAGGGAGCTGTTGCGTTCTGGCAGGAGCTGGTGCTGCCCTGTCCTCTGCTGCTGCAAACAGAAAACTGAGAGACGGAACACTGCATTTAAATACCTGCAACTCGCAAAATGAGGCCTCAGAACCATTGTTCCTTTTCCATTTTCATGGAATCATAGAATGGTTTGGGTTGGAAGAGAACTTAAAGCTCCTCCAGCTCCAACCCCTGCCATGGGCAGGGACCCCTTCCACTGGAGCAGCTTGCTCCAAGCCCCTGTGTCCAACCTGGCCTTGAACACTGCCAGGGAAGTGTCCCCTTTTCCTTTTACACTTTTCCCTTCCCCTTTTTCTCTTTTCAATTTTTCTCTTGTCCTTTTACCTTTTCCTTTTGACTTTTTCTCCTTTCCCCTTTTTTCTTGCCCCTTCTGCCTTCTTGTTTTATTTTTCCTCTTGCCGTTCCTCCCTGTGGCCATCTCCCGTCTCCATAAAGGAGGCATTGACACCCATACGTTTGTGGAGAGGCAGACTCGGCTGGGCACAGGGGCCACCCCAGGTCCAGTGCTGCTCAGAGCACGGGATCAAAGCATCCTGAAGTATTTCCCCCATGTACTGAGCTTTCCCCACTGTCTGGCAGGAAGCTGAGCTCCCAGCCCCTCCACCGTTCCCATTCCCTTACCAGGGCAGGGTGTTCAGTTCCTCACAAGCAGGCGCGGTGAAGCTCACAGCCTCGTGTTGTTTTTGATCAGCAAATTCTGGAATTAGAAGCCATGCTCTATGATGCCCTGCAGCAAGAAGCTGGAGCCAAAATCTCCGAACTCCTTTCAGAAGAAGAGAAGGAGAAGCTGAAGAGCGCCGTGGAGCAATGGAAGCGGCAGGTGATGAGCGAGCTCCGGGAGAGGGATGCCCAGATCCTGCGGGAAAGGATGGAGCTCATCCAGCACGCACAGCAGGTAGGCAGTGGTGCCGGGGTGGGGTGAGACCTGGGGTGGGATGGTCCCTCAGGTGGAACGTAATGAGCTGGGGAGCACCAGCCTCTCCTTAGAGCTGTACCAGAACTGGCTGCTCTGGGTCAGGTTCTGCTTTCCCTTGGATCTGGTCCCTGCAAACAGGGCCCTTTGGTTTTCCCAAAGTGTCACTTGTGGTGACAGTCACAGAGCACTCATCTACAGCTTAAAGCCCAATCTGGTGTTCTAGAAGCACAGCACATACAATTTGTATCTCCCAAACTAATGCATCTTCTGGGTACGTGTGTATTTGGTTGGTTAATAAATATTTCTTTATTTGACATCTGACAGAGAATTAAAGAGCTAGAAGAAAGAATTGAAGGCCAAAAAAGACAAATAAAAGAGTTAGAGGAAAAGGTAAGGTAATGCAGACAAAGTTCCTGTATGTGCACATGACCATCTGTTAACTTCACCTTGGCTAAGGGAACGGTCTCAGTTTGTGTGTGCCAGTGCAGTGAGTTCATGTGAGAGCACCAGGAAACCATCTCGCATTGGCATCAGTCCCCTGAGAGGAGAGGTTACCAGCTGAAACTGAGTCTTTCCTTCTGCTGTCCTTCAGGACAGTTGGAGCACAGGACACAGCAGGGATGGGGGGTCCAGCCGCCCTGGGAGGGGAGCACCAGGGAGCAGAGGCTGAGGCCAGCACGTGCCCTGGTGGAGGACCTGGGACTTCTCCCTCCCATCCCCAGCATTGCTCCTGTGGCTGCACTGGCCGGGCTTCCCCAGGGAGAACCATAGAATGGTCCTAGAGTGGTTTGGGTTGGGAGAGACCTTAAAGCTCCTCCATTCCCAACCCCTGCCCCAGGCAGGGACCCCTTCCACTGGAGCAGCTTGCTCCAAGCCCCTGTGTCCAACCTGGCCTTGAGCACTGCCAGGGATGGGGCAGCCACAGCTTCTCTGGGCACCCTGTACCAGCGCCTCAGCACCCTCACAGGGAAGAGCTTCTGCCTAAGAGCTCAGCTCAGTCTCCCCTCGGGCAGGTTCAAGCCATTCCCCTTGGCCTGTCCCTACAGGCCCTTGTCCCAAGCCCCTCTCCAGCTTTCCTGCAGCCCCTTTAGGCACTGGAGCTGCTCTAAGGTCTCCCCTTCAGGAGCCTTCTTCTTCAGGCTAACAGGTTCTCTGTCCTCACCTGCAGCCGCAGCAGTCACTGTCACCATCATTACTGTCATCGAGCTTTCTGCAGTCAAGCCATAACTGTTAAATTTTACCCTAAAATTACACTCATCTGAAACCATCCATTTCTCATGAAATTGCCATGGGAGAACCTGTTCAGGTACAACAGGGCTGAGCTGGGCACTCACCTGACACTAGACCCATCCTTAGCACTGTTGGCTTGGGGTTGTTTTGAGGTACCACAAGAGTTCAGCTGATTCTCTCCCTCCCCGTTTCTCCTGAGCCCTTGGCTGTGCCTGGGACAGAGGATGCCTCTCATCACTGTGAGGGCCCTGGGGGCTCCGAGCTTCCTTCACACTTCATTTCAACCGGGTTGTGTTGCGCTCTGTCTGTAAGCACAGCTTGTTTCTCAGCTGAGCACACTGTAAACCCTTAACCTCTTTCTTCTCTTCCATTTTCTCCTCTCTTCCCTCCCCTTTTCAGTTTCTGTTTTTGTTTTTATTCTTCTCTTTAGCTTTCATTCTTTGGTCATAGCCCTTCAGGCCAGCCGCAGAAGGTAAGCCTCGGACCACCTCCCGTCTGCCCTCTTCTTGTAAAGCTTCCCCTTGCTACTCAGGCTGCTCTGGCAGTACTGGGGGTTCTGGGTGCCCAGATAGCCCCAACATGGCAATCTCTAAAGCCTGTAGAACATGTGAAACCTGGGCCCCGCAAGCTGAAACTTGTCCAACAGAATTCCCTTCTCCAGAAGGAAGGGCAGGGAGGGATTAAAACCCAGCAGGCTGAAAAGCAAGGAAGCTTCTAGCAAAGCAGGATGAACCCCAGCCTGTGCTGACTACATCAGGGGGGTTTCCAGCTGATCCTTACTGGAATCCATGGAAATCTGCTGCCCTTCTCCCTGCATGGCTCACAGCCAGGCTGAACCTCTCGCATTGCCTTGTCCTGCTTCAGGCTGAGCTACCAGAATGCTTGGGGGCAAAATGTGTCACCTATAAATGTTTCTCCAAGCACCATGCCATAGGGCCCTAGGTTTGCCTAAATATCCCTTTTCCCCAGGTAAATAGGAGATAAATTGACAATTCATTTGTGCTTCCAGAGATGGCACCACATCATGGGTGGCGTCGAGGGGAATGTTCCCCATTAGCCATCAATGTCAACAGAAAATAACACAGACCCTTTGCTATCAGTTAGAAACATAGAATCAGAATAGTTAGGGTTGGAAAGGACCTTAAGATCATCCAGTTCCAACCCCCCTGCCTCACACTAAACCATCTCACCCAAGGCTTCGTCCAACCTGGTCTTGAACGCCACCAGGGATGGAGCATTCACAACCTCCCTGAGCAACCTATTCCAGTGCAACTATTCCATTGTACAATTCAAATGGATAATCACAGATATAGCCCTTACAGGAATTTCCTGCATGTCATTTTTAGAATCATAGAATCATAGAATAGTTAGGGTTGGAAAGGACCTTAAGATCATCAAGTTCCAACCCCCTGCCATGGGCAGGGACACCTCGCTCTAAACCATATCACCCAAGGCCTCGTCCAACCTGGCCTTGAACACTGCCAGGGATGGAGCATTCACAACCTCCCTGGACAACCCATTCCAGTGCCTCACCCAGCTCTCCTGGTCTTTGATCCATGTTTCTGTATCTTGTCTTGTTTCAGCCTGCTGAGGAGGCTACAATTACTTCTGCTGTTACTAGCAGGAAGACAGCATTGGTTACCGAGGCAGAAAGAGAGACTTTGCCACTCCAAACCCCACAAACATCTCTCCTCTTTTGCTACTGGCGGTGGGAGGTGCAGCCTCTCTGGGCCTTGCAGACTGAAGCTGCACTGGGGTACGTGGCCAGTCCTGCACAGGGCACGTCTGCCCCACTGAAACCTGAGTGAGCATCCTGAAGAGCCAGAACCACAGCGACAAAGAAAGCCAACCCCTCCGCTGGCTCTGCTGCTCGAGGAGCTCTCCGCTTTACGCAAGGAGTGCTATTCTGATTCAGATAAACTGAATTCATTTGGTTCCCTGCTGAGCAGGCAGTAAATTGCTTCTCTGGAGAAGTGACCGTGTCCTGGTTTATGTGTCATGCATTTATATTCGTTATTCAGTCAGTTCAGAGTCTGTCTTGGAAGAAGATTTTAGGAGTAACTCATGAGAAGAGAAACGCAAGTGGAAATGAAGTGTTTCATTCCAAGGTATTTCTTCATAACACAGGGTATGTCCCATGGTTTGCTGCATATCCCACCAGCCCAGTTCTAGGGAAGAACGGGAAGCTGTGTTCAGGAAATCCAGCTGTAGGATTCTGCTGTTTTCAGTAGCCCATGGCCCGCAGCACGATGAAAAATGGCACAATAAACTGCAGTGTGCTGTCCCGGAGGGATTAACAAGGTTTAACATCGTCCCAGCAAAAGGCTTGACGTGGACAAGAGTGAAGGTAAACCCCATGATCCTGACCCACACGCTCTGCGCTGGGGGAGGCAGCGAGAGGGAGCACATCACCACTGTGACACTGGGGAGCACAGGTACCACAAAGCCCCAGCCCAGGCAGCTGCTGCAGGAGCCGGGAAGGGAAATGGACCCTCTGGAAAAACAAGTGAAGGAGGGACAACCCAGAAGAAATCCCACAGTGCGATTCACCCCATGGGAACCGCGGCCGAGTGCCCAAGCCTGGGGCTGCTGGGGAAGGCCAAGGTGAAGCTCCCGTCTGCACCGTTCCCTGGATGTGCAGCAATGAAGCTCCCCAGGGCACAGGATGGTGAAGGAACTGCCCAGCCCTTGGAAGCACGAGGCAGGAAGGAAACCCAGAGCTCCCAACAGGTAGGATGGATTGATAACTGAAACCTGTGTGTTATAGGGTTATAGGCACCATGTACCTTCCTTTACATGGCTGGTAGCCTCTTGCTCAGGTTAAGATGCTTCTGATGAAGCTTTAGTCTTTATCTAAACATTTTTTATTTATCTCTGGTTTACTTCAGTAATTTAGGTGTTGAATTTCAGTATGATATAATCACAAATGCTGCTTCATGGGTTTAGACCCCTGGTCACACTTAACAAAAGGTTAGTAGGGAGGCAGTGAAATACACTGCAGGATTTATGTGAGCAGTCCTGCTGCTTTAGAAACAGGCATTTTAATGGCTTCATTTACATGGAAATACTTTTCATTTTGGATTGGAAAGGCAAACAGCATTCAGAAAAGTATTTTAATTCACAATTTCACTTCCTTCTTTTCCTAATCTATGCTGTAATGAGTTACTTGGCAGGAAAACATGGGGACAGCAGCCCTCCTGGTATGTGCAGTGCTCCCACTGGGTGGGAGTTCAGGGCACCAACTGTATGGAAGCAGAAAGGAGACTGGAACCAGTGCGTGCTCAGGACACCGAGCTGCTGCTTGGTGGGTTGTGCTGTTTTCAGCAGTTCTAGGACACTGCTTTAGGCCATTGCCTTAGTTACTTTAGTGTGTCCTCAAGTCGTATGGGAGACTGGGGGCTCCCAGGGGTAGGCAGCACCTATGTATTTCCAAATAAGTAAGGTGTCAGTTAAACTGAGAGACATTCTTCTTGATCTTTGTTTTTTTCCAGTTATCTCAGTCACATTTCAAACATTTATTATAACTCAGTGTGATAACGGCCGCATCAGGTCTGCGTGCAGAGGCCCCTTTCAACACTGACAATACCGTCATTCGAGAGAAATAACATCTGAAACATGCGACGCCCAGCTTTGCATAAGGAGAATCTGTACTTGAGGCATGAGCTTGTTCATAAGTGTACATATACAAATATGTAACGGGTGGGTGTCAGGATGATGGAGCTAGGCTTTTTTCAGTGATGTCAGTGCTAGGACAAGGGGCAATGGGTGTAAACTGGAGCATAGAAGGTTCCACGTTAACATCAGGAAGAACTTCTTCACTGTGAGAGTGACAGAGCACTGGAACAGGTTGCCCAGGGGGGTTGTGGAGTCTCCCACATTGGAGATATTCAAGGCCCGCCTGGACAAGTTCCTGTGTGATGTACTCTGGGTTACCCTGCTCTTGCAGGGGGGTTGGACCAGATGATCTCTCGAGGTCCCTTCCAACCCTTGGGATTCTGGGATTCTGTGATATACTTCAGCAGCATGTGTCTAAGCGGATATTTAGCCAAATCTAACTGAGCATTGGGAGTTTACATAAAGTCATCGTTCCCAATATCTGATCTAAATCTAATAATCCTTAAATATTCCCTCCATGAAGATGGATTGCATTGGGGTGATGATCCAGTTTGATTTGTGACTGTAAATGTTTTCTATTGGCAATAGAAAGCAGTACTATATTTACAACCTTAATTAAACCTTCAATCTTAATTAAAACACTGAAAGTATGACTATTCAAAGAAGATTACATTCCTCTTTTCAGCAACAGAAGGATGGAGACAAGCTCCTGTCAGGAGGGCTGCCGTGTTTGCCTGCTCCCATGGAACAGTATTTCCTGCTGCAGCAGCAATTGGAAATACCAATGGCAAATGTTCAGATCCTGATCTTTGGCACTGGATCACCAGTGTGAGTGCAGTGGGCAGGTGGCATTCCCCTGGCAAGTGTCCACGCAGGTCCTGTGGGTCACCCCCTTCTGCTCTCGTGCTGGGTCTGTCCACGGGGCTGTCTGCTGCAGAGAGAATTACTGTTCTTTAAATCACTTTGTGCATTGGCTCCATGATCAAATGGTTCTGTTTCACCCGATTACTTCAGTGCTCAGAAGAGGTTGGGGGTTTTTTTAGGTCAGCAGCACACTTTGCCAGAAACGATGCACAAGGGAGATGATGAGTTACTGCAGCTCAAATTTGCCTGTAAGTGCTCCATCAGCCGCCTTCTGTATATAGAGAGTCACAGAGTGGTTCAGGCAGGAAGAAACCTTAAAGCTCACCCAGCTCCAACCCCTGCCATGGGCAGGGACCCCTTCCACTGGAGCAGCTTGCTCCAAGCCCCGTGTGTCCAACCTGGCCTTGAGTATGTATACGTATATATATCTCTTCATGCATTTTGAAAGGGGTTGTAAATGCTTTTGCTCACAGCAGTATACAGAGATCAGGCTAATGAGCTACATGCTTAGAATACTAACTGGCAAGTCTGTGCTGTGCAGGGTGACCCAACACGTCTTGGTTCAAAGTGAACTGAGCAGGCGGAATTCAAGCCATGAGGATGACTCCAATTGAGGGAGCATCATTCCCGGGAGGATGTAAAGGACAGGACTCAGTGGCTGCTCATTTTCACTGCACTGTAAATCTTGTGTAATGTTGTTAATCTCCGTAAAGAGCAGAACTCGGCTCAGTGAAAATGAAGTGATTTCCAGCAGATTAGTAACTGTCAATTTATATGAAAGCATTGGGTGTCTTGCTCCCAATATTTCTCCTTTAATCTTGCAGGGGTTGGTGCAGACTGAGGTGCGTGGAACTGACAATGTCAGTCTGAATTTAGAGCTGAGCTGAGCTGGATGTCCTGGGGCGGGAAGAACAGCATCACTGGTGCTGACGGATGGCTCCAGCACAGGGAAGGTTCCAGGCATGTCTGGGGAAGCTCCTTCATTGTGGAGAGGTCTTGGGTTGTAAAGAGGCTGCTGCTTGCTGTTGGCTGAATCCCACAGGAACACACTGAGTAGATCTGCTGAGGTTTTCCTGCTTTATTACAGCAGCATCTTCTCGTCGTCCTTCCTAGGCAAGCTAAGAAAGGGCAGGTACCTGGGACAGTCCTTTCCTTTATCCTCTCTACCACAGAATAATAGAGTGATTTGGGTTTAAGGGACCTTAAAGATCATCCCGTTCCAACCCTGCTGGACACAGGACTGCAGGGGCAGGTGCAGCCCAGCACTTCCAGGCCATCAGAAACCCCAGATAAACTTCCCCCAGGAAAGGAGAACTCAGACCTGTGATTGCCTCCTGCAGATGTGTAGAGGCAGATGTAGGAGATTTTGTTCTGTCAGTGGCTTTTCTGATGAGATTGCCCCAATGGCCAGTTTCCTTCTTGTTGTAAACAAGAACACACCCGAGGGATACAGCAAATTGATGAAATGAGGATCAGAATGGCTGTCAGGGAGATACCAGCTTGTGTTAGCAGTGCTGTCACGGCCATGAAGGTAAGAGGGCTGTAAAATATTCACACATCATCAAATCAGAGCAACCTTCTCATATGAGAAGAGTGACCATAGAATCCTAAAGGCTGTAAATGTATAGTTTATCCTGTTTCTGAGGGTGTTAATTGTAGCCAAGCTGCCTAAAACCTGCTGGGGAAGGTCAGTAGGCAGGAGCGGGGTGTTTCAGCTGGATCAGGCAGCAGCATCAGCCTGCAGGAGCCAGGGCTCCTCATCAGGGCTGTGATGGAGGCTGACGTCTGGCCCTGACCGCTCGCCCTTGGCTGCCTTTCCCCCCGGAGCAGCCGGAGCCACGGTCTGGGTGTCAGCCTGTGTTTTCCACATTAGATCCGCATTTACAGCTTGACTGGATGCCCCCAGCTTGGAAACCCTCCCCTTTAAATGTCCTGTGAGAGTGCTGCAGCTGATCCCTATCTGAGACCTGGAGATCCGTAACAAGAAACGATGCTTGTGAGCAGCCAGGTTCTGGACAGATTGCAATGGGTTTATTATCTTCCTGTCTTTCAGAGCTGTGTCCGTTATTCACAGAACCCCAGCCTGGTTTGGGTTGGAAGGGACCTTAAAGCTCCTCCAGCTCCAACCCCTGCCACGGGCAGGGACCTCTTCCACTGGAGCAGCTTGCTCCAAGCCCCTGTGTCCAACCTGGCCTTGAGCACTGCCAGGGATGGGGCAGCCACAGCTTCTCTGGGCACCCTGTGCCAGCGCCTCAGCACCCTCCCAGGGAAGAGCTTGTGCCTAGGAGATGTGGGTTACCGGTGGATGATGTGCTGGCTGCGGAGGTAGTCGAGGGCCAGCGCCATCTCACAGATGTACAGCTTGACCGTGTCCTCGGTGAACTGCACGTTCTGCTGCAGGTGGTAGCGCAGGTCACCGCCGAGGAGCAGGTCCACCACCATGAACATGTCCTCCTCGTCCTGTGTCCAGCCTGGCTTTGTCTGCAGTTGCAGGAGTCCCCAGATACAGCCCCTGGAGATGCTCTCAGTTAAAGGCTCTGTTTCCCAATGGAAATCTTCAGCCCTGCCAGCTCCAACAGCATCAGGGACTCAGCCATAAACACAGTGCTCTACGTTACACATAGATCTCTGTGAGGGTCATGTGCTGATAAAGCTTTTAAATCCTCACTATTGAAGATACAGAAGACAAATACTTTAAATTCTTTCACTGGAAAGCAAATTGCTGCTATTTATCATTTCTGGGTATGTAACCAATAGTGACATCTCGTATCTATAACACCACGTACACATATTTTATAGCTATCACACCATGTTTTCTAACACCATAATGACTGCCTTCTTATAGGTTTGTCTTTTTATAAACCATTCTAATGTCATTTACCAACTACATGTAAATCTATTGCAAATTCACTCATAAGCGTTCTTTACCCAAGTGAAATACCCCCATAATTAGGGGGTGAGAGCAGCAATTACAGACAACGAGGTTTCTAAAGGGCGAAACAAGCAGTGCAGAATCAGCCAGTGTTCTAAAAGCAGTGCCTGATTAATACAGATAAATTTAACCTGATCTGGTGGGAGTACAAGAGCCAAGGCCGAGCTGCCACGTGCTGCTCTTCAGATGGGAAGGGGGCTGTCAAATAGCTTTAATTATAAGTCTTCTTGTCATTCTCTGTTACACACTGCTTTGGAATCCAGCCTGACAGGAAAATGCTATAGACTTCTATTAATGTATATATATGTGTGTGTGTGTGTGTGTGGAGAATGAATAGTATCCAGATTATTCCCAAAAGACTTTATTCCAAATAATTAATTTGTAGTGGAATTAGCCTTTTAAAATGCTGCTGTTAAGCATCAAAGGATCAGCTCTATTGAGCTCTGTAGCAGAAGATGATGGTGGATCTATGTCAAGCTCCTCCTATGGTCATTAAGAGGGGATGAGAAAGGGGGAATGGCTTGAACCTGCCCGAGGGGAGACTGAGCTGAGCTCTTAGGCAGAAGCTCTTCCCTGTGAGGGTGCTGAGGCGCTGGCACAGGGTGCCCAGAGAAGCTGTGGCTGCCCCATCCCTGGCAGTGCTCAAGGCCAGGTTGGACACAGGGGCTTGGAGCAAGCTGCTCCAGTGGAAGGGGTCCCTGCCCGTGGCAGGGGTTGGGACTGGGTGAG
The DNA here is from genome assembly GCF_033783945.1 of Neopsephotus bourkii. Classification (NCBI taxonomy): domain Eukaryota; kingdom Metazoa; phylum Chordata; class Aves; order Psittaciformes; family Psittacidae; genus Neopsephotus; species Neopsephotus bourkii. Next base: position 681,566 of record NW_026902209.1, on the reverse strand, counting down.
CTTTGAGTTCCCTTCAACACAAACCAGGCTGGGATTCTATAAGTGGGCCATAAATTTACCCATGCTTGTGGATCTAGTGGGAGAGGAGGGGAAGATCCAGAGGAGGCCAAGCCTGGCCCATTTTCCTCAACATGAATATGGAATTCCAGCCCTCCATTCCCAGCGGGCAGGCAGTGAAGCACAGGTCACCTCCTGGTAACATTCACCACACTGTTAGGGCGCTCAAGCAAGTATTATTTCCCATTTTCAGTCAGTTTAAACTTGCCCCCATGCTTCAACTGATTCTTAACCCTGCTTACCGTATGCAGGGAAAGCTGCTGTGGGTATTCATGTAGCAGGTGCGCTGCCTTTGTGGTTGGTTTAGTCGCTTCTTTGTTGTTCCCTGGACATTCCTTAGGTTCTTCCCAATAATTATAAGAGATGCACACCCAGGTTTCCCTCTGGGCCATATGGTAACTCATGCTGCTGTCACAGGTCAGTGCTGGCCATGAGGCAGATGGTCCACGGCTGAGCATCACCGGGATGGCCTCATTCAATCCCATCCTCACTCTATACTGGGGGCACGCGACTGGCGCAGGCACAGGGAATGGGATTTACAGCTCAGGTGGTGGATTTAAACACAGGCCCAGCAAATCTCCCTAGTACCAGTTAGAAATAAGGAAACAGATACAGAAATAGATAGACAGAGAGATAGAGATAGATAGGGATATATATATCCTTTCATTGCAGCCTTGGCAAGAGTCTGTGCATATAATAACAGGCAGCTAATGGAGGAAATAATTCCTTCTCCCTATGAAATGTTAATCATAATCTTTGATGAATTGCATCTCCAGACTGCTGTCTTGCAGTGAAGCTGCAGTTTTCCCCAGCAGTGAATGCTCAGCATATTCCAGCTCCATCCATTACCATTTTCAATGCTGCTTTTGTCCCATTTTTCCAGCTTTCTGAAACAAAATGAATCTCTCCAACAGCTGCTGGCGTGGTGAGAGGATAACTGTGCTCCTGTTAAATTAACCAGCTTCAGCCCTGCGGGCAGTGCCGGGCAGCACTGAAGTGATGTGCAGTGGCAGTGGATGTGACCTGCACTGAACGTGCAGCACCATGCTTTGTCTCTGTGCAAACTCGTGGTGACTCCTCACCCTGCCCGCTGCTGCCTTCTTGGTGAAGTGGCACCTTTAACATCCACTGTGATTCACTCTCCATCCCTCCAAGCTCAGTGTCTTTTTAGGAATTGCCTATTAATATTCTGGAGGTTTTGTTTTCCCCATGTGAGCAGCGTGATCCCTGGCTCAAGGATGCTGGGGAAGGGAAAGAAGAGCTGCAGGAGCCATGGGCTGGGCAGTGGAAGGGCTGGAGAGGGGTAATTCATCCCTGCACAGTGCAGGGGGCTGAGCTGGGGAAGGGGGTCCATGAGCTGTGGGTGAGGTTTGAGGAGAAGGGATAGGGAATGGGGGTCTCTCCCTTCCTAGTCATCGGCTGAACTATTCTGCTTTCCCTGTATTTGCCCTAAAAGTTCCCCTTCCCTCCAGTGCTGGTCTTGTAGCAAAGTGGGAGACAGAAAACAATGGAGAATGGCCCAAGTACAGAGCACACAGAGCACAGGAGGGGACAGAGCAGCCTGAAGGAAGATACCCTTTCCACCCTTTCTACCCCATCCATCCTTTCCACCACTTCCACCCAAGTGCAGGACATCCTCCCATGCTGCCTCTCTCTCCTCAGTGAGGAGGCGGGATCTGGCTCCATGGGTTATAAACTTGTTCTCTCCACAGCACAGCTCCTTCCTCTGTCTGTTACACCGAGGCTGGTCATCAGGGTCAGCTATCCCTTTCACTGCAATGGCAGAATGAGCCGTGCCCCTCCTGGTAAATGATAACCAGCAAACACATCATCTGATTGCTGTTTGCTGGCCACAGTGCAGAGGTGGCCATGTCTCAGCATGTTGCAAGTCACTCCTTGTGCCCTCACTCTCTTTTGGGGTCATCCACTTCAGTCGGTAATACCCATATCCTGGGAATCCTCCTGCACCTGTGGATGCTCCGAAGGGGAACCTGCGAGTGATGCTCAGGAAAGACACCTCAGAATCTGCATGAAGATGGATGGGGCACGTTTTAAATTCCATAGAACCATGGAATCCCAGACTGGTTTGGGTTGGAAGGGACCTTGAAGCTCCTCTAGTTCCAACCCCTGCCATGGGCAGGGACACCTTCCAATAGGGACATCGGGGGGGGTTCTGGGCTCAAGCACACACTGAAGCCGGGTCATGGGGAGCTTCTCCTCACCCAGCACCCCAAGCCCCTCTCCTCAGGCTGCTCCATCCAGTCTCCCCCAGCCTGTGTTTGTGCTGGGATTGCCCAGACAAGGGGCAGGACCTTGCACTTGGCCTGGGTGAACTCCCTGATGTCCATTACCATCACAATGGCCTGAGTGTTACATGAATACTCTTAGGGGAGCGCTGCTTCGGAAGGAATAATGCTATAATGTATGGGGCAGCCTATAGTAAATATGCATTTAACATTCAATAAATCATCTATTTCTTTTCAGGGAAACCCCAGCAGCTGGTAAGTCTACTGCAGCTGTAGGCTTAGCTGAGAGCTGCCTCACACACAGCAACCCCATGGAATGGATACTCAGCACTGGGACTAAAACCCACATGTTACAGAGCTGAAGTTAACCCTTGTGTTTCTTTCTCCTGTAGGTGCCTGCACCCCTCCCAAACCTTGTGTTGAGTTTACACAGCTATGAAGAAAGTCCCTGGATATTGAAATTCCACAGACTCTCCAGGCCTTGTACATCCATCATCTGTTTCGAAGCGGACCCTGTGGAGAGCTGAGGGAGCTGAACTACAGACACGTAAGAAAATGAGGTGCTCAGAGGAGCGACCTGTTCGTACCGAAGCATTACAGCATTTTAAGGCAAAGGTGATGGATTTTGATACTGGTACCTGGCTGCTTTATAAAGGTGATTTAACAGATTCCAATTCTATCGGATATAAATACCAGTATTGGGATTATGTGATGAGCTGCAGTTTCACTTCTGCATCTCATGCTTAAAATGTGTGTATTTGGGGTTCTACTTAAGTACTTAATGTCTTCAAATACTTCATTGGAAGACCTGCAGACAGCAGCTGAGGGAACCCCTGCAGGCTCAGGCATCACTGTCCTCTCACTGGGAATCCAGAGGAAAGCTCTGGGTCGGCATCCGTCAGCCCCAGAGAGCTCAGGATGGGAGCTGCTGCAGGCAGATGGAGGGATGGGGATGGGGAACAGGGGGAGCGAGGGGGGTTGGAAGTGGCTTGGAGCCATTTCATTCCCCTTCACCCAGACCATGCTGTCACACATTGTGTATGGGCATCTAGGAGTTCCCTTCCATTCTCCCATAGTTACTTTCTTAACCATGCTTTTTTGGATTAAAAAGCTATCTGCACAGGACGTGTAAATAAGGGATTGTGCTTGTGTATATGTTCATATTTATATGTAAAAAATTGTGTACATAGGAAAGAAAAGAAGAGGCTCAAAGAATGTTTCCAAAACTGTTCCTTACAAAGGCAGAGACAGGAAATGTGCATAAACGTGCTCCTTAATTTCAGCATAGGGGTTTTGCTCTGTTTTCAGTCACTCTGCATTTGCTCCCACTGGGCTTTTGTAGGATGAGTCTGTACAATGAGACTGTGACCGTGGCTGGAGCTGCTCTGCAGACGGGGCCACCCTTGGCCCCTGGGATGAGCTGTGGCTGTGTCACATTTCATTTGTGTTTTCTTGCACTGGGTCTTGTGCGTCTTTCACAGACCGAGGTCCCAGAGCCACAGCACCAGAGGTGGATGCTTACCTGATGTGGGGCTCTTTCCTGCAGCCCCCCATCCCTCGGTGCAGGTAAACAGCGGGGAGAGGAGGGGTGTGCAGCCACTCTCAGGCCATCAAGGAGGCAGCAGCAAGTCCAGAGCTACCAACTGCTCCAGTTGTCCCCATAAGCATCTTTGCAAGCTCTCCAGTGCCCTTCAGAGCAACAAGACAGAGGACAGGTAAAGCAAGCGCATCCTGGGGCATCACTGGCACAGCACCACTGCTCCACTTCCCCTCAGGACTGTGAGGAAGGAGCGTGTCCGTGACCAGCCCAGGCCCACAGAGCTGCTGGAGGAGCAGGGATGCAGGAGGGCATGTGCTGCCCGGTCCCGCAGGCAAGCTATGGACCGACACCCACTGGGACCACAGCACGTGGTTCAGGCCTGTTCCTACTCAAGCTGTCGGAGGACTGTGGCATCACTTCAAGCCCCCTGCTCCAGTGCTATCTGTAGCCTTCAGTGTATCCCCGAGTGCCTTACACAGCTTGTGAACACAGCTCCTGACCTGAAGGGGAAATGCACCGGGGGGCCCGGTGCTGGCTCCCACCACATCCCCAGTGCTGCTGCTGTGGGGACCGGTTCGGTTTAGCCTCAGGAAACCGCGTTGTGAGTAAGTGTTGAACCCTGCATCTCTGATCGTTCTTTAGAGACAGGAACTGTCCTAAACTTATGCAAATTGTAAACCAGAGAAAACATCCCCCCCCCCTGCCCCCCGCCAGGCCGGCTGCCGGGCTCCTGCTCCCCAACAGACCCAACAGCCGTGTTAACACCCACTGACGGTTGGACCCCATGATCTTAAAGGTCTTTTCCAACCCGGTTGATTCTGTACCCCAAGTACGTGGTGTGTGCTCAGTGCTGAGGCAGCTGACAGGGCTGGAGCGATCGATTACAGAATTTTACACATATTTTTGTATCGTGATTCATATGATATATATCGAGAGACTTTCTATTCATTTGTAAAATACATAAATTATTGTAAACTTTTAATAAAAAGAGCTGTTTTAAACCTTCAGGTTGGATGAATTGTTTATTTCTTCGGTTGCCAGCAGGAGCCCTTTGGTTGGTTGCAGTCACTTTGCTGATGGCTTTTTATAACACTGCCAGTTTTTAACCATTTCTTAGGTTTTACCTTAAAGACTGAGACAGGAATAAACGCGTCCCTGCGGAGCGATGGGACCCGCCTCCCGCCAAGCCCGGTGCTCACTCATCCCACTCCATCAGCGCTGGATCGCGGGTGGGTTGAAGCCGTCTGGAGCTGACCCAGGGGACGGAGGGGCCGGGCGGGCTGCGGCGGGGACTCCCGCGGACCCCCCTGACTGCGGGGACCTCTCCCGAGGAGCCCCCTAGAGGCTCCCCCTCCCCCCTCGCACCCTGGAATTCCGCCTCCCGTTCCCGGGACACCCCCCTCGAAGACCCCTTCCCAGGGGCCTCCCTTCATTCCCGGGGATCCCTCCTTGTCCCTGGGGACCCCCCCCCCGGCTCTCCCGGGAGTTCCCCCTCGGGATTTCCCCCTTACACTAGGACCCCCCCCCCGTTGGCGCTGTCTCTGCCACCACGCGTGGTGGGCACTGCCGAGCGGGGCGGGGGCCGGGCTCGGTCCCGGGCTGCTTTAAACGCTCTTTGCTCCCTCCCCAGGCTGCAGCAGCGGCACCGGCTCCGTTCCCGCTCCCGTTGCCGGTCCCGCCGCAGCCATGCCGGGCCGGGAGGCAGCGCTCCCCGCCTGCTTCGCGGGGCTGGGCACGGGCAGCCCGCGCCCGCGGCAGAAGCGCGGGGGGATGTTCTGCAGCGTGGAGGACGCCTTCGACAACAAGACTCTGGACTTCGCCTCGCTCGGTGCCTCCGGACCCGGGACACCCTCGGCCAGGACCCGCCGCGACCTCGACCCCGGCCCCGGCCCCGGCCCCGCCGCGCCGGCCCCGGCGGAGCTGCCCGCCCGCTGCCCGCAGGTAAGGGAGGGACGCGCCGGTCCCGGAGCCCCGCGGGGAGCAGCCGCCTTCGCCCCTTCTCCGCTCGGCGGGGCCGCAGCCGCCCTGTCCCAGACCCCTCCGGAGGGTGCGCAGCGGCCGCGTCCCGTCCAACCTCAGCCCGCGCCCGGTGAACGGACCGGGCCGGGGAGCGGTTTCCTGCAGGGGAGGGTCCGGGGGCCCCCACTTCTCCGTCGGGGAGCACAGGGTTCACCGGCCCCCGCGGGACCGGCTCCGCTCCGCCCCGCGCCCTTCCCCGACGGCGGCTTTGTCTGTGCGCCGGGAGCGCGGCCCCGGGACGGCGGCGGGGGGCGCGCACGCACGCGGGGCCGTGCATACACGCGGTCACAAACACACGCTCGCACCGCACACAAACAGCAGCACGCACCGGGAGGATGGCGCAGCAGGGCAAGAAGAGCGTTCCCCGCGGCACGGTGAGGGGCTCCCTGGCGTGGGGTGCGGGTTGAGAGGGGGCGGGATCCCGGGGGCTGCGGGTCCCGGTGCCGCTCCCGCTCCCGCTCCGGTGGGTCCTGGGGCCCGAGTCGCTCCCGGCCGGAGGTTATGGAGCAGGGCAGTTCCCCCCGCCCGTGGGGCCGGACACGCGGGGAGCTCTGCGGGGGGGTCGGGAGTTTCTCGGGCTCGCCCGCGGTCGGGGCAGCCCCGCGGGCCCCGTCGCTCCCTTCACCGGCCGCGGCCCGGTCGGAGCTCGGCGGCTCCGGTGCTTTGTCCGCTGCTGGCGGGGCCGCCCCGCGGGGACAAAGGCAGGCGCGACCCTCACCGTGGCTGCGGGGCTGCCCCGCCGCTTCCCTGCGTCCCGTTCGGGAGCTGGGGTGGGAAACGTGTTTCGGAGAGACTCTTCTGCGGAGCGGGCTGCGGGGTTCGCACACGACATCTCCCTGCCTTGTCCCTTGCCTTGCTCCCTGCCCGGCGGCCGGTCGGATCCCAGCCCGGTCCGTACGGTCACGGCGCCCGCCCTGGCGCCGGTTCCGCTCAGCAGGAGCAGGGGAGAATCCCTGGCCAGCCCTGCTCGTGTTCATTCAGTATTTCATCCTCCCGTTGTGCTGCCTCGGGGCTGAGTTCCCTGAAAACATCCCGCGGCGGCCACGAGCGCGTTAATGGGTGACCGCGTTAGACAGAGTGAGGGGGGAGGATGGGGGTGAGAATGAGGGTGAGGATGAGGATGGTGAAGGGGTGAGGATAAGGATGGGGATGAGAAGAGTGTGAAGATGAGGGGAGGGGCCGTCGGGCTCTCCCGCGGGGCAGCCAACACTGAGGCTTCTGTGATTGATTTTACAGGACAAGGGGAAACAATAAAGGTGCAATAAAGATGCCACGTGCTCCTGCATCCCTCCTGTCTCTGTGCTGGGGCCCTGCTCTTTGTGTTGCTTGCTGTAGCCTGGGCAATAGTTTTTCAGCAGCACCAGTGAGCAGGAGATGAATCCTCATCTGTCAGGCTGCAGTTCCACATCTGCATCACTGCCTGTGCTTTCTGGTTAAGGATTCTGCAGATCTGACAACTGTACCGGAGGCTTGCTTTGAAGTAGGGAAGTCCTGGAGGCATTTTCTGCCTCTGAGGAGACTGTGAGAACTGATGGGTGCAAATAAACTACCGGGTTAATAAGATGCACTTGAAAGTCTGTAACTGGAGCAGGTTGAGGAGGTGCGTGCCTGACTGAGCTGAACCTCCAGCTTGCATGATTGAAGGGTTAAATACCAAGTCTGAGGGTTAATGAAAGCTCAGAATGAGTAAAGTGGCATCTAAATAAAGTGATCTCTAAAAACTGTGGGTTTCTTCCCTTTAGAGTGACCAACTTCTGATCAAAGGAGGAAAAATTGTCAACGATGATCAGTCATTTTATGCTGACATCTATGTGGAAGATGGCTTAATAAAGTAAGTTAAAAATTCATATTGGGTAATGTAATTTCTAAGTGTGGTGCAGTGCCGGGGTATCTGAGAGAGGTTCTTTTCTGTCCCTTTCCTCTTGGAAATATGTTCCCTTTTTGAAACACAAGGACAGCTTCCAATAGATGGGGCTTGGAGCAAGCTGCTCTAGTGGAAGGTGTCCCTGCCCGTGGCAGGGGTTGGAACTGGGTGAACTTTAAGGTCCCTCCCAACCCACACCATTCTGTTGTTGCAAGTTAACAGGAGATTTTAATGCCGTTTTCAGACAGATTGGGGAAAACCTGATGGTTCCTGGTGATGTGAAGACCATCGATGCCTATGGCCAGCTGGTGCTGCCGGGGGGGATAGACGTGCACACCCGGCTGCAGACACCCGTCATGGGGCTCACCCCTGCCGATGACTTCTACCAAGGGACGCGAGCGGCCCTGGCAGGAGGCACCACGATGATCAGTAAGATGCAGCAGCATCCCAGCCAAGTAGAATGTGGTTTGGTGAAATACCTTGGGCCTTTATCCCTGTGGAGAGGATTTACCCTCATAGAAATGTTCATTTTTGCTGTAGAAATGAAAGTGCTGCAGAGCCAATTAAAATGCCTTGAGTACCTTTCAGCACCTCCTTCCATTGCTACACACATGCATTAATCACAGACTCACAGGCTTGCTTGGGTTGGAAAGGATATTAAAAAGCATCCAGGTCCAGCTCTGTGCCGTATACAGCTGCTCCTGCTTCAGCTCATAAGAGAATAAGATGGAATAAAACCTTAAAGGCCCTTTAATACATTTTTAATAGCTTTAGAATTGTGTTTTTGTAAGTTTCTCATCTCTGTGAGCATGGGTTCCATCTTTATGTTAATGTAAAATACTTCTGATTTCTGTTTTGCTCATGTTCTGGTCCCAAGGCCCACTGTAGTAACTGTCTCAGCAAATCCTGATGACAGGTCCATGCCCATCTCATGGCCAGTACTGCAGGGAATAGGAGCAACAGACAAGAGAAGGGCAGTAACTGATGGGCTCTGGGTGACTGCACATGGGAGCTGCCCATGTACATTGGTGTGCAAGGACACGCTGTGGTCACTGGCTGCTCTCGAATGCTGTGCTGGGCGGGCTCTGTAAGCAACAGGCACAATAATGCCCATAACTCGGTGGTGGTTCGCTCCACTTGTTTCACTTACCCGGGAAATGGATCATCCTTCATCTTCAGCCCATGCACCAGTGCACAGTGCCTCCTTCCACACACCCTGCCCCAGCGCAACGGTGCTGCTGGTGCCCGGGCTGTGTCCCTGGCCCCACTAACGCTGTGCAGTGTCTCCCCAGTTGACCACGTCTGCCCGGACGCTGGGACCGGCCTCGTGGCTGCCTACGAGCGGTGGCGCGGGAGCGCGGGGAGCCAGGCCTGCTGCGACTACTCGGTGCACATGGACATCCCGCGCTGGCACGAGAGCCTGCGCGAGGAGCTGGAGGCGCTCGTGAAGGACAAGGGTGAGTGAGGATCACAGAACCCCAGCCTGCGGTGGGGGGGAAGGGACCCTAAAGCTCACCCAGCCCCAACCCCTGCCGCGGGCAGGGACCCTTCCACTGGAGCAGCTTGCTCCAAGCCCCATGTATTGAAATAGGAATGTTCAAGACAGGGCTTGTAGAGCAAACCTAAGCTGTAGGCTTTCCGCAGAGATTTCCTTTGTAATTCCTGCACATCCCGATGTCCCTGCTGGACAAGCCTTACTGGAAGGCAGGCCATGGGGCAGGAATTCATGCATTTCATTAATACTTCCTTGCTTGGACCTACATTTGCTTTCAGCTATGATTCTATGCCAGTGCAGAGCTAAATGACTTCAGTATAATTCGCAGGCAAGGGCTTCATTGGTCAGTTAACATAGAGATCCACAGTGAATTTCCCATTAAAAGGAGTGGCTGAAGTCATGGAGCTGCTCCAAGCATATGCCGGGTATTTTTCATGTGTACATTCATGTGAAATACATACAGCTTATTTGTAATCTGACTGTCATTTGGGACTAGTTGTTGCCTCTCTCCATATAAAGTACAGTAGCAACTCCGTAGCTTTGGCTCAGTGCTTCCTGGATCATCCTTATGTTAGGAGTGATAGAATCAGATTGCCAGGCACTATGCAAAGTACTGCCCAGCTGTTTCTGTAGCTAAATAGAAGGGCACTAAATGTCAGTGCTCTAATGTTAGTCTCGTGCTGCAGTTTAGCTTTAGCACTAATGCACTGATTCTAAGGCAGTTACTGGAAAGAGGTTGAGGGTAAACCACAAATTGAAGCCACCACATTGTGACTGGGAGCAATGCGTTTGGTTCTGTGCATTCAGAGCGGCTCAGGGAAGGCACCTAGAACCAGAAATGGGCTGGGGGCTTCTGGCTGTTGGTTCAGGTGCATCCAGAGGTTGGGGTGTGTTGTCTGTTGGGGCCTCCAGGCTTTGGGGGTCAGTTCTTGGGGGGACATTTCCCATTCCAGCCCTTACCTGTGCTTTGCTTTGGGTCTAACCCGAGCCAGCACGAGCCCCGAGTTTGAACTTGGCCAGTATGGGGTTCTGTGTTCTCAGCTGGGACAATAAATACAATAATAACCCAATAAATGCCCTTTTCTTCTCTGCAGGTGTGAACTCCTTCCTGGTGTTTATGGCCTACAAAGACAAACTTCAGTGCACCGATGCCCAGGTAACGCAGCCGGCGCCTGGTGAACGTCCCCCCTCACACCCAGAGCATACGCACGGATGGGGCTGGCGCTGGGTAACCCCTGTCTCTTGGCAGATGTACGAGATATTCTGCATTATCCGGGACCTGGGGGCCATTGCCCAAGTGCACGCTGAAAACGGAGACATCATCGATGAGGTACAGGCTTCAGATTGCTTTACATGAGAGGAGTATTTGATCTAAGAGCATCTGATCTAAGGCAGTGTGCTGATGCGAGCAGATGGGCTGTGGTGCCTGGGGGCACTGGAGCAGTGCTGCCTTGCTTTTAGCCTTCAGTTGGTGCTGGTAATTCCATAGGGATCACTCCAGGTGAGGGGAGCAGCAGCCTGCTGTGACCCTGGGATGTCACCCGTGGTGGCAGGATCGGGGCTCCTGCTAAAACCAGCGGCACCTTCCCTGCTCCTCACACCCACTTGGGTTTCAGCACAGAAATCCTTACAAGGGCTGTTCAGGGGTTCCAAGAAGTGTGTTTGGGGGCTTCTGAAAGGATGACTGAGTGCGTGAGTGATGCCTAGCACGGTATCTGTCTTGGTTGGAAGAGCGGAGTACTTGAGAGAGTGAGGAGTAATGTGCATTGCACGTGGCAATACTTATCTCCACAGATGGCACTCAGGAACTCCCTTGGTACTGGGGCTTTGTCCATATTCGTTCTTTTCCTTTTCACCTTTAGAAAAGAATTGAATGACACAAGGAAGAATTGGACCTTTTCGCTTATGGTCATGCAAACGTTCACTCTGGTGTGGGAGGAGAGTTTAAAATGGAGGCAGAATCCCAATCCTTCAAATGGGCTTATTGGAACAAACAGGATAGAGGCTAATTCCCACCTCCCTGGGGTTTTACCTGAGAAACCTTCTTTTCAGCTGGCTATCAAACACAACATGATCCCAAGCAGTTCAGGGTCTCCAGAAGTATTTCCTTAAGTTGCCAGTGTGATAATGCTTGAGCCCTGGGGACAAACTCAGAGGATATTCCATGCTTCTATGGTATGATATCTGCAACAGGAATACAGAGAACTAAACAGCCTCTGAGAGCAGGATCCTTGAGAGATCTGGTCCATAGTGTTGAGTAACATCCTTGCCTCTAATGCTAGCTAAGTGGGAGCACTGCATGACACAGAACATGACAGAAAGGAGTAGGGATGAGGAGTGTGTTGGACATCTGCTTTTGAACACCATGTGGATGATGTGGGTGCAGCCTGGAGTTCATTGCAGGGTCTGTCACCAGGAGGGGAATGTGTGTGGCCACAGCTGCATGGGTTCAGCCGGCGAGGCTCTGGATAGGTGGCACTTGCTGTGCCTCGCTGATGGTCTCATGTACCGGGCACCCATCCCTGCGTCCTCCCTGGGCTCCTCCAAGCAGCCTTAGGTGCAGGGAAACACTGATTCCTTCCCTGTAGCCATGCATCCCCCCTGCACAGCCTCAGAGTAAGCAGCTCGGGGTTTACCGTCCTCTTCCTCCGGAGCTGTAGCTGGGTTTGTGGAGCGGGGAAGGTCTGAAGGTGCTGTTGGGACACAGCAGTTCCCAGCACAGAGATGCTCCCATAGGAAGCAGCTGCAGCAGTTTGTGGAGTGCCACAGGTACAAACGGTACCAGCTCCTCTAGCCGTGACCCCCATCACCCTTCAGGTGCTCCCGAGCACGGTGCTCTCTGCCCCGCACTGCTTCAGCCGGGCTCTTCCTGTCCCTCACTGCTCTCCCGTTCACCTTCCTCCACCAGGAGCAGAAGAGGCTGCTGGAACTGGGGATCACGGGGCCGGAAGGGCACGTCCTCAGCCGCCCCGAGGAGGTAACGCCCCAGCCCTGCAGCAGCCCAGCCCCACGGTTTGCCCTTTGGTACCAGACCTCCCTGGGCTCTGTGTCCGCAGGTGGAAGCGGAGGCAGTGTACCGGGCCATTACCATCGCCAAACAGGCCAACTGCCCCTTGTACGTCACCAAAGTCATGAGCAAAGGGGCAGCGGATGTCTTGGCTCAAGCAAAGAGGAAAGGTAAGGCACTATTTCATATCAGGGAGCTGGAACTGGATGGCCTTTGAGCTCCCTTCCAACCCAAGCAGTCTGTGAGTCTGTCTGCACACTAACTGGGCCTCTTTAAATAGGTCCAGGGATACCGGTCTGGCTGCAAGGTTTGAGAACTCGTTATCACCCAAGCTCTCTCACTCTGTAAGGGCGCTAGAAGTTGGTGTTGGTTTTCCTTTAGAGTGTGCCAGAGTGAATTGCTGTGGGCTGCAGAGGTGTGAGGAGAGGTGCTGGAAGCTCTGACACCCCCATCTCTATAGGCACAGCTGAAAAAGGGAAATAATTCACTTACATTCATCTGCCATGAACTGAACGAAAAATGCATCTGGAGCAAGCTCCAAATTGAGGCTGGGGGTGGAGTGGGAAGAGCGGGAAGCAATCCTGCAGGGAGCAAGGCAGTGCCCAGGGACAGGAGGGGGAGCACAGCCATCCCTACCCACAGGGATGCTGCTTTGATTTAAAGGAGGCTCAATGCTTTGTAGGCTTCAATGAGTGCTTGGTCTAAGGAGCAAACATTCGGATTCAAAACATGTTTTGACAGCGTGTCCCAGTTAGCTGAGATAATCTAGAGGATTAAGGTGAATTTAAAAAGCTGCAGCACTGGGAACACTGAAGATCAGTGAAACGTCTTGTGTTGTTAACCCAGTGTCTGTGCTGTGTGCAAAGAGGCTGCAGGGCACGATGTGCCATCCCTGGGGACATTCAAGGTCAGACTGGATGGGGTTCTGGGCAAGCTGCTCTAGTGGAAAGTGTCCCTGCCCATGGCAGGGAGTCAGAACTGAATGAGCTTTAAGGTCCCTTCAACCCAAGTCTGGGATTCCATGGCACACAGCGTGTGTGCATCATGAACTGCTGCTCTGCAGGCACGGTTGTCTATGGAGAGCCCATCACCGCCAGCCTGGGCACCGACGGCTCACACTACTGGAGTAAAAACTGGGCCAAAGCCGCAGCCTTTGTCACGTCTCCCCCCATCAGCCCTGACCCCAGCACACCGGAGCATCTCTCCTCACTCCTGTCCTGGTGAGTTCCGTGTCGGTGAGGGTGCCTGAGGACATGTGCAGGGTTCAAGGCCAGGCTGGACAGGGCTTGGAGAGGCCTGGTCTAGTGGGAGGTGTCCCTGCCTGTGGCAGGGGTTGGAATGGATGCTGGCAGGGTTAGTGCTTTGGGCACCTCCTCTGACCTCCTCCACTGTGCTTTGCCTAGCGGGGACCTGCAGGTGGCCGGCAGCGCTCACTGCACCTTCAGCACTGCGCAGAAGGCTGTGGGGAAGGACAACTTCACCCTCATCCCCGAGGGCACCAACGGCGTCGAGGAGCGGATGTCCATCATCTGGGAGAAGTGTGTGGTAGGTACCGAGGCAAGGCTGGCTCCTGGAAGGCTGTGGACGGGGTGCACGTGAGCCGTGCTGTGCCAGGTGATGCTGTGTCCTCATTAAATCAGAGCAGCCAGGAGGTGGGACACTGTCTAGACTGGCACTGCAGAGGAGCTCGCTAATGAGAGAAGATGTGATACTCGAACGCCTTCAGTGTCTTCAAAGGCTTCGGTGCGCATCACCCCCCTGCTCTCGCTCGCAGTCACAAGGGAAGGTCTCTCCAGCACATTCTCTAAGGGCAAGATGCAATGTTCCTCTGCCTGGGGCTTGCAGGAGGCCTGGGGAGGACAATGGGGATGCGGTGCCTCTCCCTTGGTGGCCATGGCCCCACTGGTGGGGACAGGCTCTGGTGGCACCTCCGTGTCTGCTGGGCAATGGAGCAGATCTGTGGTACATCAGTGTCTGGCTGCTGGGATCAGGTCCTGTGTCCCTGTACACTGATGCACCCTGCCCTCCCGAGAAGCATTACCAGGAGGCTCTGGCTGTATGCATGCAGGAATTCTAGGAGCTTCAGAACCAGTCCACCCCAAACCCTCCATCTTAGGTAGGCTTTGTTCAAAGACAAATAGAGTTTATCTTAGGATAATAAATAAAGAGGATAAATAGCACTGTTCAGGCTCGCTTTCAGTCTTTCTTCACTGAAATATCCTTAAGCATCTCTAGTGCAGGTGAGATCCCTGTACAGGCAGCTGGAGCCCACCAGGAAGGTCTTGTTTTTCAGAGTCCGTGGAAAATAAACCCCATCTATGGAATGATTTAGCCCCCAGGGACAAGGCTCAGCCCTTTCCCTTGTGATTGCAGCCCTGTTGCAGTGAGCACCCTTGCACCTCATGGACATGCGGCTGGATCTTGCGATCTCATCTCCTGGAGCCCCATTCCTCGTGGTGGGAGAGCGCAGGTCCAGGCACAGTGATGGTTCCTCCCTTCTCCTCCCCAGGTCTCGGGGAAGATGGACGAGAACGGGTTTGTAGCGGTGACCAGTACCAATGCTGCCAAGATCTTCAACTGCTACCCCCGGAAGGGGCGCATCGCCCTGGGCGCTGACGCGGACTTGGTGCTGTGGAACCCCAAGGCCACGAGGATCATCTCAGCAAAAACCCACAACCTGGTGACACGTTTTAAACAGCACTTGCTGAGCTGGTTTCAGGGGCAGAACTGAGCAGTGCAGCAGTGTATTGCTTCAGGTCAGGGATCACAGAACCATGGAACAGTTTGGGTTGGAAGGGAAGGCTCCAACTATAAAGGGTTTACCCGGTACAGTACCCAAAGGGTATTTCAACTTGCTTGTGTTTGTACAAGTGAATGCAAGGCTTTTCACACCTTGAACAGCTCCCCACTTGCTGAGTGGTCTGATCTTCCTGACTGCTTCCCTGGGAGGGTGCTGAGGCCTGGCACAGGGTGCCCAGAGAAGCTGTGGCTGCCCCATCCCTGGCAGTGCTCAAGGCCAGGTTGGACACAGGGGCTTGGAGCAAGCTGCTCCAGTGGAAGGGGTCCCTGCCCGTGGCAGGGGTTGGAGCTGGAGTAGCTTTGAGCTCCCTTCCAACCCAAACCAGGCTGGGGTTCTGTGATCGTTTGAAGTATGAAGGGTTAGTTAAGTACAACTGATTGTGCATAAGGAGCAATGTACAAAAACTGGGGGTATAACTGGTCATACTGGCACCTTCTCAAATCCTAACCCCATGGAATATCTTGGTTTGCTTTTTTCCAGAACGTGGAGTACAACATATTTGAAGGCACAGAGTGCCATGGGGCTCCTACCGTGGTCATAAGTCAGGGCAGAGTTGTTCTTGAGGATGGGAACCTGTGTGTCACGCAGGGCTCAGGCCGCTTCATCCCCAGAAAGACGTTCCCTGATTTTGTTTATAAAAGGATAAAGGCAAGGAACAGGGTAAGGAGAATTTTACTTGCCGTGATCCTGTACTTCCGTTGCAGTCTCTGCATTACTGAGGTGCAGTCGCTGTTGTGGCGGGTCTGCTGATGGGATAGGCAGCAGAAACAAGAGTGTTATTAATGGTTTCTTTCTAGGCCTTGGAAATCTGTGATGTGTCATGTAACTGCCTTGGTGTGTGGCTTGGCATGTTAATCACAGTATCACAGTATGTTAGAGATTGGAAGGGACCTCAAAAGCTCATCCAGTCCAATCCCCCTGCCGGAGCAGGAACACCTAGATAAGGTTACACAGGAACGTGTCCAGGCGGGTCTTGAATGTCTCCAAAGAAGGAGACTCCACAACCTCCCTGGGCAGCCTGTTCCAGTGTTCCGTCACCCTCACTGAGAAGAAGTTTCTTCTCAGGTTTAAGTGGAACCTCTTGTGTTCCAGTTTGTACCCATTACCCCTTGTCCTATCATTGTTTGCCACTGAGAAGAGCCTGGCTCCATCCTCGTGACACTCCCCCTTTATATATTTATATACACTAATAAGGTCACCCCTTAATCTCCTCTTCTCCAAACTATAGAGATCCAGCTCCCTCATCAATCAGTGACACTGATGTGAATATGATAGCTGGTATTGCCCTGGCTGGGGCATGTGTCTGTGGTCCCCCTGGACCTCTGCCAGCATCCTCCTGTTGGCTTTGATGGTGGGAGCGCTGCTGGGTGCCTCGTCCTGCCTGGGCTTCCCAAAGCCCCTCAGTAAGGGGCTGAGCGCAGAGGGAAGGACAAGAGGTCGTTACCCATGAGTTGGGGCTGGTTCTTGTTCAACACAAGCCTTACCCTCCGCTACCCCTCTTGCAGTTGGCTGAGATCCACGGCGTCCCGCGCGGGCTCTATGATGGGCCGGTCCATGAGGTCCTCACCAGCACCAGAGCCGTGGCCCCCACGTCAGCAGCCAGGATGACACCGTGTGCGGGCAAAGCCCCAGCCCCTGCCGTGCGCAACCTGCACCAGTCGGGGTTCAGCCTCTCAGGTAGGGCGGGCACCCCCGGAGCCGGGGCTGGTTTGTGGGGGGTCACTCCTCCGGTTTGTGTGCGCAGCAGGGCAGGGCTGAGGAGTGCACACTGCAGTTCTGTGCCGTAACAAACAGGTCGTGCTGTTGCAGCAGCCCAGGGGCTAGATGCAGCACAGGAACCTTTACTGTACATGGGCAGTGCAAAGGTGAATGTCTGTCATGAAGCCCGGTGAGGGGCTGTGAGATGGTTGTGAGTACAGGGGCCATGGAGGGTGGAGGCTGCAGTGATGGAGAGCAGGATGAGATGAAGGTGAGGGTCTCACCAGTGTCCTGCCTGGGTCAATGGGGGTGCTGATGTGGCTATTGCAGGGGTAAGGACTTCAGCCCTGGCTGCATCCCGTGCAAGTCATGGGTTAGAAGTGGTTGGGGTTGTAGCCAAAAAAATGCATTTACAGAAACCAGAATTTAATTTCTTTCGACTTTCTGCATAAGCAGGCAGCAACTCATAGAACCATGGAACAGTTTGGGCTGGAAGGAACCTTAAAGCTCCTCCAGCTCCAACCCCGGCCACAGGCAGGGACCCCTTCCACTGGAGCAGCTTGCTCCAAGCCCCTGTGTCCAACCTGGCCTTGAGCACTGCCAGGGATGGGGCAGCCACAGCTTCTCTGGGCACCCTGTGCCAGCGCCTCAGCACCCTCACAGGGAAGAGCTTCTGCCTAATATTGAGCTCCATTCAGCTCAGCATCCTGCAGAGATCTCCCCGGTGCCCTTAGAGGCCTTGGAAACCAGTGTGCTTTGCCACAAAATGACTTTATTAATGTTTTCTTAGCTGGTTGAAATCAGATGGATCACATACTGTTTAATAAATGTACAGGGTCCCCCATTTTGTTATATAGAATCTGTTCACACAGGAATGCATTCACAGTGTTTTCCAGAGAGAAGCAATGAAAGATGTTCAGGCAAGTAATGACATTCCAAACTGTGCTATGGTAACGCAGTGTCCACAGTGCAGTACAGCGAAGGGCCGGGTGTTTCCAGCAGGGAAGTGCATTGTGGTTGTGCCCCCCTGCCCATGCTCTCCTGTCCCGCAGGGTCGCAGGCTGACGACCACATCGCGCGCCGCACGGCTCAGAAGATCATGGCCCCGCCGGGGGGACGCTCCAACATCACCTCCCTGTCCTGACGGGTGCTGGGGCCGCGCTCTCCCCCCCGTGCCACCACGCTGGGCGCTGCCGGGGTGTCCCCGTGTCCAGTGGGCAGGGGGCGGTGGGTCCCTGGAGCGGGGGGTGACAAGTGAGGCTCCGCCGGCTGCCCCAGCCCTCCCTGTAGGTAGAACTGAGCATAGAGAAACCCCAGAGGTAGCGCTCCCATCCCGAGCCCTCCCGCCTCTTTCCTCACTAGCTCCTCGAAAAGCCTCCCCTGTGCATGCAGGCACCAGGTGTGCACTTGGCAGCATGCTCAGTGTGCTGCCTTGGGGCCATCCCAGCCTGGCGTGGGTGGAAGGGACCTCAAAGCTCCTCCAGCTCCAACCCCTGCCACAGGCAGGGACCCCTTCCACTGGAGCAGCTTGCTCCAAGCCCCTGTGTCCAACCTGGCCTTGAGCACTGCCAGGGATGCAGTGATGGTGCGTTCTGGCTGGAACAGGCTCCTTTTCTGGTAGCAGCAGCTGCCCTTTGTAGTCAAAGGACTTTTAACCAATAAGCACTTCTGACTCTATGGATTTATTACGTACCTGGAGTGCCCATGTCCAGCGTGGCTGTGTGTGATGGCACTGTCCATCTGTGCCTGCGTTGTCACAGGCTTGGCACGGTGGGTGCTGGGCCCTGCGCCGTGGCCGATGTGCTGCTGAGCTGCAGCCTTGCTCCTAGGCTCATTTTTTAAAGACTGTTTATAGTGTTTTTCAAGCACCCAGTCCTAGCCCCAGTAACCAGCTCAGCTGAAGGCCAGCTGCACAGGACAGACTCTTTTATAAAGGTTCTTGTAGCCTGTTGATTCTGTTTAAAGCATATACAGTTAGGGTGAACCTCTCCACACAGCTATGCATGTACCTCTGGCGAACGGCTCGCCTGGCGTTCTGCTCCTTGCCTTCAATAAAGTTTGTTGGAAACCATGAACTGGTGGAAGTGGTCGATCCACCCGAGCTGAGTTTTGTGTTTCCTTCCTTTGGGTTTTTACACAGGAGGGTTTGTGACATCAAACCCCATGAGTTCATGGCTTGTAGGTTGCTGCACTCCCCCTTGCCAGTGGAAAGAGGTTTGTTATTAGCCATGTGGGAATACCGCAGAATCCCAGCCTTTTGCTGAGTCCCAGCATGCTTGCAGGGGGCTGCTGCATTGGATTTGGTGTCACACAACAGCCTTTGGGTTGCCAATAAAGCTGAAATGCCACTAGGGTGGATGCTTTCCTCCATCAGATTAATGCCAGTACTGATGCCTGCGGGACGGGGATGCAGTAAGAGATGCTGTAACGTGCCTGTGGGATGCAGATTTCCCCCCAGCAGTGTTGTGCTGTGGTTTCCAGCTCGCTCTGAAAGCAGGGAACAAGAAAGGGAACGAAGGAGTTGTGGAAACATGAGCAAGCATCTGCTCCGAAGGTGGAAGCTGAAATCGCAGCGTTTGGCAGCTCTGGATACACTAACCCACAAGGTAAACACAGATAAATGCACCTGAGCTCACACATTTAAACCAGGAGGGGATGTTATTGTGGTGGTCTGATCTGACCTACATCTCATTGTTTAATGCAATGACCTGCAGTGATTTCTGCATCAGATGTCGGAATGCATCTGTTCATGTATTTTATATGTCATTTTAAACAAGTTAGTTAATGTCAGCTGTTGGTTTTCTGGGTTTGGCACCAAGACTATTGAACACTCATTTATTTTCTTTCCAAGTGGAGTTTTTAAAGTGGAAACTACACAGGGAAAGATTAAAGCTAACAGTTTGCTGGCAGTGACCTCTCAACCTCCCAGACACCCATTGGGTGACAGGGATACCCCAGCCACCCCAGCTTGGGAGCACTTAGCAAGGGAATTGGATGAACTTTGTCCTGGAAATATCCCTTTTCCAGCAGTCAGTTCCTCAGTGGAAGGTACCTGGGCAGCTGGGTAACTTCAACCCTTGCCATTCAAGGGCTGTGTGTGGGGAACACCCTCACCCTGTTACCTCCTCCTGTGCAAGGGGTGAGTGCTGGTGCTCTGTGCTCCATGTGCCCTTGGGGACACCGAGAGGGGTCACACCAGAGGCACCAGATCCCACTGGGCACGGCCAGGGCATGGGGCTGCCACCCACCAGCAAAGGGCTCTGCAGAGAGAGACAAGTGAAGGCTCAGGTACGAGTTTGTCTCTTTCCTTCTTTAGAAGTCAGGAAGAGCCTTTGTAGATGTAGAGCATCACTGAGCTGCTTTCCGCCCCTCAGGTAAAGCAAGCCAGCACATTGCACCAACAGCCTCAATAAATAATTCCGAGTACTGACAAGGGATGAAAGAGGAAAACCAGAGACCTCCCCAAGCTCCCCGGGGCCGTTTTTATCTCATTTCAGATGCAAACCTCAGGGCTGGGCAGTGAAATACTGGAGGCAGTGAGCTGCAGCTGTGGTGTGCTCAGCAGGGTCAGGGTCTCTCACTGACACCAGAAAGTGGGACACTGTACAATGCCTGGGTTCAGTGTTCCCCCTTTTAATGCCTGTTTTGCAGGTTCTAAGGTGTCTCACAGATCCACAGAACCATCGAATCGCAGCCTGGTTTGGGTTGGAAGGGACCTTAAAGCTCCTCCAGCTCCACCCCCTGCCATGGCAGGGACCCCTTCCACTGGAGCAGCTTGCTCCAAGCCCCTGTGTCCAACCTGGCCTTGGAGGTAATTAAAGCATTCACTTCCTGCAAGATCCAACGTTTTTCCTCTGCAGATCAATGACCCAGAAGTGACAACAAGGAGCTGGCAATGTTAAAAACACACATTTATTACTCCACATACGCAATGGCTCCTTGCACTGTCTGCAGAAACACAAACCTGTCGTAACTCAACTGTTCCGTGACATGGTAAAACCCTCATGCAATAAAAGTACAGAAATGTATTAACATAAAATACAGAGATCTCTTTTACATAGAGTTCCACTGAAATAATTCAAACCCTACCAAGGCATCAGGATTTCGGCACTGTCCATTGTCAGGTTCATATTATTGGCCTTTTTCCTATGGTTTTATTACTCACTTTTTGGCAAGGCAGAGTAAGAAAGACTTGGCAACAGAAGAAATGTCAGGACGTGATCTGGCATTTGCTTTCTATGCAAAATCCTCAGTGGAGTCTGTGGAATTCAATAGACACACTTAAAAATCTGCAACTGCAAAACTTCCTAATACAACAGAGAGAAAGGAACAATCTTATGGCAAGGAATTGAAGGAGAATAATTTATAGGTGACGTCGACTTCTCACAGCGGATAATGGCACACTCTGTATAAATCTGTCATACAAAAAATACATGTATTTAAATACCTGTATACAGAGAATTATTGTGTTCTGGTTGTAGTGGAGGTGTAAACCAGAGCTGCTACCGACTCCTCCAAGCTCTGCGCGATGGGGTTTGGTGCCAGGAGGGTTTCAAGACTTCACAGCGAGTTCTGCTCACATCTGGAGCTGCACAGGACAGCAGGTCACCGCCAGCACAGCGCAGGGGGGAGGCTCCTGCCCCACACAGGACGTGGATGGGGTTTGCATCCCAGGGCACAGCCCCAGAAGGAGCTGTGGGATGCGCGGTGCTGATCTCGAGCAGCATGGGCTGGTGATGGGGCACAGCGATGGGGACACGGCACAAAGGCACCCAGAGGCACAGTGGGGATGAAGGACACGCTGTGTTGAAACCCACGAGGAGGGTCTGACAAGGAAGCAAACGTGAAGCTGTTTCCATCATTTTTCTGTTTTCCAGCCACTCTTTGCTTCTCATTTCTTCTCCAGGGGCTTGGCATGAGCGGGCATCAGTAAAGCCTGATCCCGATGGGCACTCCCGGCGTTACACCCATGCACTATCGAAGATCAGGAGTACTGCAGTTGTGTTATACTCATGGTGTCCTTGCTCCTCAGCACAATAATCCCAGAGGTCTGTGTCCTGTCGCTTTTCTCTGTGCTTAAGGGTTAGAAGCAGACTGAGGCAGAAGCAGTGTCCTGGGAGATGCGCTGCTGGATTTCAGTGGCACTTCCCGGATTGTTTCCCCTGGGAAGGAGCAATTCCCTGGTGTCTCCCAGCAGCTCTCCCTGCCTCTGCCAATGCTGCTGAGGATATTCTGCATGATTTAGCCAGGAAGAGCAGTGCTAAAAGGGAACAGAAATGACTGACATGGAGAGGGTTTGGGGTGAGAAACAGCCATTTCAGAAGGGAGCCAGCTCCTCCCTACATATATCAGCCTCGACCTCAAGGGCCAGTTGTCACTTGTCCTAAAAGGGATGAAAATGTATCATTAGACATGTCCTACCAAACTGGCTTGTACATCTCTTCTGGCCTGAGAGCTTCTGGCTGAACAGGATCTGTGTGCACCTCATATACGTGGTGGTTTGGTCAAAACCCAAGTGATGCTCCTTGTCGTACCGATACTCCATACTTCTGTCCTTATTTACAGGTATGATATACAGTGCAATGGAGTTTGCTGCCAAACCTTATCCATAGTGACGGAGCAGATCACCTGTCATTTATAATTCCTGAAGAAATACATGCTTTGACCCTCGTTCTGCTCCTTTTGGCAACCCCTGCCACAGGCAGGGACCCCTTCCACTGGAGCAGCTTGCTCCAAGCCCCTGTGTCCAACCTGGCCTTGAGCACTGCCAGGGATGGGGCAGCCACAGCTTCTCTGGGCACCCTGTGCCAGCGCCTCAGCACCCTCACAGGGAAGAGCTTCTGCCTAAGAGCTCAGCTCAGTCTCCCCTCGGGCAGGTTCAAGCCATTCCCCTTGGCCTGGCCCTACAGGCCCTTGTCCCAAACCTCTTTTTATAAGAAAGCAGAGGAGCGAGGAGCAGGCTGTTCCCCAGGAGCAGGGGCTGCCCACCAGCAGCAAATGGGGCAGAGCACATGGCCCATCCACAGGCACACACAGGTGCTCTGATGTGCAGAAGAAGGTAACTGGGTGATGAGGGTAATGGAGTTACCCAGTAATCAGACTGGAAATGACTCAGGGCAGGGAGGGCAGGTCCCCTAGCGCAGCCCGGATCAGGGGATAGTGTTCATCTGAGAGCTGTTCCCTGCAGCCTGTCATTAACACAGCTCCTCAAGAGGCATGGGGTGTCCCTGTGCAAGGACCCACAGCAGCACCCACAGGGTGACCGTGATCACTGTCCAGGCCGAGGGTCGGGATGCTCATCACATCCAACAGCATCCTCCTGGCTCTGTCCCTAACATAACTGTGCAATAGGAGGCAGAGCTTTGGCTTCCCTCCTCGGAGCCATGCTTGCACACCCAGCACCTCCTGGACAGACTCCTCTGGGAACCTGGTTCTGCACAATTTGAGCCATGCACTAATTTCCACATAAAACTGTGGAAAAGAAACGCATCGTGTCATGTTTCATATAAACTGTCTTGTACCAGCTTCCCTTTTTTATTCACAGAAACAAAAAAACACATCAAAAATTGTCCTGAAATAGTCTGCATCTGTTAAAAACATCTTGTACCCATTTCTGCACCAGGAATAGGCGGTGAGGATGCAAAGCTGCACCCTGCTAACCTGGCAGCACAGGGATGTTGGCAGTGTGACGGTGAGTGCAGCCCTGTCGCAACCCTGCGCATCACCAGGGTGCAGCAGAACCCACCCCTCG
The DNA here is from genome assembly GCF_033783945.1 of Neopsephotus bourkii. Taxonomy (NCBI): domain Eukaryota; kingdom Metazoa; phylum Chordata; class Aves; order Psittaciformes; family Psittacidae; genus Neopsephotus; species Neopsephotus bourkii. Next base: position 658,089 of record NW_026902209.1, on the reverse strand, counting down.
TCTTCAGCAGCAGCAACCAAAAGCCATTCTACAGAGTAAGCAACTAGTGAAGGCTTCTGAAACAAGAAGAAAGGCAACAGCCACAACCGGAGCAAGGTAAGAGCTCCTGTCGTATTAAGAAGCTAAAACGGGAATTGTAAATTATATACAGTACTTGTAGTTTACACTGGAAAGAAAGTAAATCGAAGGGTGAAAGAAGATATTCCCATCATTCTTAACTGAGCAGCATTGCAAGGCCACCACTTTGCTCCAATAAAACCTGAGCCTGTGGTAAACAGCATCCTCCAAGAGAGGTCTGTTCCTACCGCCCCTCACCGCTCGTGAAGAAATCAAACATTCAGGTACATCCTGCACCTCACCTGCACGTTACATCCTGCACCTCACCTGCATGTTGCATCCTGCACATTACATCCTGCACCTCACCTGCACGTTACATCCTGCACCTCACCTGTGTGTTACATCCTGCACCTCACCTGCACGTTGCATCCTGCACGCTCCACCCTGCCCAAACCCCTGCAGAACTCATGGAGAGCACAAACACCGCTGTTTGCCCCAAGGTGGGGAAGAAACTCTGAGAGATGACAAGGACAGGGACGTGCCTGGGACATCCTGATGCTGCCAGGCCCACCAGCTCAAGGCTCCCAGGAGGCTGGTGCCACCCGCCACAGCCCGGAGAGGTGCTGGTGCTGCACACGGAGGGCTGCTGCTCCCCACGGCCACCTTTGCCAACAGGGAATGCCAATGGAAAACTGACACCCCCCATTTGGCCTCCTCCACACCCGCTCGGCGCCTTCCCTGGCTGTACCCCAGGATGTGACTCCCTTTCTTGCCATGTCACTGTACCAAAACCATGTGCAGAGCAGCAGGTCAGCAAGCTGATGCTGAGAAAGGACACGTGAAGAAGCTGCTCTGCCTCCTGCGACACGTTGCATAGCAGTATCCATTCCCACGGCAGGCAGCCCCTGTGCCCACTGGTGATCCATAACTGCAGGGTGCAGCTCTGTGAGAACCGTCTCTGTTGCTACAGCTTTGCAAGACCCATGTGGGTGCTGCGGGGTGTCGGGGACACCCTGTGGTGCTCAGCACGACCTGAGGATGCTCCTGGCGGGGCGCAGGATGCTGCAGCCTAGCTGCTGCCCGCCGCGGAGCACACGGAGCTGCACATGGTCAGGTTGGAGGTCTCTGCCTCGGCCTCTGTCTCGGCTTCATCCGTGGTCTCAGGGGGCAACAGGGACTCGCTTGGCTGCTCTTGGCTCCTCTTTAGCCTGCGTGGAGACAGGAAGCAGGCGTTACACAGAGCGCAGCAGGGGGGTGAATGGGGTCTGCAGTGCTGAGCGTGCCCCTGCTCCTCGAGAGGTGCCCGCAGCACACCCGTGCTGAACAGCAGGAGCACAGAGCACAGACATGGGCATGACAGGGACTGAGGGACCAGCAAAACCCACTGGAACCTCTGCAGCCCTCCACAGCGCCCTGCAAGGCTTCAGCCCACCCGGACCTCAGCACAGGCTCCCTGCCCTCCACCACCTCCTCCGTGAGGCTCCCTCTTGCTTTACTTCTGAACTCAACGCTCCCCAGGCAGTGTGCTGCCCTGGGCAGCCTGTTCCAGTGCCTGAGCACCCTCTGGGGCAGGAATTGTTCCTCAGCTCCATCTAACCCTGCCCTGGTGCAGCTTGAGGCCGGTTCCTCTTGTCCCATCCCTTGTTCCTTGGGAGCAGAGCCCAGCCCCTCCTGGCTCCATCCTCCTGGCAGGCAGTTGGAGGGAGCCTTCTCCTAAAGCAGGATGGGTGAGCAGGTGCAATGGGGGAACTGAAGCAGTGTCCTGTACCTGTGTTAAATCCAGCAGTCTCCCTGCAGCATGTTTTATTCAATGGCAGGGATTAATAATCCCTGATCTTTTCTCCCTTTTTGGTCAGAACTTGCATACAGAGGCATCAGCTGAGCTCCTTGGCTCACATCAGTCACCCAGGGCTGAGCTGGCAGCAAGAAGCTCCCAGCCATGAGGCACCAGCACTCTGATTCCAAAGGAAAGTCAGGAAAAAGAGTTGTTTTTCCTTAGCAAATAAAAGATGCAGACTCACTTCTCTCTGTTGAAGATGACAAAGTCTTGCTGGATAGCTTCAAGGCATTCTTGGAGATAGTCATTTTCCTGGTGAAGAAAAACAATACAGGCATGAGCAGTTCCATCTGCACCTCAGAGGGCTGCACACTGGCTTGCACAGCCCACCCCTCCTAGTCTCTGCCTTCATTTTACCTCCTGCATCACCTCTGCCAAGGTGCAGAGACCTGCTCTGAAGCTGCTGCTGCACCCCAGCTCCAACCACTGCAGGGGTGCCCATCTCCCGCACAGACAGCATCTTCCCATGGTGCCCATTCCTGCACCCCCAGACATGGCCACGTCTGGGGCCCTGCTGGCCGCGGGTCCTGGCAGGCAAAGCACCCTCACCCCTCCTGGCAGCCACCCCTGCCACACGTGTTTGCAGATTTGCTTAGTCTGAGTTCTTCTCCTCCCTCACTTCCCCATTGCTCCTTCACCCGTTTCCAGTCAGTGCCATTGATCGGAGCGCTGGCTCCCGCTGCACAGGAGGGGATGGAGCTGGCAGTTCCTTGGTGCAGACAAGGAGACAGGCAAAATCCCACCCGGCAGTGCCTGCTGCTCTCAGACCTCGCTGCGGGAGCAGCGTGTGTTCCCTCAGCCTGGGGTCTGCACTGCGCAGGGAGCAGGGCTGGTGACGTGTGATGCCCTCACAGTCCCCACACACACTGCCCACAGCAGCTGCTTTCTGCAGGACCGGAACCTGCTCCTACTCCTGGGATGTGTCTGCTCTGTGAAACTGGGATTCGGGTGTTTGCCTCCTCAGTGCATCACGATTCCCACAGTGAAATCAATGCACCGCGTCTCCAGCTTCATCCCTGGCTCATGTCGCGACAGCAAACAGGAGCAGTGACCCAAACCTGGAGTGGATGTCCTGCATGGCCACCATCAGCGCTTGGTAAACTACTGCCAGGTAACACCACCAGCACCAGTCACGGGCACTGGGGAGTGCCTCTTGGCAAGGTGCAGACCACATGGATGTGGTTCTTTATCTCCTCTCTTGATCAGTGTGCCCAGAGCTGCTGCTTTTATTTCCAAAACACAAATTACTGTGTTTCGGAGTACAGATTGTCAGACTCATGTAAAAGGAACATTTGGTTGGCAGAAATACTCCATTGGCAAATGTTTTTATCAAAATCAATCTCATTTACTTTGTTGTCGCAGTAACTGGAATCATAGAATCCCAGACTGGTTTGGGCTGGAAGGCACCTTAAAGCTCATCCAGTTCCAACCCCTGTGGGCAGGGACACCTTCCACTAGAGCAGCTTGCTCCAAGCCCCATCCAGCCTGCCCTTAGCTCCTGCTCTACACCCCAAAGTGAGCCTCAGCCCTTTCCCCAGGAAGCACTTACAGACTGTGAGCTGTCCTTGCTGTTATCCCTTGACTTGTTCTTCGCAAGCCTCTTCTTCTTCTTGTGCAAGGGCCTGGACTCCAGGATCATCTCCTCCAGCTCGAAGGTGGGGTCGCAGTGCAGGCGGCCCTTCTGCTGGGACACAGGACATGACACAGGCATCAGGCACTGCAGAGACACTTGCAGCAAACACAAACGACTTCTCCATCACAGACCTCTGCTGAACGCAGCAGTTCCAAACCAACAAGAAGACGCAGACACAGACACAGACGGCTCCTACTCACGTTGGGGACGAAGCCCGGCTCCACTTGCTTCCTGCAGACGTCGCTCCAGACCACACCGGACAGATATGCCGAGGCCTGGATGTCGGCCAGGCAGGAAAAGCGATGCTCAGGGTTCACTGTCAGCAGCTGGGGAGAGAAAAGCATTCCTGTCAGAGGAGAGTGATGAGGAGCCCACCAGCATCCTGCCTTTGGGATGACTCGGGTGGCTCAGCCATGTGGGAACCTTTCTGTCACAGGCAATAGGGAAATCACTGTAGGGAAAGATAGGACTAGAAACATATTCTGGAGGTTGTGAAACAACTCTGGCACCATGAGCTCCTGGACCAGCATGGCTTTGCTCCTTCCTGTGCCTACCTATGGTGCACAGCCCTCCACCAGTGTCCAGAGCTCAAGAGCACAATCCTCCCCATGCCAGCAACAGACCTTGCAGAGCCAGGCTGAGAGAGCTGGGCTGGGTCAGTCTGGAGAAGAGAAGGCTCCTGAAGGGGAGACCTGAGAGCAGCTCCAGTGCCTAAAGGGGCTGCAGGAAAGCTGGAGAGGGGCTTGGGACAAGGGATGTAGGGACAGGCCAAGGGGAATGGCTTGAACCTGCCCGAGGGGAGACTGAGCTGAGCTCTTAGGCAGAAGCTCTTCCCTGTGAGGGTGCTGAGGCGCTGGCACAGGGTGCCCAGAGAAGCTGTGGCTGCCCCATCCCTGGCAGTGCTCAAGGCCAGGTTGGACACAGGGGCTTGGAGCAAGCTGCTCCAGTGGAAGGGGTCCCTGCCCTGGCAGGGGTTGGGAATGGGTGAGCTTTAAGGCCCCTTCCAACACAAACCAGGCTGGGGTTCTGTGATTCTGCAATGATGGGCAGCCCAGCAGATGGCAATGTCAACCTGCTGAATGCTCTGCAGCAGCCAGCACTGACAGCATCAGAACATTGCTTCTCATTGAAACAAAAACTGTATGTAGTGTCCACCCAACACTGACTTACATCCGTGTTACTTGTCTGCTCACCATGAAGTGAGGGTATCCTTTTAATAACACACTACTCAGCTACAAAGAAGCCAAACCACAGCCTCCACACCAAGTCAACAACCTTGTCACACAGCAGTAGAAGGAAAGCAGCAAACTGTCCCCTCTGCAGGGACACCCCAGGCTGGTCTCACAACTCAACCCAAAGCAGACCCTTTGGCTGGCAGAACTGGTGAGAGGAGCAGTGAACACAGCCAGGGCAGCCTCACAGGGCTGTTTGTACCAATGCTGCTGCCTCTGCAGGTTACAATGGTCACAGAGGGGATGCTGAAAGGGCACAGCTCCAGCCCAGGCAGCAATTTGATCATCACACCAAAATCAGCCTTTCTCCTTCCCTTGCCATCAAAGACAATGCGTCTTATTGCAGGGATAACAAACAAGCAAAATACAAGATTAACCTGTGCTTAAGCCTGAACAAAGTCATTACAATCAGTCCTATTTCAATTTTACATTATTTATCGATGTGCTGAAAACGTTCCAGCCAGTCCCACGTGCTGCAGCTAACGTGGGGTGTAAGCCACGCCAGCAGGACTGTTACCTTCCGCAGCAGAGCAACCATCTCTTTTGACCAGGCAGATGAGTACTGCACGCTCACAGTGCTGAAGAGCTGCACTAAAGACTCCACGGGGTTGTTGGAGTGGATGTCGTACGGCCTCTGGGGGGGAAAGAAGAAAGATGAGAAGAAATCCCCTCTCCTTGGTGGCCCATCAGTGTTGTTCAGCAGTCGGGGAGCCCTACCCAGCCCCGCAGCAGCTCGTATGCCATGATTCCCAGTGACCACCAGTCGACCTCGAAGGAGTAGCCCGTCCCGCCGCTCAGGAAGGAATGGAAGATCTCCGGGGCTGGATAGAAAGGGCAAAATGCAACAGGTTACGTGCTGGCTTCAGTCTGTGTGTGGGTCAGTATTCACACAAGGCAGTATGGAATCCTTAGGGTTATCTTGATGCACTACTACTGCTTGTGGGGAGGGTTTGCAAGAGGAGTGAGAGCCCTCCCAGCTGAGGGATGGCAGGAACCTGCACCCATCAGGATGCACTGAGACCCAGCACAGGGTGGGATGGGGAGGGTGTGCTGATGCTGACAGCGATTCATTCACTTGTCAAGGCTCAGGCTCACTGAATGACTAGGGCACATGCATTAACATGCTGAATTCATTCAGTGCCTTTGTTACAGGCAGGCACTGTCAGGCATGCGGTGAATGCTCCTGAAGTGTAAAATATAGATGGAAAGAACAGCTATTTCTTACCCATGTATGGCTTTGTTCCAGCTAATGCAGTTGCTCTTTCACCGTCCCTAATTATTGTTGCAATATTAAAATCTGTTAAATGTGCATGACCTTAAACAGAGACAGATTTTAAGAAGGAATTAATCGCAGTGGCAATGGGGTCAGAATACATTTGCTTTATAAGCTGCTGCCCTCGGCAGTGTGGCACAGGCACAGGCACAGGCAGGTCAGGGTCAGGCACCACTCAACAGCCATAACTGGTCCTGAAGCATTCTCGGGCTGTGGAAGTTTCATGGGTGCTAGCGTTGGGTCTGGATTTTAAACCAAACCAGCAGCCCACACCAGCTGCAGCACTTGCCCAGATTGCTCTAGCCAGAACCTACAGTCAAAGACAACAACAGGGAACCCCTATACTAAGCTATTGCCTTATCGTTTTTATTGCAGATCAATTGTCTCATTGATTAAGACCCTAGCACTGGTGTTGATGAAAGCCATTGAACCACGAGCACCCCAAAGGCGCAGAGCTAAAAGCAGTGCCTCTCTGTACAGACCGCAGCAGCTCTGGACATGCCAGCTGAATGAAATCACAGCAATGCTTCCCAAACCACAGGGCTGTGTGCAGGAATCACTAAGGGATTTTGGGAAGTGCCGGAACAGCTTCTCTCTGCTTCCACCTTCTCTGCCATCAGGACTGACAGCTGACATTCAGAGTGGGTCATCCTTTTCAGGCCGGCCTGGTATGCACAAACCCATTCACTCACCCTTCTGCTCTCCATCTACAAGGCAGTTATGAAAGTGGTGTGTAAATGTGAAAATCGATGAATCGCCCTTACATTTCCTTTTCCCTTTCTGTTTGGGCTTTATGCCCTGCATTATCTTCCAATTAACTTCTGTGCAAGCTTTAGTTTTGACTAGGGTTTACGGTAAAACTTGGCTGGTTTGGGTCCTGCTGTCCTGAGAGGTTGTGTCTTTTAGATCTACCACTGGACCAGAGATCACTATAGCATCTGCTGTGGTGTTTCACCTGCATTGGCCACTGGGACTATTACCAGTAGATGCTCCCATCAAGATTCCTGCGCTCATTCCAGCTGGCTCAGCCCAGATGCATCCCCCCAGGAACACATCAAGACTAAAAGTGCATGTGCAGATCACACACTAAAACCCACCAAAGCCCATCCTCGTGCTTTGAGCCCTCCCGTGATGCCAGGCACTGCAGCTCTGGCACAGTGAGCTGTGCACTGAGCACAAGGAGAGAGGAGGTCAAGTGTGGGCAGACAGAGGTGGGCGTAACAAGGAGGGGGCTGCTCTTGGTGGATCTGCCCTGGCATCACAGGTATGTTCAACCCCTCACTGATCAATCAGAAGGAATGGTGCTTTTTCCACTCTTTTCCCAGATAAAAAGACACACAGTATTAAAGACTGCAAAGAATCTGTGCCTTGAATGAAGCAGGCAGGAAAGCAAGGCTGAGAGATCCTACCTTGCTCATCGAGGAGGATGTTGTCTGGTTTTACATCCCTGGGAAAAGAAGCAGGGATAGAGCAGGGTGAAATCTCAGATCAAGGATGAACTCAACATCAGGAAACCTTTTTTACCTACCAAAAATTAAGAGCAACTTAAACAAAAATAGCCAAACATGAGCTAAATCCCTTTAGGATGGACTGGAAATACACTTTTCCGAGGGAACTGGGCAAAAAAGTAGGAGCATGGGACTTGTTCAGGCATCATTTCCAAGAAAAATTAATAACACAACACTGGGCCTATTTCTGTGAAGCCCTTGATCAGACTGAAGCCTGCACTGAGAGGTGCCTTCAGCCCCCAGCAAAGTGCCAGGCTTCATCAAGGCCACAGGGGAGCAGGACCAGCAGTGGAGGGTGCCCAGGACCTGCACTGCCAGTGCGGCTTAGTGCCACCAGTTCCATGACTTGGGAGCCCCAGTAGCATTAAGCAAAGGCAGCATCATAGATTTCACAGAACCACAGAGTGGTTTGTGCTGAAGGGACCTTAAAGCTCCTCCAGCTCCAACCCCTGCCACGGGCAGGGACCCCTTCCACTGGAGCAGCTTGCTCCAAGCCCCTGTGTCCAACCTGGCCTTGAGCACTGCCAGGGATGGGGCAGCCACAGCTTCTCTGGGCACCCTGTGCCAGCGCCTCAGCACCCTCCCAGGGAAGAGCTTGTGCCTAGGAGATGTGGGTTACCGGTGGATGATGTGCTGGCTGCGGAGGTAGTCGAGGGCCAGCGCCATCTCACAGATGTACAGCTTGACCGTGTCCTCGGTGAACTGCACGTTCTGCTGCAGGTGGTAGCGCAGGTCACCGCCGAGGAGCAGGTCCACCACCATGAACATGTCCTCCTCGTCCTGGAAGGAGTACCTGCGGGACCGGCGGCTGTGAGCCAGCGGGCTGAGCCTCACCACTAAACCACATCATGCTTTTGCCTCTCCTCGGTACACAGCTCCTGTGAACACTGCAAACAGCCCCACCACGAGCATATGCTGTTTACAGCTTCCTAATGGAGCAAGCCCAACTCCAGATGCTGTCTTGGTTTTTAGCCTGTTGCTACCCTAAGCAGTGCTGCTTCCAAGGGGTGGGAATCCCAATGAACTTCCCCTGCTTGCTCATCACCTCCCAGCTGATGCTGTGTGACCCCAGCAGCAGGCAGAGCTCCGGGCTTTGCTAGCCAGTCAGTTCAGAAAAACTTCCCATTTTCTATTGTGAACAATCCAATAATGCTACTTAAAATATCCCTGCCTCTCCTGAGAATGGATTGGGAAACACAACTGCTAATTTAACCAGGGAAAAACAGAAAAGGAGATTTATATTTACTGTCGAGTAAAACGCCTCCCTAGATGTGCGGTGATCCATCCCACAGGAGACTGACAGCAGTGGGGATACACCACAAAACAAGGCCCAATTGTTATATTTGGTGACAGCGTTTCTAAGGAGAGAGTATGTGGGATTGCATAATACTTATGAATCACACGCTTCTGCTCTCATCTTCAACGTAGGTTTATTCCGAAAGTACGAGCTGAAAGGGAAGGATCTGCTACAGGAGCAAGTTTTCCCAAAGAATTTCATTATTTGTTGGAAAAATGCTACCTTCAATGGCTAAAATGTTGAAAAAACAAATATAAACTTACTTGGCTCTTCTGGAGCAATGGATTGACAAAAAGAATGTCAAGTAGGTATCACTCTGGGTATAAAGCCTTCTGAATTTCGGAATACTGATTTGATGGCGTGTGCACTGGCAAAACCCATCCCTGTTACTGAGTAATGTGGTAAGGCCTAATTGTGGAAAACCTCCTCAAATCAGGCTGATTTAACAAACAGCTTGAGCTGGCAATGCTCTTGAAACGCACCCTGTCCAGTCACAGTGCAAATGAGATGAGGAGATCTCCTTGCCTTCCCCACAACCACCAGTCCCCTGCACTAGCATCCCTCCGTCTCCATCTGCGGAGCTGCCCTTGCAGTGCTGGTGTAGACTCAGACAGGGCCAGGACAGCTTTAACCCCCCCAAGCTCAGCCCTACCCCAGGAACTCCACTGAGCACACTCGCTATGGGTGCGAGCAGTGATTCATGAGTATTACACAACCCCACATACTCGCTCCTTAGAAATGCTCTCACCAAATATAACAACTGAGCCTTGTTTTGTGGTGCATCCCCACTGCTGTCAGTCTCCTGTGGGATGGATCTGCTTATTTAAACCCCCAGTCAATCTCTGCAAGTCTGAGTCCTTTGCAGGGACCACATGCTGTGTGAAACACTGGATATTTTGTGTAATTTTGTGTTCATTAAAGTTATGAATCATCACCTCTACAACTGCTGGTTTCTTTGGCTTTTCACACTGTTATTTGCTCCAGGAACTGGCCCCACACACTGTCGGATCCGACACAGACTCTCAGCATCTCCACGCACATCAGAGGGACCATCTCTTTAACCAGGAGCATTGTACTGCCTGGGGCACCTTAGTGGGACTCAGCATAGCAGCACAGCATGTACAAAATGGTTTAGGGTTCGGTGGGCAGTGGGGTCCCTTCAAAGGGACCTGACAGCAGCATTTGCAAGAGGCTGTGAAAAACACCCCAACGCACGCACAGGGGTTGGATGGAAAAGGAGAAGCTGAGCTGCTCTGAAATGTTTGGTTCCCTAACATTTGGGGACATCCCGTGCTGTTTCCTGAACACATCCCATTACCATGGACTTGCACTGCAGCAGCTCACTGGGATGCTCCCATGGATGCCCGTGACCACAGAAGGACGGCCAGAACATGGCTCTGTGAGCACTGGAGGGCAGGGGGAAGGAGCTGCTCACCAGAGGTTCACCAGGAAGACGTGCTCGATCTCCTGCAGGATTTCCAGCTCCCTGAAGACGTTGCGAACCTCGTCCCTCTCGATGCACTGCTGCTTGTTCATGTACTTCATGGCGTACATCTTCTCGGTGTCTCTCTTCTGCACAATACACACCTCAAGGGGTGCAGGAGGGGAAGGAAAAAGAGATCTAGTGAGATGTTCTGTATCCTCATTTGCTGCTTTACTGGGCTGAGACCCACACCACTTCTATTCGCTACCCAGTATTCCCAATCTCTGGGCTGGGAAGTGGAATCTACAGATAGAAGCATCCCTGCTCCAAGTGCAGTGCCCATGCACTGCTGATTTGGGCTCCATTACACCCAGGCTGTTTCTAACTGCTCTGTTATGCAGGAGATTCCTCTAGATGTGGCAGCCAGCTCCAGGAGAGCTTTCCAGCAGGGACTGTGCCTGGGAGCTGTGGAGAGAGCTCTGTGCTCGCTGCCTCTCACCGGAGACCAGCTTCAGGCAGCAGTGGGGCTCCTCTCCCAGCCTCAACTCCATCCTGCTCCCATTGCCGGCTGCCAGCCCCCATCTCCTGCACACAGAGCGGTGCTTGGAAAGGTCAAAACAATCCCCTCTGCTTCAGCAGTCATTACCATGCAGATTTGTTAACAGCAAGGACCACAACCACCATGCCCCTGCAGATGTGGCAGTGCTTGTCCTTGCAGGACACAGACCTCCCTGCATGGGGCTCCACAGAATCCCAGCCTGGTCCAAAGGGACCTTAAAGCTCACCCAGCTCCAACCCTTGCCACGGGCAGGGACCCCTTCCACTGGAGCAGCTTGCTCCAAGCCCCTGTGTCCAACCTGGCCTTGAGCACTGCCAGGGATGGGGCAGCCACAGCTTCTCTGGGCACCCTGTGCCAGCGCCTCAGCACCCTCACAGGGAAGAGCTTCTGCCTAAGAGCTCAGCTCAGTCTCCCCTCGGGCAGGTTCAAGCCATTTGCAGGGTTGCAACCTGCTGTGCTCCCAGCCCAGGCTTGCAGCCTCCAATGGTACCTATGCACTGGGAACAGGGATATGCTCGCAGCCATTCCCACACCAGCACACAGAGCCAGGCCACCAGCAGCCGTCAGTTCCTGATCCACTGGGATAACCCAGTACAATCCAGCACAAGTCCACCACCCTGCAGCCTTGGGTGCCCTCCCTTGGTTCTTCTAATCCTAATGACACCCTAATTCCCAAGGTAACCAGTTTTAAATGAACTAATGAGTTCTCAAGGTAACCATTTTTAAGGGAACTCATGACACTTCCCATCATGTAATCATTCATGTACATGTACATGAACATGAACAAAACGTGTACATAGTAAGAGGAAATCCTGCCTGACCAATTTGGTGACCTTCTATGATGGGGCTACAGAACTGATGGACAGGGGTAGAGCAGTTGATGTCATCTACCTGGATTTGTGTAAAGTGTTCGACACTGTCCCACACGACAGCCTTGTCTCTAAATTAGAGAGACATCAATTTGATAGGAGGACCGCTCAGTGGATAAAGAACTGGCTGGATGGCCACACACAAAGAGTGTCTGAAGGGGGCTATAGGGATGCTGGGGATGGACTCTTCATTAGGGACTGTAGTGACAGGACAAGGGGTAATGGGTTCAAACTGAAACAGGGGAAGTTTAGATTGGATCTAAGGAGGAAATTCTTTCCTGTTAGGGTGGTGAGGCACTGGAATGGGTTGCCCAGGGAGGCTGTGAATGCTCCATCCCTGGCAGTGTTCAAGGCCAGGTTGGACGAGGCCTTGGGTAATATGGTTTAGAGCGAGGTGTCCCTGCCCATGGCAGGGGGGTTGGAACTCCATGATCTTAAGGTCCTTTCCAACCCTAACTATTCTATGATTCTATGTACACATATACATGAAGGATACGTGTATACATGTACATGTATACATTTGTGTAATCATTTCATTCCACGCAATCATTGTGCAATCATTAATCAATCAATCCATCAGTCTGTCCTCTGTTATCAGTCAGGCTCTTGTTTACAATGCACTGGACATGTTTCTTTTGCAAAACAATTAGTTTGGCATTTTGGTCACCGAGCCTTCATGGGAGGGTGGCCTGGGGATGCTGCTGGCAGCTCCTCAGAGCAGGTCACATCCACACAGCACCGGAGCAAGCACAGGGGGCCTCTGCAAGCACTGCAGACAGACAGGAGCCACAGAACTCTCCTGCACATCCCGACTGCTGCCATTAATAGCCATTTGCAAGTGCTAATGGTGCACGATATCATAGCATCAAGGACACACTGCAGCAGGGAGGTGACACGGTAATAGGTGGTTATCATTAGCCTGATGAAAACATCCCAATTAGCGACAGGCACTGAAATTAGGGGGTATTTTGCAGTTGTCATTACAATTATGGGAAGTTCTGGGCTGAGGTGACTCCACACACACCTCAGAGCCCACCTTAAAGGGTCAATTTATGGGCAGCTTGACCAGAGGAGTCTCACCCTGAGAGCTGTGTCCAGCCCCTCTGGCTACAGGGTGAGAATGGGTGTCCCCAGCCCCGTGCCCATGAGAAATCAAAGCCCATCAACTGCAGTGCTGCGGACTGCTCACAATAGCAAACAGGAGGTAACCGCCTGCTCTGTGCAAACAATGATCATGAACTACCTACAGACCCCAGCGGGATCCAACCCCTGCCACAGCAGGCTCTAAACTGGTTCTACATTTAACAAACCAGGCAAAAATAACTGCATAAATTCTTCAAGCAGAAAAGACCTAACAATAGCCTTCTGAAACATAAAATCTTAGAATCCCGGCCTGGTTTGTGTTGAAACGGACCTTAAAGCTCCTCCAGCTCCAACCCCTGCCACAGGCAGGGACCCCTTCCACTGGAGCAGCTTGCTCCAAGCCCCTGTGTCCAACCTGGCCTCAGCACCTGAAAACATGGGCATTGCTATAGAATTTCTCTAAAAGCACATCTCTGAACATCAGCCACCAGGCACTGGTACCATCGTTCCCTGATGTCAGCTCATCCCACATGATGGCCAGAAGCTCACGGATCTCTACGTGTTTCATTCCTTTTTCTTTAGACTGTCACTTGCAGTATCGTACCAGCTATTGCACTTGAGGTTTATGTCATTTGCTGCTTGTTTCTCTGCAGGGAGAGTGGGAACCTAGCACAATACATGAGTAAACGATGAAAACTTCTTGTGCTCTGTAATCACCATAAACAGTTTTCTGACCCAGCACAGCATCACCCACATACAGAGCAATGCCCCTGTCAGGTGCTCTGGAGAAGAGCACCAGTGTGGGTGTTGATGGCGATGGCCTTCCTCCAGCCAAGACCCACAGAGCTCAGGGTGGGGGGAAGCTGCCCTCTGACATTAGGACTGGTGTTGGTGCTGCCCCAGCCAGGCCCAGCCGCTGAGGTCCTTTGCCACAGGAACCCTTCCTAAAATGTCCCTGGTGACAGCAGCACGCCTCGCCCCCCGAAACAGCAGTGCCCCAACATGAGTCTTCTCTGTCTTGCGCTTCTCCACTCGCGCATCTGTTCCTGGGCAAGGAACAAACATCCGCCTGGCAGCAAGTCAACAGTGGGGTTTAAACTGAATCCGTTTTCAATCAGATCCACAATGTGAAGCAAGGCAAGAGAGCAGAAAGAGCCTACTTTGTCCTCACCCTGCATAATGCAGGGCCTCGGAGCACAAAGGACATCGCAGTGGTTAAATACAGCCATTAGAAAAGACTGTCTGTAATGGTGCCAGATCTGCGCAGCAGAAGGCAGGCATCAGCTGGTCCTGTATTGCTCAAGACGTGACACATAAAAGATTTAATAGAGTCCCAGATACCCTGAACATTCAGCTGCTGCCAAATGGTTTGTATACAGCTGCCTTTGCTTTTATTGCATTAAAGGCATAAAGGGTTTGGAGCCTGCGTCTGTGATGCAGGACATGAGATGAGCATTTACCATCTCCAAGTTTGATTTCACTTGGTGGGGCCCCAGGGGATGGCAATGCCTCCATTGTCACCTCACTGGCAGCTTCTCACCTGAGCAGGGGACAGCCTGGGTCTTCACTCAACAGGAGCGATCTCAAGGAGATAGCCCCAGCTCTCTCATTCATTTAGAGGTGCTGTTAAAATAGTAACAGGCGGGGAAAGCTGACTCCTGGCTCTGAAATCCCTTTCTGTAAGGCCAGAGTTAGCATTAAGAAACACAGAACAGGAACAGGAGCGTTCAAAGCTGCCTCAACGCTTCCTGCAGGGCTGGGGTTTGGGTGGCTTCTGGTGCCCAGGGCACTCAGTCATTACGTGCGTTTTGGAAGCAGTTTTTGTTCTTGCTGACTGACGATGCTTCCCCAGTCACCTACATTTCTGCTGCTCTGTACAGTTTTGGGTCCAACTTGCTCTCTCTTAGGCTGCCTTTGCCTTTTCTCCTTTAGAAACGAAAGAACATTTTTCCTGCTGATTCTGAAGGAATCCAGCGGGCTGAAATCCCACTCAGATGAAAGGTCATCTAATCATTTAATAGCATGTCCTCACTTATCTCAAACTAATTATACAGGGGCAGCACCATTTGCCTGGGCTCGAACAAAAGCGAGCGGTTTGCACTCCGGGCAGCATCTGCAGAGCTGATAAATACTTGAGCTTGTTTGATCTGGGCTGCACCAAGATTATTTTTCCCTGCTGCAAATGCAGATGTCACCTTAAACTGAGGCACCGCGGCCCTGTCCCCTGCAGGACATCGCCGTCACTCCTGATGCAAACACCACAGCTGGGTTCGAGAGACCTTCCTTCTGCTCTGCACCACGAGCAGGAGTCTCTCAATGGCTTCTGCCTTTCCCAGACAAGACAAATGCTCTGTAATCCCCACAGGCACAGACACTTCCCTGGCTCCGGCTGGACCCATCATCAGGTTTCACCATACAAAGCTGGATTCACTTCTTTGTTTTTAGAGTTGAGTCAAGGCTTAGCATCAGCAAGCACTACACAGCCTCATCAAACACCTTAATCCTACACGACAGTGAGCCACAGCTGAGCACCGCTCTAGCTTGTAAGAATACTCATTTGGGGTGGTTGCACCTTGCCCATGTGTGATTCCTCCTCCATCGACTTCCCATGGGTATTTATATCAGGCCTCCCAATTCCCCCAACCTCACCCACTAAGCCAAGAAATAAACCCCCTCACTTCTCTGAGGGTTTCATCCTTTACAAAGCAGCAGTGTCTGATCATCTGGAGGGAAATTCCAGTCCCACAGCCTTTAAAGAAGACTCGGAGAGGACTTCAGTTGGCAATGAGCACTGCAATGGGCAGAGCGATGCCCATGTGAAGGGCAGTGGGACAGTGGTCACTGCTGGGACCCCAGTGCTCTGCTGTGGGACAGCGGTGCTGCACCAGGAGCTGCAGACTGAATCTTGCCCATTGTATTAAAGCAACCACAATCGGTTTGCAGCCGCTCTCAGGCATGCACCAAACAGATCTTTTTTACAGCTGTTCTGGAGAGAAACCAACGGCCTCTGACACAGCCACGGTGCCAAGGCTGCACAGGATGCAGCATCAGCTACCCTGTTGTTTAAAAGCAATCTTTATCTCATTCTGTATTATGATGGCATTGATGGTAATTGAAATACAATCCCTGCCTGGTAATTAACATCTGTACAATTAACACTTGTAATTAAACAGATAATATTAACTTGTTCCACAGTTCTCATAAACATTAAGGATAAAGCCCACTAATCACAATTTTTTTAGGCATAGCCAAGGCAGCAAAGCTGGAAGCTGCCTCCAAATGCAATTGAAGTATCAGGGATTCCTGAATCATGGTGAGCGGCTGGCTGAAGCTCTGCTGGAAGCATCCACCTGCTTCCCATGGGTCTGCCCATGACTTCTGTGTCCCGCCAGGAAGGACCCTAGGACCAAGGCCATGCCTGCACACTCCAGAGGAGCCCAGGAGCCAGGGGGCACAAAGGGGATGGTGACTCTGCCATGGCCATGAGCCACCAGCATGCTCCCCTGAGGGCCACCAGTGACTGGAAGTGGCCTGTGCCAAAACCATCCCCTGCCTTCCCTTGGGGACACCCCACGGTCAAAAACCCCTTTAAACCCTGGCATTACCGTGCCAGTTCCCAGCTACTGCCTTGTGGCAGCCCACGGCAAACAGCACCTCCTACAAAGCCACAAGAGCGTGTGAGTTATGGGCAGTATCAGGAGTGAACTGCTGACAGCCTCCACCAAAAAATCACCTCAAATTCACCAAATCAGGTTTATCTCATCAAAAGCATTCTCAAAACGGCAACAGCCCTGTTTGCTCTGACAAAGGCAGGGACCTGGCAGCTGGGTCCTGGGCATCAGACGGCGCTGCCCAGCTCTGCTGATGCTCTCCTCCTCTCCCAGAACCAGAAAGGAGCAAACAAGGAAAGGCAGGCAGACAGACGTGCTCTCGAGCATGGCTGTAAGCGCAGCTATGGACAGCACGACACTGTGTGCCTTGGGCAGGATGATTCATGATCACAAAGTAGATCGATGATTACCAGATACACAGGACAGTAAAATCTGGTCTAAGGGGCAAAGGCTGGGCTGAAGCCCACAGATACACAGGAGCAGCTCCCTGCAAGAACAGACCCAGAACAGGCACCCAGTATCTCAAGGATGCTGGTCCCCTGAAGGTGTTCCACCTCCACGGCTGCTGACCCAGAGCCTGGCTCGATGAGCACAAGAGGAAATGATGAAGGCAGTGGGCACTGCAGGAGTCGGTGCAGCCCCTCACCACCCCCTCAGGGCTGCGCTGGTGGAGATGCAGTATTTCAGAACTGTCCCTGGAAGAGCTCCTCTGGGGATGCCATTGGCTCGGTGCCCAACAGGCCCGGTGGAATCCCAAGGGATCCCACAGCACCTTGCTGTGAGCTGGGGAGGCTGCGCTCCAGGGACAGAGGTGAAGTCCTGGGAGCAGGACTATGGCATCACACAGCTTACCCATGGCACTTACCCCATGCTCAGCGGGACACGTTGCTATAATACTGTCTGATCCTGAATACAAACATCCTTTGAAACAATCAGAAATCCTATTGCTTGATTATGCAGCTTATTTAACCACTACTTTGCTCTGGGAACAGTTTTGACAGCAGTGTTCTGGCAGTGTTTTTCCCAGCGATTATCTCCAGCACACAAAGACCCATTTACAAGAATGGGACATCTGCAGCTCTGCTCCCAGCTCCATTCTCCCACATTATCCACGTGGATGAGCCGGGCTGGGTGACACAAACACACGGGCACTGCTGGCCGTGCTGGTCGCGCTCCTCCACCTCCCCACGTCTGTCCAGCTCCAACCATGCTACATCACTCAGAATAACAGCAGTATTTAATAACTGAATAACAACAAGGATTTGAACCTGAAGTTCCCCTCCAGATGCAAAGGTCAAAACCAGAACCTATCAATCTACTCCAGTATAAACCACATCAGAAGTTGTAAAGTGGCAGTGAATGGAAAATCACTGCAAACCTCAGGATACATGTTCCAAGTATAAGGTAACCAGCCCCCCCCAAAATGCCTTCACATCTTCAAGAGCCAGTTTTGTTTTCTACTCCAAACCCCTCGCCACGTTTCACCCCTTCAGGTGATTTTTCCATGGAGTCTTACTTTACTTGTTCCCTGCCGAAAAGTTGTGCTTTATGACGAGATGGATGAAGCACCGGTTTGTCAGAGCACCATAAATCATTAAACTCTCCTTAATTCCGCACTGCTGTTTGCTGCAGCCAAGTTGTAGCAGCAGCTGATGAAACTTTTATTCATAGCAAGCCTGGTGGTGTCAACACTTCCATTAAAAACCCCTTTCCGTTGCTTATGCTAGAGACAAAAACCTCTTCTGAACCAAAATAAAACCTGCTGGTGGAGATCACACCTCCGCGTGCCGTACATCAGTAACTGCAACTCTGGGGTCTTGGGAATGTGTTTGTGTTCTCACCTCGTGCAGATCTGCAAACCCAACAGAGCCGTATGGATTTATATCATCTACAGACGTGGCCGTTTGTGCACCAGGAAAGTAACCCACGTCTCGTGGCTCCAGCTGGGAGCGTGCTCGGAACACGTGCAAAACTAGGACTGCTCTTTCTTCACGTCTTCTTTCCACACTGAGCCTTATTTCTGTCTTGCTGTTGACATAAATGGCACAGAACCAGCACACAGAGACTATGTCAGGAAAAGCTCTCCTCGGTGGCACCTGCACACAGCATGCAGGGAGCTGAGCTCTTCTGCTTGGTGTCTATCATGGAATACCTCCCAATTCTCCTGCAAGAATCCAGGAAAGGGGTGCAGAATGTAGACTATGTGCTCTGAATCCTATGATTTAAAGCAATTTGAGGTAGTTCAAATGGAGCACTTCCTTTTACTGCCATGCTGGGAAAAGGGCATCTCATCAGACATTAAGCAGATGTTTCTGTAATTGAATTCTGGCTATGGGTGATTAGTTGACTTGCAGCTCTGAAAAACTGGGTAGACTTCTTTACCTCAGGAGAGACATAGATCAAATAAACAAGAAAAAACTAAAGAAGTGACAGCATATAAACCTAAGGTACAAAAAAGAGCATTTTTCCTTACTTCTGTTTGTCCTTGCTCACCCCCTCTCCCCCTTGCAGACCAGATACAGTTCCATCATTTGATATAGATTACAGTCAGTCAGATATAGGACCATAGACTCACAGGATGGTTTGGGTTGGAAGGGACCTCAAAGCTCCTCCAGCTCCAACCCCTGCCACGGGCAGGGACCCCTTCCACTGGAGCAGCTTGCTCCAAGCCCCTGTGTCCAACCTGGCCTTGAGCACTGCCAGGGATGGGGCAGCCACAGCTTCTCTGGGCACCCTGTGCCAGCGCCTCAGCACCCTCACAGGGAAGAACTGGTTCCTAATGCTGAATATCTCAAATTCTGATGTCTTTAGTAGATTTCAAAACAAAAAATGTGGGCATTTTGGGCCATCCTCTGGTCACGGTCCTGAGCACGCCTTTGATGTGGCATCAGATGGACACAGAGCAGCAGAGCCTCATTGTGGGGGGTTTGGGGTGGCTGGGAGCTGGTTCCCACTGTAGGGGTGGCTGTGCTGGGGTGGGGAGGAGGACAGGCAGGGAGATGAGTTCTGGAGCTGTCATGCTTCCTACAGAAAGGCTGTTCGGCATCTCAGCTCTTGTGCAGCTCTAAACACGTGCTCAGAGCTCTGCTGGGCTCTTCTGCCTTTAATAACATTTAGAGAACGATGAGGACTCAGACCACGCTCAATCCACCACGACCCTCCATCTTCTTCCTCTTGGATGGATCCAAGCCTGGATCCACCATTTGCTCCAGCTCAGCAGTACTCAGATGAACATGAGGGTCTGAATCCCTGTGAACAACTACAATTAACAAGGCTTTTGTGAACAAAATGGGGAAAGTGCATCTTCCTACTGCTGACCTACACTTGGAGTCTTGTATTTGGAGTCATCTTTCATTACAGCCATGATGACATTCTGTGATGCTCTGTACACTGCTCAAGGAGACCAACAAAATAGGGGTTTTAGTTACATATTTGATAAAACTTGGGAACAGAGAGAAATTGAATTGTTCCCCAGGAAGGATGGAGGGCTTTATTAAATCTCAGACTGTAAATGAATGTTGAAGCTTTCCCTGATCCTAAGGCAAGAACAGTCAGTGTGCTATTTCAAACAACCTCATCACTCATCCTGAACCCGTGCTGCTGAGAGCCTTGTCCATGACCTCTTCATCTGTGCTGCTGCACGACCTGCCCCCAGGCACACAGCTCCTATCCATGCTCAAGTAACTAGATAGAGGTGTAACTTTTCAGCTAAGAAGGAAGGGGGGTGCTCGTGTTTGACAGCACAAAACCTGCAGGAGGAATTACTGCTCCCTGCAGCCAAACACTTCACTTTCCATCGGCAGAAGCTCGCTTCATTGCACTCAAGGGGTTACCACCAAACTGCATCTCCTCCAGTAAAGGTCTGGTACTGAAAGACTGTGTTTTTTAGGCCAGGTATTGCAAAGGAAACATAAGAGCTTGCACACCACAGACATTTGTGCCTAAGACCAGCAAAGGGGGAAGTGACTCCCAGCATCAAGGCGAGCAAAGCTCCCTGCAGCGCATTAAAACCAGCTATTACAGAGCTCTGGCACCCTCCCAAAGGCTGACACCAGCCACTGGGGCTGCAGTCAGAACTCACAACACCTGTAACAACTGACATTGACAGCAAGAACCTCTGTGGTCATGCCATGCACGCTGCACACAGCATTCATTTCTCCACCTACCCCAGCACCACAGTCCAGGTTTGGTTCCAGTACCTTAGCTGAATGGAAGTTTGGTCACACTGTAGTCAATCTGTTCACATTCACTTTTCAATATTGGGGTAAAATCCCTAGTACGTCTCCCTTGGGAAAAGGGGCAGCTCAAACCTAGACCTTGTAGCACCTGACCAGACATAGCTTTATTTTCTTTGTCCTACACACCCAACACTCAACCAAAGCATTTGGAGGCCACCAACAGAGACCTATCTATATCTATACTAAGGCACTATCACAGTACACAAACAGCAGAAGTGTCTGTAAGAAAATAGCATCTTGGAAGTGGGATGATGAATGACAAGTTGTGGTTAAGACCAGCACAACTCCCCTAACTACAGTGGATGAATTCCATTGTGACCACTGTTGACCCTTCCTCTAGAAAGCGAATGTTACAGCCGCTCCGCAAGGAGATGTCTCTTCCAGCTCCACCGTCAATCCCCACACATGCAGGAACTCAAGGTACAAAATACATGGAGTCTCTTCTCCCCAGTGCATCTCTTACAATTCTCCTAACGCTGAGTTCCTGCTCCTGCTGGCTGGAAAGAGCAATGTCTCCTGGAAGAGAAAGCTGCAGAGGCTGCAGGGGCGATGGAGGCACCTTCCAGATGGGGGTGCAGGGGCTCTGCATGGACATCCCGCCTGCTCCTCTCTCCCCCATCAGCGCAGCCGCCCTGCCGGCTGAGCCAAGCAGATGGCTCACAGCAGACGAGGGGCTGCCCCCACGCTGTTCCCAAGGAGCCACAGCACTGTTCACAAGTCTATCAAACCTACCGATCAGTGCTCAATTACATCACATGAACAAATGTGCTTCGAGCATTCAAGAGCAAAGAGGATCTTCCTACTGCAGCTCTCCTATTAGGCATCTACAGAGCTTTGACACTTCCACTTATCAATGCTGCTGAGTTACTCACCATGCCTCAAGTGGCCCGTCATCATGCATGTCTCCATGAATATCAGGCAGCACTTGCTGAGCTGAGTCATTGCTGTGACTTCAGCCTGGCCTCCCAAGTAGAGCCAGCAGCCACCCCATCCAGCCCAGCAGGACCAATGGCAAGCACATCCCTCCACAGCAAACTGCTCTCCCAGAATTAATGGCACAGGGCACTGGGAAGGGGCGGATCAGTATAAGAGCACATCACTGCAACTGAGCAGCAGTGCTTGACCAGGGCTTCAATTCTGCCTCAGTCCTGAAGGCATCACCTAGAAGAAGAGCTGCTGCCCAGAAAAGACTCCAGGTAGAGTACTCTGCCCAGGAATAGCCTTGTGCATCTTATTCCCCCTGATAAGACAAAAGATTATAGCAGAGGGCTAAAATCTGGTTTTAGAATCATAGAATCCCAGCCTGCTTTGTGTTGGAAGGGACATTAAAGCTCATCCAGTTCCAACTCCTGCCATGGGCAGGGACGCTTTCCACTAGAGCAGCTTTCTCCAAGCCCTGTGTCCAACCTGGCCTTGAACACTTCCAGGGATGGGGCAGCCATCAGTCCCTAATGAAGAGTCCCTCTCCAGCATCCTTGCAGCCCCCTTCAGAGACTGGAAGCTGCTCTGAGGTCTCCACGCAGATTCTCTTCTCCAGGCTGAACAGCCCCAGTGTTCTCAGCCTGTCTTCATACAGGAGGTGCTCACAGCCTCCTCTGGACTTGCTCCAACAGCTCCATGCCCTTACACTGAGGACATCAGAACTGCATCCAGTGCTGCAAATGGGGTCTCACGAGAGCAGAGACCATCTTATGTGAGTGCTCTCCCCAAATGAATTTCCCTGCTGAGGAAATAAGGCAGGACAGGGCAGAGCTGGAGCTTTGGGATGTCACCGGATGCACAGAGCTGGATGAGGGGTGGCCAAACAAAGCTCCCACAGCCTGGCTAACTGGTGCTTGTCAGAACGGCAGCTCGGGGGAATGCGGTGGCTGTGATTTCATCTCAGCACAGCCTGGTTTAAGCGCAGCAGCTGCTGAAGGAGCAGGTCTGTGTTTTACACTGCGCTGCCCTTTCTTCAGAGGACTTTTTAGCAGTTACTTTTCAGAAGCATTTATAGATCAGAAGTAATGGCGCAGCACAGCAACCCCTCTGCAGCTCTGAGGGAACACAGGAACAGGAGGATTCTTGATGGAGTTTTTACATAAATAGTAACTGAAAAGGAGGTGAGAGTGAAAAGCAGAGACACAAAAGGCTTCTGTGCAACAAACACTCTCTCTTTCCTTTCTTTTCCTTCTTAACACACCCCTCATGCGTTAACAGTGCAGCTTTCCTGAGGGAGGCAGAATTCCTGATCTTACAGCAAAAATAGAGTTTATCCCAACAGTGATGGGTCAGTAGCCCAGCTCAAACCAGGAACAAGTCAGCAAGAATAAAAAGAAACAAAACACTTAGAAGAGCACATCTGCAAGCGTCAAAGCGATATTATAATGAAGGTTTTCTTTCAGAGAGCAAAGTGTCCGCTTTGTGTGAAAAAGGAAAGCACTAAATTTGGACTTCCTCAGTGTTTTCATTCCTAATCTTTTCATTTATGAGACTACTGAAACTGTAGTTTCATCAGGGCTGTACCTGCTGGCCCCTCAGTGCCTCAACAGCCCCAACACCACAGCACCAGGGCTGCATGAGAATCAGTGCAAAGACAGGGGAGGAAAGCACTGTTTGGGCACTCAGAGGCACTGAAAATCACATCCTATTACTTATGCTGCTCACAAAACTTGCTCATTATTTCACAGCCATTTTCCTTGCCCGTGACAGGCTGAGCAGCTTGACCTTTCCTTCTGCCCATTCTTCCCTGTCTCCCCAGTGCCGAGAGCAGTATTTAGCAGGAAGATACAGCAACAGAGACCAAAGAAACTCCAAGAGCAGGTAATGACAGAACAGAACAGAGCCGAGCCATGAGAATTAGTCATTTCTGTCTCATCCCCCCAGATCCATCAATCTTGGGCAGAGAATGAAACGAGAAGCAAAGTCATAGAATCATAGGATCAACCAGGTTGGAAAAGACCTCTAAGCTCATCAAGTCCAACTGTTCCCCATCACTGACACACATGGTTGAGCCCTGCACCCCTGGCACAGCACAGCAAGCTCCTCTCAGTCTGCACCAGCATCCTTCTGCTCCTCTGAATGAATGCATTGTCAGGGAGCAGCCAGGCAAATAGCAAGCTTCTGAGTAACTGGAGAGAGCAGCAGCAATTTGCCACTTGTTACTGGCACCCTTTGTGCAACAGCTACGCATTCCTGGTTTCCATCAATGTCTCCTAATGCAGTAGGTGTTCTATATAACACCCAGCCATTTTTCAGGAAGCTTTTCCCAGCCAGAGAATGAAATACTCATGGAAACACCCAGCATGCTGCAGTTTACAGTCATGGTTATTTCCTGACCACCAAACTCTGCAGCTGTGCCACACGTGAACAGAAATGAGAAGGTGCATAAACCAGCACAGAGGCCTCTGCAGACCCAGGTGGCTGGTGTGCAGCTCGGGGCAGACAGACACTGGGCAACGCGGTGGTCATGGAGGCAGGAGACTCCATCCCCAACAAGAAATGCACTCCCATGCTCTCCCCAGCCCTCCACACAACCCTTCTGATCCACAACAACCAGCTTTTCCACATCCTCTTCCTGCCCCTCTCCAGAGTCCATCAACACAGTTCACTGGGAAACAAGGCAAAGCACTACCTAATTCTGAGCTTTCTGACTGGGAAAGAGGGAACGACAAGGGAGAAGGCAGGCAGGAAGACTGGGAGGAATAAAAGCACATCCTGTGCTCATCAGTGGGAAAGAGCCTCTCTGGTAAGCCTGGCTCAGAAGATGCTGTCCGTGGCAGGTCTGGCCTCGGTGCTGCACATGGCCGGTGCAATGGCACAGGCGGCCAGTCTCTGGGACAGAATGGTGTCAAATCTATCATAACAATCGCCTCTATTGTCAATTGTGTGCCAGCTGCATCAGTTTCTGCTTGTGTTTCTCATGTTCCTTTTATCTTCACTATTAAGACACAGAAAATCTCAGTTGCCCTTTCCTGGCTTTGGCGCAGCCCCTGTATCCACCCCAGGAAAACCAGAACAGACCCGTACCCAGAACAGCTCTATGGGTACATGTCTGCATTACCATTATATGACTGCAGTTACCATGAGATTCCCTGCCTGTGGCAGGGGCTGGAACCGGATGAGCTTTAAGGTCCCTTCCAACACAAACCAGGCTGGGATAATGGGATTCTGTGATTCAGATTTGTTTTACATGGTGCACAGACACATCAATGGGAAGTCATGAACTTCAGACTTCTTTAACCCACAGGAAGAAACACACCATGTGAGAAAAAGGAGAGTCTCCTTCTGCAAACATCACTGAATTATAATTATAGAGGAACAAAAGGGGTGCACCCCCTAATGCTCCGGATAAACCTAGGCAGTATTTACTTCAATAAACTATTATAAAAGCTCTTAGAGAACATTTGCTGTATCATGCTGATAGAGTCATCGTTTCATAAGAACAAAGGTCACTGTTTCTTATCCTTTATGACGTTAAGTGGCTTGTAATTGGATTGTCCAACCATGAGCATTAACACAACATCCCAAACTCATAAACTGCAGTTTCCAAGGACCTGTAGATGATGCTGACAACCAACGTCACTTCCATTTGATTGCTGCCAAGTCCTGGATCTGATGCTGAAACACCCCTGCTCCCGGGTCAGTTAGCTAGCTTGAGGGCTGCTGGTTGATGGCCTCAGAGCCAAGGAAAGATCAAATGCTGGTCATATTAAAGCACCAAGGAAGTTGTAATTAACACTAGCAAAGTGGGGTGCATTGGTTTTACTCTAAATTGAGACTTCTTTCTGTCGGCTATGCAGAGCAGCAGCCGGTGCTGGCTGCCCAGCAGGCACCAAGCATGGGTAAGCCATGGGTAAGGCACAGCCTCTGGTGTTGACACAGTTGAACTGGGTCTCTTGAGGGTAATGCTAGAAAAACAATGATCAGGTTTCCCATTATTAATCTGACCGAGTGCCAAAATATTCTGCTGTTTGTCCTCACAGATGATGAGAGATTATGGAACTCAGTAACACGTTTAGGCCAGGTTTCCTGCAGCAAGCTGCTCTAGTGGAAGCTGTCCCTGCCCATGGCACTGGATGAGCTTTAAGGTCCCTTCAACAAAAGGCAGTTTGGGATTCTGTGGTCCTCGGTTGCCGCAGCACCCAGCCCACCCTGCCCTCTCCTCCTGATGCTGCTTTCCTTGTGAGAGTCCACAGAGTCCTGCAGGACCTGGAGATGCTGCTGCACCATCTCCTCCTCCCCTCAAAGACCTCAGCTCTGTGCTTCATTATCCTGTAATTAGACTGGCCCTTCTGAACACGAGTGCCAGTGTCTGATTTAGAGACATCTGCCACTCAGCAGACAGCATATGTGAATCCACAGAAAGGTCTCCTTCATCAAAGCCCCAGCAATGAGACTGCGTTGTGCCTTAGGGGTGGAGTGTTGGGGGGGATTTTGTTGTTGGAATACTGGAAAAACTCACATGTAAGAGGCAGGGAGAACCCGAGCAGGGACCAGCTCTTTAGCCTTGGTGCACACACGGGAATGCATGTGAGAAAGCATTTCTGCTGACACAAGCCACAGGAAGCTTTCACTGCAGTGCTGGGCTTGTGGTTCACCTCAGGCCAGTGCTTCTGCCTGCAGACAGAGAGGAGCCCTGCAGCGATGCAGAGAGCTCACATCCCACAAAGGCAGGTAATGCATGTCCATCCATCCATCACAGCTGCCACCGCCTGCTTCTCCATCCCAGTGCCCTGAGCACCAGGGCAGGGCTGGTCAGCTCTGAGGCTCCTCCTGCAGCACCCTTTGTGATGCTTCCCCTGGCATTTACAAGCTGTTGTACAGCCAAAGAGCAGTGACAGCAGAGAATGGAAAACAAAAGTAGTTCTACCTTCAGACCCAGGACACACAGCGTGGGGTCTGTCTGGAAGAAGAGGACCACAAACAAGAGCAAAAAGTCCAACCGAGTGTAGGCAGAGAGAACGGGGTAAAGGGAAAGCAGGCAAAGAATATGGCAGAGATGTCCTAGAGGGTCCAGCCTGAGGCTCTGACCTGAGAGCTAGGATGGCTTAGTCATAGAATCACAGGATGGTTTGGGTGGAAGGGACCTTAAAGCTCACCCAGTCCCAACCAGACACCTTCCACTAGAGCAGCTTGATCCAAGCCCCGTTCAGCTTGGCCTTGAGCATTGCCAGGGATGAGGCAGCAACAACTAAATGTACATTTGCAATAGTCACAAGTAATTGGAAAACCACCTTGTTTGCAAACATGAGAACACTCTGGACATTCCATCACAGGGACTTCACCGCCACTCTCATTGAGGGCGGCTGGAGACAGCGATGGGACTCTGAGGGGGCTTTGTGCAGGAAAGGGACCATGCCCCAGGGGAAGCTCAGGCTGTGTCCGGCTCGCAGGACTGAGCTGCGCTCACTGGGGAGCTGTTTGCCTATGCGGTAGCAGCACTGCATCGTTTTACTCCCCAGAGCAAACAAGAGCTCCACAGTCTTCACACAAACACATGTTGGTGACAGTGTCTTACGGGTTGGCTGTCTCAGCTTCCTCCCAGCACCGACCTTCCCGCAGACTGCAGGAGGAAAGGAGCACATGCGCCTGTGCTGGGTGGGTTCAGGGCTGAGAAAGCCCTGAGGAAGGGTGCAGGGCCTGGGGAAGGCTGGGCTGCCTCAGACAACACTAACTCCTTGACTGCCTTCAGGAATGACCGGATCCACAGATCCCGGCTTTGCGGAGCGGAGCAAGCAGAGCAAACAGCAACGGCATGGACAGCAATGGACCTGCTCGAGAGAGCCCAGAGGAGGCCACGGGGAAGAGAAGGCTCCTGAAGGGGAGACCTGAGAGCAGCTCCAGTGCCTAAAGGGGCTGCAGGAAACCTGGAGAGGGTCACATCCACCAGGCCCATGGAACCCCGCACCACTGACACAGCAACACTGCCTGGCTGCCAGCCTCCAGTCTGCAGGGCTTGGGTTAATGCTGCACTTACAAACACAGACATCCCTTTCCCTTCTCATTCCATGAGAGCTTTTTTAAAAACAAAAATAAATATAAAATTTTATAAACTTGAAGAGCATTTTATCCTTCCTGTTTGCTTTTTACTTCATTTTGTGCAGTTCAGAGGCAGTAATGGAAGGAAAAACCCCAAAACAGTTCGTCTGGAAGTGGATACCAGAGGCAGGCAGTACTGCCACCCCAGGGGTCAATAAAATCAAACAATGAAAGTAATACAGGGGAAAGAAAGTGGGCAACAGGATCACCCAGCACCCCTTGTTCTTCCCTCTTCCATCACTCACCACCATCACAACTCCTAGTGACAGTTTAGCATGCCCCAACTATGACACACCGATAGTGCTGGCACATCCCGAGGTGTCACCACTGGAGCTGTGACAATCCGAATCACTGCATCCCCTGGGGAAGCTGGGACCGGAGCTGTGTCCATGCACTGCCTGCCCCGCTGCTGGGGTGGAACGGGGATGTCACAGCCGGACCTGCTCCCCCTGCAGCCCAGGGCTGCGGTGCTCCGAGGAGCAGGATCAGCACAGGAGGGATCCAGCTGCCAGCCGTGCTGGGGCTTCAGGAACCGAACATCGGAGTCTGCTTTCCCAACACAACAGTGCCATCGGTCTCTTTCCCTCACACTCACCCCTATGGGCCTATAGCAGCGTTGGCTGCTTTGAGCCAGACCTGTCAGGGGGATGGACATCTCAGAGGTGTACGAGTTCCGCTTGTGAAAATCCATCAGACAACACAAAAACAAAGACCCAGAAGGGGGGAAAGGCTCCACCATTAATTACACTGCATTATTAGACACCAGGGAGTCCCCACGAATCCATCACACCGAATCAGGCTCCACTGCCACGCATGAGTTAGTGGAGACAAGCTTTGTTCTGGCAACAAGACATGAGATCCTCTCGGTGCTGGTGCACTTAGAGAGCAAAAGATGACTTGACAAGAGAAAACAACAGAGCTTCAAGAGGAGTAAAGCGGCACTGTGCCCAACAGCTCTGTGAGCACAAGGCAGAGCACGTCTACAGAGTGTGTGGGAGCCACCAAATGAAAACATCTTCTGGGCTGTTTTGTAGTAGATGAAGGAGAGGCTGGTTCATAGAACCCCAGCCTGGGTTGGGTTGGAAGGGACCTCAAAGCTCCTCCAGCTCCAACCCCTGCCACGGGCAGGGACCCCTTCCACTGGAGCAGCTTGCTCCAAGCCCCTGTGTCCAACCTGGCCTTGAGCACTGCCGGGGATGGGGCAGCCACAGCTTCTCTGGGCACCCTGTGCCAGCGCCTCAGCACCCTCACAGGGAAGAGCTTCTGCCTAAGAGCTCAGCTCAGTCTCCCCTCGGGCAGGTTCAAGCCATTCCCCTTGCCCTGGCCCTACAGGTCCTTGTCCCAAGCCCCTCTCCAGCTTTCCTGCAGCCCCTTTAGGCACTGGAGCTGCTCTCAGGTCTCCCCTTCAGGAGCCTTCTCTTCTCCAGGCTGCCCCAGCCCAGCTCCCTGTTTCCCTGGGCTGTGCATGAAGCCCTGCACTGTGCTCCTCAATTCCCATGTGCTGCTGGCACCAGCAGTGAGCTCGCCCAGTCCCCATGGCCCGGGATGGGGAAGGAGCTGGGTGAGCAGGGCCCTGTGCTTGTGGCTCCGGAGGAGTCTCAGTGCTCCAGGACAGCATGGGGACCCTGTGAGGAGGCTTCAGCAAAGCACACAGGAGATGCCCCCGACACAAGAGGCAGTGAGGCAGTGGCCAGGCTGCAGGAGCCCAGGGTCTGAGAACAAGCAGCACATTGAAACACCACAGCTCGAAGCCAGGCTCCCGCTTCCTCCAAGCCTCCTGACGGCCGGGAACCAGTGGGCTCCATGAGTCTGAAGGGCCAGAGCCCGCTGAGCAATACATGAGAGCCTGTGTAGTGAGCAGGGCAGCCGGGGACACAGAGCAAAGCCACCCCCTCAAAGCACAGCTCCTGGCGCTGCCACGGGTGCGTGCCCCTCGGCAGCCTCCCCATCACCCTCTGCACCATATCCCACCCGTGCATGGAGCCCGGCAGGGGTGGCCTCGGGCCATCAGTGGGGCTCGGGTGGAGGAAGGTGCTTCCACACTGCTCTAGTGTCCACAGCCTCCGGCTGCTGGAGTGTGTCCCACCTCCCGCCCCACAGCGTGACTCACCCACAGGGAATGACAAACCCCGGCAGTCTCTAATGCACATGTTAATAAGGCACTGGGTATATAATTGTAACAGAGGTGGGCAGCGCTTTACTATAAATCCCCGCCTTATGAAGCCTGATCCCGCAGCAACCCCAAACAGGTCCCTGCGGGGGTGCGCAGCGCCGTGTCCCAAGGCTCCCTCCACCTCAAGTCAGGGCTCACGCTGCCTCTCGACATCATTCAGCAGCATCCTGTGCTCTGCAGCTGCACTGCTGCTGCCCCCAGCCCAGGCCCCCCACAGGGCAGCACTGCTGGACCATGCTTGTTCTCCGCCATTGTCCCCCGTGGCTTTTGCCAGTGGCAGCTCAGCAACAGCCAAGGAAGGAAGAGCATCAGTAAGCAGTACCCAGGGGGTTGTGTTGGAGGGAGCACCACCCTCCCTGTGCTCCGCGATCGCGATCTGCACACACCCGCTGGCAGAGAAGGCTTTGGGCAGGAGCCCTCCCAGGCAGGGAGCTGCTCCTGTGCCTTGCACTATGGTGAAACACATCCCCCACATCACCACTGCCTGCTCCTGCAGCCCCACAGCGCCCTGGGCACCCCCGGGAGCCCGCAGGATGGTGCAAGGCCTTTCCTCCATCCAGGCTTCATCCTGAACCTCACCCAGGCAGGGCTGGGTGGGCAAACAGCAGAGGCTGCAGACCCAGGGGCACCCCTCGCCTGGCTGCCCCCTCTCAGCTGCCCACACTGCTCTTGGCAAAGCAAACCCAGGTTCAGCTCTGGAGCCTCCTGACCTCAGCGCAGGTCCTGCTGCTGCCATCGGAACCAGGGCTGGGGCTGCCACCAGTGTGTGAAGGAGTGACAGGGCCCATGTCCAGCGAGGATGTGTCTGGGACCCTGCCTGTGCTCTCACAGACCCTCGGCCTCACACGGGCTCCAGCGCAGCAATGGAAAACACAGGGCAGAAAATACCTGAGATATCAAAGGATGATGTGTCTGGCCTTCCTTACAACATTTATACAGCTGGGGAAAAGGCTCAAGCTGTGCTGCCAAAGAGGGGCTCTGCTGACAACGGACTCCAAGGGAATTGTATTTGCAGTGTATGTGCAGGGCAGGCATGTCTGACCTTTGCAGAATGGATTAAGGCTTTCAGCACCCAGCCTGGGCTGTGTGAGCGACTCAGGCAGCACACCCAGACATCAGAGTGCTTGTGCAGAGCAAACCCAGCCAAGCATGAGATAGGGAAGGGCCATGAGCATCCGCCCCGGGAGCAGGGGCAGCTCCACTGCCTGCAATGCTGAGCTGAGCTGAGCTGAGCTGACTGCAGCCCTGCCCTGGGCAGCCTGCTCCAATGCCTGAGCACCCTCTGGGGCAGGAATTGTTCCTCAGCTCCATCTAAACCTGCCCTGGTGCAGCTTGAGGCCGGTTCCTCTTGTCCCATCCCTTGTTCCTTGGGAGCAGAGCCCAGCCCCTCCTGGCTCCATCCTCCTGTCAGGCAGTTGGAGGCAGCCATCAGGTCCCCCCTGAGCCTTCTCCAGACTGAACCCCCCAGGTCCCTCAGCCCTTCCCCATCACTCTTGAGCTCCAGTCCATACCTGACTACCATCAAACCCTCTTTGGTTGCCTTGAACCTTCCAGGTCCTACTAAAACTTCACAAATTACTTAAAATTAAAAAAAGACCAAGATGTTACTGAAAGCAACACACACACATGCACACACATACACACATGCACACATGCACACACATACACACACGCACACATGCACACACATACACACACGCACACACGCACACAAACACACACACACACACACACATGCACACAAACACACACACACACTGGCCGCATGGGCCCACCGACCCTGAGACACGTTTGTTTGCTCTGGAAAACACCCCATTGCTGCTCATTCCAGCCCCCACCCACTGGCTGCATCCCCTATTTCCAACAGTATAAACCACTTCACAGCACGGAAGTGGCAATAATGATTTCCCATAACCTTATCCAGTTCTTTAGCCCTTGGAAAAGGTGGCTTTGGCTGATTTGAGGGAGAATCAGAGGGAAACCCAAGTGGGAGGAGGATTACAGGAGCGAACACTCTTGGGCTGCATCCTGGTCCAAAGGGAGGAAGACTGCAGCCAGGAGAGCTCAGATTTTAGGAAGGGAGATGTCAGCATTCTTGCAATGCAATCAGTGCCTTCCTTTCCCAGGATTCCCATGTCTCACGAAGCATAATGCAGCTCAGAGTGTGGCTCCCGTTACAACAGGGGATCACAAATTGCATCACATTCTGGAACCTATGTTCTAGGGACAGGCCAAGGGGAATGGCTTGAACCTGCCCGAGGGGAGACTGAGCTGAGCTCTTAGGCAGAAGCTCTTCCCTGTGAGGGTGCTGAGGCGCTGGCACAGGGTGCCCAGAGAAGCTGTGGCTGCCCCATCCCTGGCAGTGCTCAAGGCCAGGTTGGACACAGGGGCTTGGAGCAAGCTGCTTCAGTGGAAGGGGTCCCTGGGTTGGAGCTGGGTGAGCTTTGAGGTCCCTTCAACACAAACCAGGCTGGGATTCTATGAGCCCTCTCTTTGCTGCTCCTTGGGTAACAGCAACAGCAAGTGAAAGCCTCAGTAACTGCTGCTGCTTGACAAGGAGTCTGCTACAGGACAAATGCAATGCTCCTATGAAAATATTGAAGATCAAATAATATTACCTCTAATATGGATGGAAAATATTACCCATTTGGCAATTTGAGTAAACATGGAATTAAACATGACGTTCATTTGATTAATAGTATCTTCAGTTGATTAAACCCATCTCTCGGAAACAGAAATGGGTTTGGTTTTGCAGACCTGCCAGAGCCACAGCTCCAGGCTCCCCAGCCTCTTCAAAAGCAATTCCTGAGTTTCTGTTTCCTTCCTGTGGCAGGGTTCCTGTGCTGAGGAGCACACAGCCTGTCCCAAGTAGAAAGCAAATGCCTTGCCCAAAGCTTCCCAGCAGTGTTGGTGCTGCCTCCCATCACCACGAGATCACACAGCACACCAGGCCTCCCAGGTCACTCACTGCACAGTGAGGCCTGCATCCCCGCTTGGAGAAGGATGGGACATCGGCTCCTGAACTCCTTCCTCACTGTGGGCAGATGGTGCTTGAATCAACCAAAGCAACCAAATCACTCATACATTTCAAACACCAGTTTCCAGGTAGGAAGATCTACATTTTCTGTAATTAAATGCGAGTTGTAAATGACTTTGTAAATGCAAAAAGCTTTTCTTAGCATCAAAGGAAATTTAGCATATTGACATAATTATCCAGAAAGATGACAGATGAATCACTGCAGCATTTTGTTGAAAGTGTATATACAATTCTGATGCCTGATAGACTGCTATGTGCCAGACTTAACCTTTCTTTAGCATAAACAGAGAAGGAAGCAGCCATGAGGAGCAGCTCTCTTCAAAGCCAAAAAGGCCCTGCCCTGGGACAGGAATATCTTTTTCCCCGTTTCATGTTCTGAGCAGAATTAATTTTCCATCCCCAAGTGCTGCTGCTCAACAGAAGAAATCCTCTTTGGCAAGTTTACATTCAGAACTATGAGTATTCGCATATGAGCTCCCAAAGTACTGTTGGCTGCTATTCTGTAGTAAGGTTTTGATTTAGGTTTGGGTCCTCAGTGATGAGCAGAAGTCACAAAACCCTGAGAGATCCTATCCTGCCCAGGGCTGTCTGGGGAGACCTTCCTCTGCTATTTGCCTTTTATCTTTACAGCACTACCCTACGGAAGGGTCTGAGCTTGTATTTACCCATTCTGCATCATCTATTATAACCCCAGGAACCCCACAGAGCTCCGCTGCCAGCTTTTGCCTTTTCTGTCTCAACAGCCATGGCTGCAAACAGGGGTGACTGTGCAAACCCTCCTCCTCGTGCCTCGCACACTGCCCAGGTTCCATGTCCATCAGCCCTGGCAGTCCCACACGGACTCACAACAAAGCCAGGCAGGAATTAGCACGGGAGAGCGTGCCACAAGCGCATCAGAACACTGTAAAAGATACCTCGGTGCTCGGCAGTGAACTGAGGCTGTGACAAAACATCTTCACCAGCCAGCAGGGCTAAGGACAGCGCTGGGACTAACAGCATCCACTCGCTCGACTCTGAAAGCTGGACTCTACCTCATCAACACTGCGGCTGGACTGTGTGCTGGTGCTGTTCCTCACGACTGATGTATCTAAAACGAGGGTTTCAGAGCTTCTGCCTAAGAGCTCAGCTCAGTCTCCCCTCAGGCAGGTTCAAGTCATTCCCCTTGGCCTGTCCCTACAGGCCCTTGTCCCAAGCCCCTCTCCAGCTTTCCTGCAGCCCCTTTAGGCACTGGAGCTGCTCTCAGGTCTCCCCTTCAGGAGCCTTCTCTTCTCCAGGCTGCCCCAGCCCAGCTCTCTCAGCCTGGCTCCAGAGCAGAGGTGATTTCAGAACAAACTGATCTCTGACTCACGCAGTGAAACCTCCAACTGAAGCGCCTTCACTCCTCCCTCGCTGTTCCGCTGACCCAGCACATCACATCCCAGGTGAAACATTCTCCACAAGGAAACGACACCACAGCACCGGTGCAATGAAGTCGCACGCACACGCAAGGACACAGCACATGCACACGCACACGCACATGCACACACTGACCTCGGTGCTCGCACACCAAGCAAATGGTGTAAAACGCCACGACAGAAGCAGCAAAGAGGGGCCGAGTGAGAGTCACTGAAAAAGCATGTAAGAGAGGCCTAGAGCTAGGAAACTGAGCAGTAACAGATTTCCAGAGCTCTCCAGCTTTTTGATCATCACCTCCCACCTTCTCCCACACGCTTGGCAAGAAACCCTTGTTAAAAATAAACAACAAAACCTCTCCGCATAACTCATTTCTGATGGGGAAAACAGCCCAGGGCTTCCGAGAACCCTCCAGAGCACATCGTGCCAGCTCACTCCGTCCCCCAGCACAGCTCCCTACACCCTCCTGACTTACTGGCCCCCTCACAAGCCATCAGCCCTCCCAGGGAGCAGAGAACACGCTGAGTGTGTGCTGTGAAATGGCCCCAGCTGTGCTGTAGTTCCAAATACACCTGTTTCACCAAGATGCCAAGAAATGAAGCAGTGCCAAACGGCAGCAAGGTGTTTCCTGAACACATTTTTCCTGTGTTTACTGAGCAGCCATGATCCAGCAGTGAAAGTGGCCTATTTCAGCACTGTTCCTGTATGCAACAGCAGGCATCTGATACAACACACAAGCAAACTGAGGACCAAGGGTCCAAGCCTACCTTGCCAAAGCTTCCCTTCCCAATCGCCCGGAGAATCTGGAAGTGGTCAAAGTTCACTACAAGGTAAAGAAAAAAGAATTGACATTTGTAAATGCTTTACTGCGAAGAGCTTACGTTCAGAAAGAAGACAAGGAGACGACTAAAGAGCGTTGGTCAAGCTTCAAGTCACCGCCTCCTGGGGAAGATGATGGCCAGCAGCTGGTTTGCTTTCAAATCTCTTTACCTGCTTGCAGTAGCTAGAAAAGAGGTTAAATTGGATTATTAAAGAAGTGGTTTAGCACAAGTTAAAATGCAGCTTTGGCCTGTGTTGATACAGGAGGAGTCTCACAGCTATGCCATGAGCACATGAGCCAACTCAGAGCATGGCCGAGAGCAGAACACAAGCGCCCGGATCCATACAGCTTCACACTCAACATCCCAGGGGTCTGGCACTGGAGCATTCCAAAGGACACCAATTAGAGGATGACAAGACAATTAGCAATGAAGAGAGGTCAGTGCAGCTCTAACACTCCAGTTAGTGCCGTGATCAGCAGCGCTGCAAATGAAATTACTTTTACTAAACTATTGCTGTG
This sequence comes from Neopsephotus bourkii, assembly GCF_033783945.1. Classification (NCBI taxonomy): domain Eukaryota; kingdom Metazoa; phylum Chordata; class Aves; order Psittaciformes; family Psittacidae; genus Neopsephotus; species Neopsephotus bourkii. The sequence continues at coordinate 622,508 of NW_026902209.1, read as the reverse complement.
ATCTAATCTAATCTGAGTCCTCTGTAAATAAAAAAGATATAACCATAGAATCCCAGCCTGGTTTGTGCTGGAAGGGACCTCAAAGCTCCTCCAGCTCCAACCCCTGCCACGGGCAGGGACCCCTTCCACTGGAGCAGCTTGCTCCAAGCCCCTGTGTCCAACCTGGCCTTGAGCACTGCCAGGGATGGGGCAGCCACAGCTTCTCTGGGCACCCTGTGCCAGCGCCTCAGCACCCTCACAGTAAAAATGCAGGTCTGTTTATAGAACTAATGAAATAATCCTCATTGGCACACAGGGGGTGCCTCACAGACAAAGAAACAATCAGATACCCTCACAAAAGCCAGTGTACAGGACACACCATTACCCCCATTTTACAAATTGCCTCTTTCTGTCTCAGTTCCTTGATGCCCTCAGAGCTCAGGAAGCTGCACGCTGCAAACAGAGCCCCCTATGGGACTGGCTGCACCGCGCTCCCAAAGAGGCCATCGGTGTTGAGGAGGAGCTCACCAGCTGCACCCTGCTCCGCGCCACCCATCATCCTCGGCATTCCCACCACAAGATCCGGACATGCAAGGGGACCCTCAGCATTTCCTCCCCAGAAGGCTGGATGAAGAGAAATGCTGGGCACGGGTTTGGGGACCTGCAGCAAGAATGAAGCGTGAGGTGTTCAACAGCGAGCACCGAACCCGTGTTTGACTGGCAGCAGAGCCCAGGATCACACAGGAAGAGCGGGAGCACAGAATTCACCATAAATATTCCAAATCCCACTCCCAGATCTTAAATAAGTGCACATCTGTCATCTCTGAGGATGAATCAAAAGCTCACGCATGCCCGTGGAGTTCCTATTACCCTTTTGTGCTAGGCTGATATCCAAAATATTGTTATTGTCGCTTTTGTGGGACATTTTCTGCAGGAGAACTCGGAAAACTTTGCCAAATTAATTGAAAACAGAGCCTGGGCCAGCTCTTAGCACATATCTGCCTGCGCTCCTAGCCCACTCCACACTCCACAAGTGATGCTGAAGGGCAGATGCACCATCTCCTCCCCAACAATGCTGCAGGAGACTCCATGGAAGATTCATTGGAGAAACCAATGTTGCCCCATCCTGACAGCCCCTGTGCCTCCAAAGGGCTCAGCTACATGGGTGGCGTCTTCCCTTATCACACCCCTTCTCTCCCTCTGCTCCTGTCTACTCTGCTCTGGTGAGACCCCATTGGCAGCACTGCAGTTCTGGTGTCCTCAGCACCAGAGGGACGTGGAGCTGTTGGAGCAAGTCCAGAAGAGGCCATGGAGCTGCTGCGAGGGCTGGAGCAGCTCTGCTCTGGAGCCAGGCTGAGAGAGCTGGGCTGGGGCAGCCTGGAGAAGAGAAGGCTCCTGAAGGGGAGACCTGAGAGCAGCTCCAGTGCCTAAAGGGGCTGCAGGAAACCTGGAGACGGGCTTGGGACAAGGGCCTGTAGGGACAGGGCAAGGGGAATGGCTTGAACCTGCCCGAGGGGAGACTGAGCTGAGCTCTTAGGCAGAAGCTCTTCCCTGTGAGGGTGCTGAGGCGCTGGCACAGGGTGCCCAGAGAAGCTGTGGCTGCCCCATCCCTGGCAGTGCTCAAGGCCAGGTTGGACACAGGGGCTTGGAAATTTAAGGTCCTTTCCAACTCAAACCATTCTATGATTCTATGATTTTACCGAGGTTTTCCCTACCACCCCTCTTAGAGAGCCTGTATTGATTGCAGCAATGCAAAGCTGCGACTGCATTGTGTTCATATTCTCTCTCAGATCCAAACCGCTCTCACACAGTACACAATGGCAAAGCATCTGGGGCAACAGACCCAGGCTTCTTCACGTGCTCACAAATCAATTAACTGAGCTCTGTCACTCGGAACCACTCAAAGAGGAAACCCAGCCCAGTGACAGCGCTCTCCTGGCAGTGAAACCCTTGGGAGCACTCATGCTCTGCGGTCGCTCCGGGAGGATGGGTCCTGACAGCTCCTCAGTACAATGTTTGGAATATTGTGTAAAAAAAGCACTGCCACTAAGAAAACAAACCCCAAAGTGTCATTGCCATGTCTCCATGGCTACCACTGCTCTAGAAAGCATGCTCCAGGCAGCAGGCAAGAAATCCAGATATGAAAAGTCACCTTGAACCTGTCAGTGAAGATGTCACTTCCAGTAAGTTAAATCCAGGGTTCTGCCCGTGTCAGAAACAGGCACTGGCTGCTTTCAGTTTCATTATTTTCTCAGGAACTTGTGAGCAATCCCATTAAAGCAGCAAACCTCAGCACTTGGGGAAGTTGATCACAGCAGCAGCAAGTTGCTTTTGTGTTCGGCACACTGGATTTCTACAGATGACAACGTACCACTACAGAACATGTGATGATCACAGAGACAGGAACGTGAACGAGCCTGGAACAGCTACCTGTGATCCGAGGCCGCGCTCCCTGAGAGCTGACAGGACAAAGCTGCCCTTCACCCGCTGCTGCAGGAGCTGATGATGTGGGGGTGCCTGGTCCTGAGGCACAGGCACCCCTGGACTCATGACACTCGCTCCCAGCAGTAGAAGATGAGGCGGTCAAGGCCCCAGCCTGCCAGGGTTTAAGAGGCGTTTGGACAATGGCCTTAGTAACATAGAATCATAGAATAGTTAGGGTTGGAAAGGACCTTAAAATCATCAAGCTCCAACCCCCTGCCATGGGCAGGGGCACATGCTTTAACCTGGTCAGCCCTGAAGGACTGGATGACCATTGGAGGTCTCTTCTAACTCCAACTGGAATATTCTATCCTGTTCTACTTTGCTTCTATCCTATTCTACCTTATCTTAGCCTAGTCTATTCTGCTCTATTCTGTTCCTATTCCACCCTATACTTAGTGACATGGTTTAGTGGCGCCTTGGCAGCCCCAGGGCAACAGCTGGACTTGATCTTACAGGTCTTTTTCAACCTGGCTGATTCTACGATCCGATCCTATCCTATCCTAAACCCACCTGCAACGTGCAGACACAAGGGATTGTAGCACCACAGCACAGGACACTGACTTCTTGGTCATACCCCAACCCGATGCCATGCGCTGTGTGTACCCGATGGGTGCTTCGTTAGCTCCTTGTGACAAAACTACACTAATGACTCCTATTGACTCCTTTAACACTTGTTATCAATATGGCACCTCTGCAGGTAAGTGGGGCTGCTGGACAAACGATGGTATTTGCCATGAGAGAAACACGCCTCTTCCTGAACCTCCCCAGCACCAAGTGACCAGCCATGAACCACAGACAGAGATGAACACCATGACCTGGATTTGCTCGGTTTGGTGTGTTCTTGCCCTCCATCTCCAGCACTGCATGACAAGCAGGGGCAGGGTTTCACGTGCCAGTGGGACCTTAGCAAACCTCACGCAGCCCAGTCCAGCCCACTTCACAAGAGAGGGCCAGGTGCTGCACTGGCATCCCTGTAATTAAGACGTCATTGTAGTCACAAAATGTACTCTGGGATAAAGCCTCTATTCTCCAGTGAAATAAAGGGAATGAAGAACATGTTTCTCTGCAAATATTCTTTCTACAGAAGGACGCCTCAACGTGAGATGCAAAAAAATGAGGGTTTTGTCTTCACTATCTCGAATTTGCGAGTGTTTTCATTTTTTTTTGCTGTTTATTCTGCATTTCTATACAAGATACCTAAAAGTATGGCAAGACAAAAGTACCATGAAACTTCAGATACACAGTGGACACCCAGTGAGGGCTCAAACTCAGGACTTGGTATCAGTGTTCAACAGCAGGAAAACAATGGGTGCAGTTAGTAAACCTGCTGTCCACTCTCATCAGATCTTGGGAAAACAGAGAATTAAAAGTCATGTTTCAAGGATTAAGTCAACCTTTCACTATTTATCTGCACATCTTCCAGCATTAGGGATAAAAAAAGGGAAGTTTTAACTCCAAGAATGACTTTCTACAATGGTGAAGACCTAATAAATTCTTTCTTGAGCCTTGTAACAGCAAATCTGTAGGGCTAGTACAACAAGATCAGCTTCCTCTTTCTATCAACGTATTTCTATACACTGGCATAATTAATAACATTTGTCAACCTATTACATTACTGCAGTTTAGCTTGGGAAGAAAGCACCATGGTAATTGATGTTGAAGCATTAATGTGGCCACGGTAACCACAAGTTCAATGCCACAGAATGCCCAGAGCTTCAGCTCACAGAAAAGAGAGCTCCAGCTGAGCCTGAGGATCACCATCAGCATCGACCCCAGCCGGGAGGAGCGGCCGCTTCGGCACGTGTCTGGTGGTGCCTGGCCAGGAGCTCTTCCCTATGAGGGTGCTGAGGTGCTGGCACAGGGTGCCCAGAGAAGCTGTGGCTGCCCCATCCCTGGCAGTGCTCAAGGCCAGGTTGGACACAGGGGCTTGGAGCAAGCTGCTCCAGTGGAAGGGGTCCCTGCCCGTGGCAGGGGTTGGGACTGGAGGAGCTTTGAGGTCCCTCCCAACACAAACCAGGCTGGGATCCTGTGATCCAAAGATTTGACAGAGAGAAGAAGCAAAGAGCAATGGGGATCGGTATCAGCAGTGCTTTCCAAGCCCGGAACCCTCTGAGTACAAGGCATCCATTTTCCTCTAAGTGGAAGGCTCCATACGGCACAGGAAACCACCGCTTTCCTTTCCATCACTGCAAAAGCACAAGCAATATGTTCTGTCTCCAGCACCTCGCGCTGATCTGTTTTGCCTATTCATATCCACAGGGAAGATTATGGGTGAGAAAAATGGCAATACGGTAGAATGTGAGTGACAGGAAGCTCAAGTGAGCATTAACTACCCAGGAATTCAGGGAATGCTGGTAGATAATGAAAGAAATTAAAGGTACAGTATAAGCCCTTTCGAAACTAAGAATTCAAACATACTATTAGGCAGCAACTCTGAAGTTGTGTAAAAACAGCAAGTTATTGTATGATTAAAAATGAATCTCTGCAACTCAGTAAGGAATCAAATACACCACACAAAGCAACTGCAAAGGCATTTTAGGATGACTGAGGGTTATTGATGCTGGGTACAAAAATGTTTGCATTGGCCAGAAACCATTCCTAATCAGTACAAAACTAGTGCCTGTATTGGTGAGGAACCCTTGCAGAGGAGTGCAAGCTTACTGCATTCATCTGCTTCTCCATCACGGAGGCACTAGAGGAAAACAGCCCCTCGCCCCCGTGTTCTGTGCTGTACAAATGCTGTTTGTGTTGCTCCTTTGCAGTAACAACCAAAGGGGTTATTCATTAACCCCTGGCTGAGCTCTCCCTCGGTGCGGATTAGCGAGCAGTAAATGAGTTCATGGTGGCCAAAAGCAGAGCAGACAGCACGTGCTTTACACACGCAGGCTGAGGGCACACCAGGCTGTCTGCATCCACCCCACACCTCCATGGCCATTGCCCTCAGCTCAGGGTCAGACGTGCTCTCAAGGGCCGGCTGCAGGAGGGCAGCACACGCCTGTTGTGCTCACCAGAGCCCTGCACATCCGAAACGAGGGACTGAGGCCCCAAGGCCAGCCCTGACAGGGTTTTGCTCCGCTGTGCTCCCACATGCCTGGCTCTAGTGTTTCTAGAAGGGCACTGCCTCCCCCCAGAACTCCCTGGGGAAATGGCCCATTTTATGGGGTAGCGCTTGCTGAGCATTGCACAGGGGTGGTGCTGAAGAGGCAGATGTTCTACAGGAGTCATCCCACTGCCCATGTAAACGCCCGGCGCTGATCCCTCATGCTGGTGCTCCCAAACCTTCCCACCATGCTCCGATGCTTGGCTCACAGCATGGGCAGCCTGCAGAGCAGGTTTCATTACAAGGCGGCAGAGCCAAGGTTCGATGCCCATCATCCCGTGGAGGACAGAGCACGTCATGGGCCAGCACTGGGACCTCAGCTACTGACCATGAGCCAGGGTGGGGTGGGCACTGACACCCAGCACCAGGGGCTCAGCCGGGGTGGCCATGGGGCTAAACTGAGGCTGAAGCTCATGGACCACCACATCCCCTACCAGCTGCTCGGATGAGGGGAGGAGGCGGGTGCCAACAGAGCCATAGAACCCCAGCCTGGTTTGGGTTGGAAGGGACCTCAAAGCTCCTCCAGCTCCAACCCCTGCCACGGGCAGGGACCCCTTCCGCTGGAGCAGCTTGCTCCAAGCCCCTGTGTCCAACCTGGCCTTGAGCACTGCCAGGGATGGGGCAGCCACAGCTTCTCTGGGCACCCTGTGCCAGCGCCTCAGCACCCTCACAGGGAAGAGCTTCTGCCTAAGATATCCCTGGACTTCCATCAGCCAACCCTCCTCCTGAGCCCAGGCCAGCCCCCAAGCTGGGCTTGCCTGGTGGGCTTCGACAGGACAGGAGCTGGGGACATGGACTGTAACAGTAGACAGAAATAGAGGCCACAGTGCTCTTTGGTCCATGGGAGCAGGGTCACACCTTGGAACGGTGCAGCCATGGCCGCACTCACTCCCATTAACTGATGGGTTACAACATCTCAGCACTGGGGGCTCTCCATGCCAACTTCATGCCATGGACCATGCTCTCCTTCCCCACAGCACCAGGGAGGGGAGGACAAGGAAGGCTCAAGCAGGGTGTCCTGCCCTTCAGTGTCACTCCTCCCCTAGGACCCCAAGCCCACACAACCAGGTTCTCACAGACCAATTCAGCCAGAGGGCAAACACTGCCACTGAAATGTGCTACAATGCTCTTTGCGTGAAGACACGGCATTCAGGGCATTCTGCACTAGAAAATAAACCTCATTAAATAGCAGATTCGGTTCCCATCATTTCTCAAGCTGACAGATCGGATGTCTGCTCCAACCTTTACTTGTTTTGTTGCTTTCCCCCACTTCTACAGCTCAGAAAATTTTATTTCAAGTAACTAAGATTGATTTACCAACAAAAATAACGTCCTTCGAGCACATTTATAGTAGCATAACATTAACAACAAACATCTGCTAAATGTTACTTAATGCCTTGGCAGCATATGTTACAAACGGTACATGGATGACTGAAGGTGCATTACAAATCTTCAGGCTGTACCGTGTGCAGAGCTAGGCTGTGGCAAACAGAAACCCCAAACTGAGCACAAAGCCCCCTAGTAAAGCTGAACACTGTTAGGCAAACGCATTCCAACAAAAGCTGTAAATGTGGCTGTGAATTCCCCTCCCCCGTGCAATGCCATTGCAGTACAGTGCACAGGGAGGTGGGAAGAGCTCTCTTTTCTGCAGGGCTTTCAAAGCTGACCTCGTCAGGACTTCCCTGCACAATAAAACCTCCTTTGCATTTTAATCCTAAAAGGTAAAAAGAGTAAAGAGCTGCACAACCTGAAATGCTTGACCCCAAAGTTTTCATTTCTCTTCTGAAAAATGTGAATTTCGGGTACAATACCCCCAAAACTGGTGCTTTTCACAACTTCCCACTTTCACCTTTGAACCTTGAGAAACGTTTCAAGTGTTCTCAAAATCTTGGCTAAAACAAAGCTGGGGCATCTTGGCCATTTCCATCTCAAACCAGAACCTGCCCGAGGGGAGACTGAGCTGAGCTCTTAGGCAGAAGCTCTTCCCTGTGAGGGTGCTGAGGCGCTGGCACAGGGTGCCCAGAGAAGCTGTGGCTGCCTCATCCCTGGCAGTGCTCAAGGCCAGGTTGGACACAGGGGCTTGGAGCAAGCTGCTCCAGTGGAAGGGGTCCCTGCCCGTGGCAGGGGTTGGAGCTGGAGGAGCTTTGAGGTCCCTTCAACACAAACCAGGCTGGGGTTCTGTGATGTTGCTCAGCACAACAGAAAAGCCTGGGGTTTGTCAGCCTCGGTTCGCTTCCATCCAAGGGAATCATGGCCATGTTTTATGCATGTGCCACACATTTTGGCTCTGCAGTGGTAAGCTTTGCTGAGCAATCCCAGCTTAAACACAGTTACGGAATTCTCACTGGAAGATGCAGAAACTGTTAGCAATTAGAAATATAATCCAGCCAGTAAAGAAATCCAGTTTCCAGGAAGAACCTTATTACTACTATAGTGAGCCAGCTCCAATCCTCCAAGTTTTTGAGGAGGCAGCTACTAACTCCAGGTGAGCCAGAAATCCACAAGGACTCATGCAATGAAGAAGAGAGCATGAGGAAAAAGAAAAGAATGAAGCATTTTAGAAGACTGTAATAAAATTGAGGATGGAGGAGTTCAAGAACCATCCCAATATTAAATAAAAGATACAGGAGACAGAGCTTTTAAAAGCCCAAGAAATTAATTTAATTAGGAATTCCTTTGATGCAGGATTTTTCCCCTTGCGGTGCTGTGTGCCCAGCCCTTGGGACGCAGCTCATCATTTCACATCTTTAAACAGAACTCCACATAAATGCTTTCTACGCACCCAGCCAAGAGGGTTTTCATGTTGCAGCAGTGCGTTCAGAGCAACTCTCCCTTAGCTCTTGTTTCTAAAGGTCCCCTTACCCCAGCAGCCACACCAGTGCCCATTAAGGTTTCCAAGCAGGATGGTGCTGGCCACGTTGTGCTCCCACTGCCGCAGCAGCTGACACGATGACCTGAGCTTCCTCACATCCTCCTCCTCAGACCCACCACCTCATGAAAGATGGATCCTGCAGCATCGCTCAGCCTCCCCCCTTGGGAGGAAAACCCACTGCTCCCTTGAGCGCTGCCTGAGCTGTGAAATATTTAAGCCCATGCAGTGCTGCTTGATGAGCTCTGAAAACGAGGACAAGCCATGAGCCTTGCAGCTAGGAGTATGCAAAACCCTATTGAGGATGTGTCTAAAGACCTGCCAGAGCACAGGCGTTGCTGTGATTTCTGTCCTGAGGACACCACTGGAGCCTTTGTCATAGAATCATAGAATAGGTAGGGTAGGAAAGCACCTTAAGACCATCCAGTCCCAACCCCTCTGCCATGGGCAGGGACACCTTGCTCTAAACCATATTACCCAAGGCCTCGTCCAACTTGGCCAGCACGTGAAGGGTCCCACAACCAGGAGGACCAGAACCAGTCACCCTATGGCAACCTCTTCAATAGCAATTTTCCTGTTTGTTTCTTCTCTTGGCAGCCACTCCATCATGAGCTGGGATGGATGAGGCTCCAAGAAAGGTGGGGAAAGATCAACACCAGAAGCCCATGGTGTACAGGCTGTAATTATCACAGGGGGCGCCCACATGCTACTGTGCTCTACCTTATCCTGGGTGTATCACAGACTCACAGCTTGGTTTGTATTGGAAGGGACCTTAAAGCTCACCCAGCTCCAACCCCTGCCACGGGCAGGGACCCCTTCCACTGGAGCAGCTTGCTCCAAGCCCCTGTGTCCAACCTGGCCTTGAGCACTGCCAGGGATGGGGCAGCCACAGCTTCTCTGGGCACCCTGTGCCAGCGCCTCAGCACCCTCACAGGGAAGAGCTTCTGCCTAAGAGCTCAGCTCAGTCTCCCCTCGGGCAGGTTCAAGCCATTCCCCTTGCCCTGTCCCTACAGGCCCTTGTCCCAAGCCCCTCTCCAGGTTTCCTGCAGCCCCTTTAGGCACTGGAGCAGGGAGCTCCCGTGTAGCAGGAACAGAGCACCCAGCCGGAAGCGTTCCTGGGCTTCTCATTAACATGAGCAGGAGAACACTGAGGGTCGATCGCTGCTGCTCGGTGCTGAAGCTGTTCCGTCAGCCCAACTGAACTGCCCTGTCTGACATGTCCAGGCAGGGCAGCAATGACAGGCAGCAGTGCAGGGCCCTTGCTCCGGGCTGCACCCTGGGGCTCAGTGTGCTGTGAGAGCGGTTCCAGCTCTACCCCGTGCATGCCAATAAAACGTACATTAAGTGAGTTAAGATCAGGATGAGCTGTGGCTCTTGGCACGGTGCTGCAGCATTAACCATTTTTCAGAGCTGTCTAATATAAGAAGAATAGATTTTTTCCACATTTATGGCAAAGCAATGGTTTCATTGAGTGTCCTGAACTTGCAGTGTCATAAATAGATGGTTTGTGTCAGAAATAAGGTCTGCTTCTTTTCATGAACTCGTCTCACCCGTGGCTCTGACTGTACAGAGAAGCCATGAAATGAGAAGTTAATTCTTTAAGTCTTTTCAATCCCCAGTTTAAACAGTGACAAAGCCACATGTGAGAGCCTGACACTACAGACTGCTTCAGATCCTCGGGTCTGTGATTCACCTTTCTCCTGAGGACGAGCACAAGCCTAAACCCTTACCTTCTATCAGCAGTGATATTCATGGGATGCAAGCGGTCCGTCCTGCCCTCCCGCACAGAACACGCCTGGCTCCAAGCACACCCTCCCCTCCGTGCTCTAGCTTCTCCTCTGTGTTAATCACTTGAAAGTTGCTAAATTATTCACCGCTCATAGAATACATTTTCATTGCCTGGAGCTGGCAGTGGGGAACGACTTAGAGAAACAGGTCACCCTCATCCCATGGAACCAACATCCACCTCATCTGTGAACTGTTTAACGGCTGGGGGACCTGTGGGGTTCAGTCTGGAGAAGAGAAGGCTCAGGGGGGACCTGATGGCTGCCTCCAACTGCCTGCCAGGAGGATGGAGCCAGGAGGGGCTGGGCTCTGCTCCCAAGGAACAAGGGATGGGACAAGAGGAACCGGCCTCAAGCTGCACCAGGGCAGGTTTAGATGGAGCTGAGGAACAATTCCTGCCCCAGAGGGTGCTCAGGCATTGGAACAGGCTGCCCAGGGCAGGGCTGCAGGCACCGGCCCTGCAAGGGTTCACACCCCGTGGAGACGAGGCCTCAGTGCCATGGGTTAGGGGTGGCCTGGGCAGTGCCGGGGTAAGGGCTGGGCTGGAGGAGCTTGAAGGGCTTTTCCAATGGTGCTGATTCTGTGATTCCATGTGCTCCCCCCACCCTGTATGCCCTTCTCGCACTGCTCCATCATGCTGAACCCACCATCTCCACAGTGTGCCCTGCCTCCACATCTGTAACAAACCACACACAACACAATTAATAGACCAGCATTTGCCTGCTGTTCCCACAGACCATGAGCAAAGCCTTAATGATAACTGCAAAGGACCCGATCCAAGCTTTCCAGCACCACTACTCCAGCTGGAGAAAGCTCCCCGCTGCCTGGAGCCCAAGCCCACCACCAGCCTTGGCCACAAGGTTCCTCCTGTACCTTGAGCAGGAGCAGGCTGAGGTTTTTCTGTTCCTTTCCTTTACCTACACGCCTCCACAATAAACAGACTTGAACACACATTTAAAATAGCAAATTAAAGAAGGAATCTTTTGCTGGCACATTGAATTTTCTGTTTTTACACATTTCCAAATTAAATGCAATTTGCTAAGGACTGTTCCGCAGCAAGCTGTTAGCCATAATATGCCCAGGCTGCTGTCTATTGGGTCCACATCAATTTTCCTCGCTGGAAGGCACAGAACAAGGACCCTGCTTGAGCGTTCTGCTCCTGCGATGCTCTGCACCAGTGGAGGTGGCACTTGCCAGCATTTCATTACATGGAAATCACTCCGGTACCACCAGCCTCTGGGAGACGGGATTCAGCTGGGAGGAAACAAGCAGCACACGAAGGCAGAGTACAAAGCAAGGCATCTTTAACACACCATCACTGGAACTGGTGCTGAAGCAAGCTGTAAGCTCAGCACGCAGCCAGGGGAGGAAAGGAAACCTCACTGGGCAGGTCAGAGAAGGATGGGGGACCGCAGTACCGCATAGATGAGCTGAGGACACGGAGAGCCACCAGCCCTGTGCTCTATTCCCGGCTCCTTCTCTGGTCCAAAGGGAACTGAACTGACTCCCTCTTTGTGCTGCTTGCTGCAAAGCCCATTCTGCTGCACAGAGCAGGCCTTGCTTGCCCTGTGTCACACACACAGCACAGCAGTGTCCAGTTCACAACAGAACCCGGGCAGAGGTGTCAGAGCAGAATGAAGCACACTGGGCAGCTCAGCTTGCTGCCTGCAGGGCACTGCTTGCAGCTTGAGATGGATAAACAGCAGGGATAATGGAAGGGGTACATGGACCACTGTTTGGGAATGCTAAGGTCCAATCTCACACCCAGACATAAGGCTGGTGGAGAATCCATGGCACAACCAGGTCCTTCAGCACTTGGTGATGGGATCCTGTTTGTGGGTCACAGCAAGATGCTGATCACGGAGTGAAACCTCCCTGGCACACGGAGCGGAACAATTCCCACACTGTTTTGTTCCCATAGCAGGTCAAAGTGATCGTTACCAACCGAGGAAAGCCAGTGCTAATAATAGTACTGCTCACAACGCACTCAAGGCTTCAGTTCAGACTGACAGGAACATAGAACCACAGAGTGGTTCGGGTTGGAAGGGACCTTAAAGCTCCCCCAGCTCCAACCCCTGCCACGGGCAGGGACCCCTTCCACTGGAGCAGCTTGCTCCAAGCCCCTGTGTCCAACCTGGCCTTGAGCACTGCCAGGGATGGGGCAGCCACAGCTTCTCCGGGCACCCTGTGCCAGCGCCTCAGCACCCTCACAGGGAAGAGCTTCTGCCTAAGAGCTCAGCTCAGTCTCCCCTCGGGCAGGTTCAAGCCATTCCCCTTGGCCTGTCCCTACAGGCCCTTGTCCCAAGCCCCTCTCCAGCTTTCCTGCAGCCCCTTTAGGCACTGGAGCTGCTCTCAGGTCTCCCCTTCAGGAGCCTTCTCTTCTCCAGGCTGCCCCAGCCCAGCTCTCTCAGCCTGGCTCCAGAGCAGAGCCGCCCCAGCCCTCGCAGCAGCTCCGTGGCCCTCCAATGTTGAGCTCAACAGCAAAGAGCTGATGCTGCTTCCTGCTGACTTTTAATACTTGTGTATGGGGAAACACAGATTTCACAGTGGAACAGCACAAACTCTAATGCACAGGGGATTAGCTTTGAACTTAATTATGTGCAGTCAGGTGGCACTTGGTATTCTGCTTCCTTAGCTGAACCCAGCCACACACATTTAATGGTTTCAGTGCGCGCACACTGATGGAGCTAATGAGGACTCCTGGAGGGCTGAGCTCAGCACCGGCAGTGTTGGCTGAACTGAAAACAGCGCTCAGAAGGCAGCCTGCACAGCAGAGGCTGTGAGACAGCGGGCTCCTGCCAACCTGCACCGACCAGCGGCGCTGGCTGGGGGAACGAGAACATCCCCACAGGTAAATGCTGAGCACTGCATCTCCCAGGGCTTCACCATCGACTCCGGCTTCAGGAGGCCCCAACCAGGAACCAAACTATAACTTTGCTCACGTGCTTTGAACTGGATTATGCAAAAGCTACATTAAATAAAAGGGTCGTTTAAAAATAAAAGCATTAAACCAAATGAATTCCTCCACCTGTGACTTGGTATGAGCATGAGAAGGGCACAGTGCTGGGTCAGGTCAGACATTAGCTCATCTCTCCTCAACCCAACCCTGTGCCTTACCATGGTTTGCTCCCAGCAGGTCGGTTTGGTGCTGAGCTCGCACTGGTGCTGTGCTGTGGCACACACTGGCCATGCTGCCAATGGGCTCCAGAGCCTGCAGAGCCGACCGACCTCCTGCGCGCCTACCAGGAGCTGCTGGTGGTGAGGAGCTGATGGAGCAGGGAGCTGTGGGACAACATCTGCCAGACGGAGGCACTGAGAAAGGCAAGGCAGGGCCTGGTGCTCTCCAGAGCTGGTGAAGTGGTTTGTTACAGCACCGGCCTGCACCACCATGGTGCTAAAATGCACACTGGGGAACGCTGGTGGGAAATGCTGGGGCATTGCTGACCTGCCTTGAGCGCCTGCAGAAAGAGACCCTCCAAACCGTTACACCTGCACCAAGGTGTTACTGACTAACGGCATGACGCCAAACACAGGGTTTCCTTCTGTCAGCTCCCAGGAGTGACAATATTCAGCAATACATTACAAATGCTTTTCTATAACCTGTCTTTTTAAAACACATCAACTTATTCAATAACACCTTTGTTCAGTCTGCTCACTGCAGCTATTTCAGTGCTGTCTGACCTGTCAGAGCGAAAATGAAACTGGAGGAGAACTGCTCACATCAGGAAACCCAAGTTCCAGTCTTTTCCTATGAACAGAGCACCAGTTTTACACTAGCATCATGCACTCACAGAGGCTGGGTAAGAGCCAGACACAGAGCAGTCGCTCAGTCCGGAGGCAGCACGCCGTTTCCCAAGCCTTTCAAAGCATCCCCATGAGAGCTGTTACCTGGGCAGCAGTGGGGAGAGGGCCCAGCAAGCACAGAACTGCTGCCCGCCCGCAGCGAGCAGGGCTGTGTCCAAGGCCCTTTGCTGCAGCACCACGGTGATGGGAGCAGAACCAGAATTGAGTTTTCCAGCAGGAAAAGCCCAGCTCTGGTTTCTGATGAGCTGTGCTGCACACGGTGCAGATGGACGTGCCTGGACTGACCCATCACCACTGCCACACGCACCGCAGACAGACACTGAATGAATCACAGCACGGTTTGGGCTGGACGGACCTTAAAGCTCACCCAGTTCCAGCCCCTGCCACGGCCCCGCTCCCGTCCGGTGGAGGCTCCTCCCTGTGCAGGAGCCACGGGCGCTATTTGGGGGTGTCCGGTCCCACTTCGCAGGTCCGCAGACCCACACGGCAGGAGCGCGTCCCTCCCTGCCTGCAGCACGGAGCGCTCCGGGCAGCGGGGGGGGCTGTGCGCACCCACTGCAGCACTGCCCAGCGCTGCAAGGAGCCCAGGCACCGCTGCCAGGGGCAGCGCGGGGACACCCAGCGGGTCCCCAGGACCAGTCTGACACCGCCCTTCCGCCTGCCGGCCCTCAGCTCCAGGCAGGCTTCCCTGCGGGATAACGCTGAGCAGAACACGGGTCGGGTCCTGCGGAGCTGGTGCCTCCTGCCAGCGCAGGGGCATTTCCACCCTCTCACACGCAGGCACAAAGAGAGCAGAGAGCGTCAAGACCAAACCCTGCTAACAGGCAGCTCCTTGTCATGATTTCTGTGCTGCTGTTAAAGGACTCGCTGTACCTCCTCCAGGCCCTGAACTTGGCTTCAGACTGCGGAAATCCATGCGTTAAGAACACACCAGCTCCTCTTCCTGGAAAACCTAAATCCTGTGTTTCCATCATGTCTCAAAGCACAGAATTCACAGCATATAAAATCCTCAGATGAGGTGACCACAGAATCACACACAAAAGGAAACACAGATTTAGCCAGATCCAAACACCGAAGCACCCTCCCTCATCTTCCCCATTCCCCTACCTGCACTTTATCCCCCTCTCCTGTTTTATTTCACTTAGGAATTCACTTGCTTTCCTCCCACTCAAGGGCTGTAACAAACTGGCTCTCAGCTCCTGCTGGAAACACACCCATCAGGATGCATTAATGCATGTAAAACCCTCTCCGCTTTCGCACACCAGCAAGGGAGAGCTGGATTTCAAAGTCTGAGGTCAGTACCTTGGTGCTCGCACAGAAACAGCTCTGTCGCAGCCGGTGACACCATCCCAGCGCTGCTGCAGAGCCAGCCAGACTGCTCGTGGCTACGTTAGCCCCTCTCTGAGGCTCACTCCTGCTAACCACAGGGGTGCTCCCTGCAGTGGCTGGTCTGGTATCCAACGTGCCCAGAGCTGCCAGGAGCAGAGCTCAGCGAGCTGCAGAGACAAAAGCAGGACAGTGTCACTGCCCATTACCAGTAACACCAAGCTGGGGGGTTCGAGCACCACAAACACTGCTGAGATAACGAAATAACCTGTGAATGCCAACGGACTGCAATATAGGGACACTTCCAGTGCTCAGGATATAACATATAATAAAATACATAGGATATATAGTGTTACTTTAACAGAGAGATGAATGTTAGCACTGGCTATTGGGAAACTGACCCACAGTCAGGATACCCACTGTATTTTGTGGATCATATTATACCTATTATATGGGTTATATTATAGGTAGACTGAGCTGAGCTCTTAGGCAGAAGCTCTTCCCTGTGAGGGTGCTGAGGCGCTGGCACAGGGTGCCCAGAGAAGCTGTGGCTGCCCCATCCCTGGCAGTGCTCAAGGCCAGGTTGGACACAGGGGCTTGGAGCAAGCTGCTCCAGTGGAAGGGGTCCCTGCCCGTGGCAGGGGTTGGAGCTGGAGGAGCTTTAAGGTCCCTTCCAACACAAACCAGGCTGGGGTTCTGTGAGTTTCAGCCAGGAATCACTGCTCCTCATTCAGAACATGACTCAGAACAGTGGTTCTCACTACTGTCCATGACAGGAGGAAATGGAAAAGCCCCAGTGTCCAGGAAGATGCTGCCTCATGTGCCAGGCAGAGCTAAGACCCCTGGTGATGACAGACTACCAGCAACAGGAGGCCAGCAAAGGGGAGCACTCCCCTCTGTCCAGGAGCTGGAAACAAGTCCATTCCCAAGTGGTGAAACCCCTGACACCACCCGCCCCATGCAACAGGCTGGAGCAGTAAGGTGATGGTTATCTACCAGGGTGCTGCCCAAAGGAACAAGCAGCACAGAGATGATGGCCATCAGCATCGCCATGGATCACCATGGACTGATGCCAGCTGCTGCGCCCATGGGGAGCAAAGCCGCACCGCCACCATGGTGCCTGGCACCAGTGAGCACAGCGAGGACATGGTCACCCAGCAGGACCCCCTGTCCTCAGCCCAGCTCCCGCAGTGCCCGGGGGGAAGATCCTGCTGAGCTGAAGATGGAGCAGGAGGAAAACGCACTCGGTGTAACATTGACAAACACAAGTAACTCGAGCCATCTGGAGCTGACGGCCTCCGGTTGTATGTCACTGTGATTTATCCTCCGGATAATCCATCTGCTGATGCACTGGATTTACAGCAGCTCCTTACACGAGGCTGTTCCTCTGCAGCAGCCACAACCTGCACACTTTCATTCAAACACTCAGAGCCCCACAAGCAGGCAAAGGGAAACCCTCCCCCTGCAGACTGTGCCTCCGCATCCCTGTCCCAGCACGGCCCAGCTCTCATCGTAGCAAACCAGGCAGCACTGGAGATTCTGTGTGTTCACCAGTACCCCACAGCTTCCTCACCCTCAGCACGGGAGGCAGGAGCCCTGTTTGCCTGCTGGAGAAAGCAGCCACACTGAGGCGTAACCAGGGAATAACCCAAACCCAGCACATAACCGATGCCCAAAGCACCAAAGCAAAGTAAATGTGTGATGGGATGATACCCTGTGAAATATCCACTCAAAGCACCAGTGCTGTCCTGACTTTGCTCAAACCAGTGCAGATTCCCCCCCAGGAAAAACATGGGGGGCTCAGTCCTAAAAGAGAGGATCCAAACCGCTGGGGGGTAACGTGGTGCTATTTGCACCACTGAAATCGCCTCCTCTGAGGGAAGGTGAACGCGCTCTCCCATCCCCTGTAACACAAATCCCCCTTTTTTCCCCCACATCTGTGGTGCATCCCATGCACCTGCTGCATCACAAATCACAGAATAGTTAGGGTTGGAAAGGACCTTAAGATCATCCAGTTCCAACCCCCCTGCCATGGGCAGGGACACCTCACACTAAACCAGGTCACCCAAGGCCTCGTCCAACCTGGGCTTGAACACTGCCAGGGATGGAGCATTCACAGCCTCCCTGGGCAACCCATTCCAGTGCCTCACCACCCTAACAGTAGGTGAACAGCATTGAGATTATTTAGATTTTTCCTTAATTATCAAATTCAAACAAATTCTGATAAACAATGCAGTCAATTGGAGAAAACCAAAACCTTCCCTCTCCCTCAGCCTCCGTTTTCATTCCTGACATCTTGAGCACTTCCCAGTTAGATTTAATGAACAGAAAGTGTTCTCTCCTTCTTCCCTAAAGGCAAATACTACTTTCCTACCTCCTGGGGAAAGAAACTGCTCAAAATCTGCTTCCCTTTGGTGAAGAAAGAGAGAGGAAGACAGAATGTTTCCTAAATTAGCGTAATAGTATCCAGAAATAGTCAAAAAGCCATTATAATGGATATATATATCTCCATAGAACAGGCAATACGTATATCACACCATAACTGAACACTGGGAGTATAGAATTCCTTGCCAGAGGAGGCGGCAAGTCTTGTGCTCGTGGTATGAATGGAGTGGAACTGGCTTGGAGCAAGCTGCTCTAGTGAAGGTGTCGCTGCCCATGGCAGGGGTTGGAACTGGGTGAGCTTTAAGGTCCCTTCTGACTCAGACTGCTCTGTGAGTCTCTATATTCTTACTGGGAAACCCATGAGAACACACCCTGGGTTATCCCTTCCACCTTGCAAATCCTTACCTGATCACGGCCTCTTTCCAGAGCTGGGAGGGGGAAATAACTTGTGCATTTCCAGAATTCCATGGTTTCTCTCACCTTTTGCCTCCCCTTAGCCCGGTGCTATCCCAGGAGGTGTTCCTGATGTCAGCCCCCAGCCACACTGCACTCACCCCAACACAGAACAACACCTATCATGCTGGCAGTCACCACAAACCATGCTGAGAGTGAATCCTGCCTGTCCCCTTCTGCTACCCCTCATGTGCTCCACCATCATCCACCCTCCCCGCTGCACGATCAGAAGCTTAAAGTGAGTTTGGAGAGAAGCAGATGCATGCCATTGAGCCAGATTGTGGCCTCCGCCCTGCCCCGAGCACAGGAGAACTGATGCTTCTCCTCTTTCACAACCAGACCCAACCACACATCAGCGGTGATGCTCCGGTTGCATGGGTCTGCTCTTGATGGCACATCTGCCCTGCAGAAGAGCCCATCTCACCCGGCCCAGAGAAGGACAGATGCCACCCAGCACCCCACAGCACAACCCCTAAGCCTGGTTTTGTAAGCAGTGGGGATGTCTGGCTACCTGCTTGGGGTTTATACACAGCTCCTCCTCAGTGTGACCTGGAGCAGACCATGCATTCCCCCTCAGAGAAGGGTGACCAGCAGAGGCTGTACCCACCTCTGCACACACAGACCCCAGGGTGCTCCCCAAGTACCTGGGGACCAGGGTTTAGAAGCTCTATGCAGCTCTGTATCTGCCCATGGTGGCATTTTAATAAGTGTGTAATTTACAATATTGAACAAAATATGGAATAAATACCACTTGTCACTATCCAGTGCTACAACATCCCTTAAGCCTGTAATTACTTACAAAAGCCTTTTACTACTCTACAGATCTCCCACAGATTTTTCCCTAAGTCAGTTCAGGCTGAATCTGAAGGCTGTCATCTGAGAAGATGTGAATTATTCCAACCTATTTACCCCTTCAGTTAGATCTATCCTAGGATGAGGAGAAGCCAAAAAACATGTGGCTGCCCCATCCCTGGCAGTGCTCAAGGCCAGGTTGGACACAGGGGCTTGGAGCAAGCTGCTCCAGTGGAAGGGGTCCCTGCCCATGGCAGGGCTTGGAGCTGGATCAGCTTTAAGGTCCTTCCCACCCAAACCAGGCTGGGGTTCTGTGATTTCCAACTCTTCTCCAGCTGTGCAAGCCTATGTCCTGCATGGTAACAAAGGTGGAGCCGTAGGGATGATGGGATGCTGTCCACAGGTGTCAAACTAGCTCTGCATACTCCTTGTAATGGGTTTGAGTTTGTATCTTTAAACATAAGCTGGTTTGTCATGTCTTTTGGGCAAGAAGTACTAAAAATGCATTAATGCCTTGTTCTATTAACAAAGAAACTATGGCAACACACACATAGTTGCCAAGAGAATTACTGAAACAAGGTTTAATAGTTAATAAGCAGCCAGATGATGTCAGACTCATCCATTAAGATCAGTTTATATCTGCCTATTAGAACTTAATGTCCCAGCAAGTTGGCTTGGCCAGGATTAAATAGTCTTCCTTTTAGCCCAATTACCACTAATAAAACCAATTTTCTAAAGAATAGGGTAGTGTTATCCAAACCGTGGCCAGACCAGGCCTCTGTTCCATGGCACAACTATTGCTGCCTTTTGTTAAGGAGCAGTTCTCTAGGTGTCAGAGATGTGAATCACGATGTGTGTTATAGGGATGGAAACTGAGCACTTGCTCCCAGCACACCCTGTCCAGCACATGGGGGGCAATCAGAGGCTTTGCTACATCACTGTTTGTGCCAGTGCACACTGGCACAGGGAGTCTGTCGCCCAATGCTGTGGAAGACATGAAGCAACATATGCCTCACCATCAACAGAACCCAATGGCTTTGGTCAGCATCACCTCAAGACCAGTGGAAGGAGCGTGGTACACATTAAACACTAAATAACTGAAAAAATATCAACAGGTTATCTGTCAGTGCAAAACCACCACAAATCTGTGCCAGTGAATCACTGACTCCCTATTATTGGGCTATTGGAATTGTGATTACTTGAATTTCAGAATCAGATGAGGTTTCTACCAGGAGAAGAGTTTTCCAAACACAGAGAGGGACGACCCTTACACTGAAAGGGCTCGTTTCTGGTTGGGTAGCGTAGAAGTCAAAGTACATCAAAATGGAGATGAGAGGGGTTGAGGCCATGGATCAAGCCCATAGGAAGCAGCTATTTCACCACATCCCCTGGTGCCCAGTAGGCACCGCAGGCATTGCTCCAGCTCCCCAGGGGAAGCACAAGACGGCCCTGGAGTGCTGTGAGGTTAAGGAACATCACCGGGCGGGTGATCCTGGCACGCTCTACAGAGGGAGAAGCCAGGCTCTGACCAGGGCTCTGCCTGCACACATGAGTTCTCCACACAGGAGGTCCCCAAGGATGATGGAGCACTGCCTGCGGAGCTGTGCCAGGCTCCGGAGCGGCGCTGGCTGCCCAAGCACTGGGGAGCCTTCCACAGCATCCAACCACCACTTCCTTCCTGTTGGGTAAATGAGCTACTGCTTGTCCTGCTGCTGATGGAGGCAAAGGCGTCTGCTCCCTCCCTCTGGCACCATCCTCCTGTCCCAGACCCAAGTCCCTCACCCAGGCTCCATGGTGGGAGGCCCTGGCCACTGGCAGTGGTTGACCTCCAGTCCCTCCCAGGCAGCACAGTGTCAGGGCTCCTGTGTGGGTGAAGCCCCCACCAGCTCCAGCACAGCTTCTTTTCTTGCAGAGCTGCTCCCTGACCAGTTTCCTCCAAATCACTCATGGCTCTGCTGCTGCTGTCATCACCGGAGACACCCCATCTG
This sequence comes from Neopsephotus bourkii, assembly GCF_033783945.1. NCBI lineage: Eukaryota > Metazoa > Chordata > Aves > Psittaciformes > Psittacidae > Neopsephotus > Neopsephotus bourkii. The sequence continues at coordinate 601,543 of NW_026902209.1, read as the reverse complement.
CATGAGCATCCCATCAGACAACCTGACACCTCACTTCATCTCTGGCGTGCTCTATTCTTAGCAGCTCTCAGCTCACTGATCCTTTAAATCATCTTTGACCTACTCCATCTTCCACAGCTTGCTTTCAGCTTAGTCTTCAGCACTGCTTCCCCTGAAATCAATCTTAAAACTGTCAGTACTTTCAGAATAGTAAGAAGGAAAGATGGGATGTTACCTCTGACAACTTCTATCCCTGTCTTGATTACATCTGACTCTGCTCCCCTTATGCTCAATGCAAAATCAAAGTCCTCTGGCAAAAAACTCCTCCACCTCTTAAAGCTTTTTGCACCATCCATGGAATCACGGGATCACAGTGTGGCTTGTTTTGAAAGGGACCTTAAAGCTCCTCCAGGTCCAACCCCTGCCACAGGCAGGGACCCCTTCCACTGGAGCAGCTTGCTCCAAGCCCCTGTGTCCAACCTGGCCTTGAGCACTGCCAGGGATGGGGCAGCCACAGCTTCTCTGGGCACCCTGTGCCAGCGCCTCAGCCCCCTCATCACCACCTTTAATTGTGTCACCAGTCAGAAGCCTCCATTCAGTGTCCGAACTCCAGCCCAGCCAACGGCAGCTCTGCACAGTCAGAACAGGAGATACCGGGGTGGAACAAGCACCAGATTCCCTGACAGCCCCTGGGATGAGCCATCACCACCCAGGGCACTGCTGGGAGCAGATCCCAGAGCCCAGGTGGCTCAGCCCCATTTTGACCAATTTCAGTGCATCTGGCAACCATCCGGTAACGCTGGTAACTGGAGGAGAGCTGCAGAACCAGTGCCTCCTGCGGAGGAGGGCTGAGAGGTCACCACGAGCCGTGGTGGTGCAGAACAGACAGCACATGCAGCTATGCATTAGACCGGGGTGGACCTCACCACCCCAGTGTGTGTGGGCAGCCCCAGTGTTCCAGGAACACCAAGTGCGTGATTTCATGGAATTCTGCCTGCGTTAGCATCCACTCCATAAACAGCTTTAAAAACCTCAGCTCCTCGTGTGAACAGCACAGGAGGGATACGGAAACGTTCTCTTCTCGATGAAGTGAACAGCTCAGTAACACACAGCAGATGGGCCGTATTTGGATCCATCTTAACTACAATATGCACATTTGGATACACAGCAGTGCAGCTGTCCATTGCCCCCACGCAGAGGGGGCTGCTCATGGAATAAGCAGAAACCAGGCGGCTGTGGAAGGAGAGCAGAAGGTGACAGCACAGCTTCAACACCAACAGGGTGAATGACAACAGCTCTGCAAGAGCCTCACGCCGTTCCTGCACATGGAAATCAGAACAGGGTCCTGCAAACCCTCCTGGAGCAAAGATAGCACCTCCTGACAGCAGTGCCCTGGAGGGGGTACGACTGTTCACCCACCTCCTGCTCAAAGAAAGGGCTGTCAGTTAGGACAGGTTGCTTTTCCTGTGCGTATTTTGCTCCACCAACCCACAGTAGCTACAAAAATAAGCAATAATTAAGTTGCAACTCCATCTATTGTCATTATTTATGATAAATTATGGAT